>NC_082715.1:43574998-43941322 GCF_030144855.1 Hypanus sabinus
GTGAAAAATGAGCCCTGTTTCTTTGAACTTATCATTGGCATTAATTAGTTCAAATAAAATATATGGCATTTTGATAGTATGTTTTTATACAGAACAACTATTTCTGAAGCTGTAACTTGCCTGTTTCATAAACAGAACCATATCAAAGGATTTATAGAATTACTGGGAAAAATCCAGAGAAAGTTCGATGCCAAAAGTGAACACATGGAATGTCCTATCCGTACATACTTAATAACAAGAAGAGTTCCCACAAGTTCTGTAGGAAGAATTTTGAAGATAATTAGCGACTATGGCCTGGAGATTAATGAAACTCTCTATCTTGCTGGTTCACCGAAAGAACCGATCTTAAACATCATACAGCCTCATATTTTCTTTAATGTTTAGCCAAATGACTGTTGCTTTTTACAAAATACTTCAACGTGTTACTGTTTAAAATAATTTTAGTAAAGTTTTATTTATGATGATGCAAGTTGCATGTGATAATATTAAAAGATCTCTGCTGACAGGCGTCACAATTATATGTGTTATTGCAGACAGTCTTTAAATAAAACATGAAATAGAAATCTCATTCATTTTGTATGTACTATAATCTATCAGCAGAACTTTATTTTTATAGTTCCACTTGTATATAAAATTAGTTTCCCTAAGTTAATATTATTTAGACACTATATGGCATTTGCTAGATTTCCTCAATATAAAGCATTCATGTCTCCGAGCCAAAAGCATGTTGGTCTAGGTTGCACAGCAGAACTTCTATACATTATTTATACTGATAATTTGGAGCAATCTCATATACAATAACTGTATTGGAATCCATGATCATGAAAGAAGTTACTTACCTGCAAGTTATTTCCTCTGTGTAATTTTTTAATGAAAATAATGAAGGGGCTTTGGGTACTAAGATCAGACAAAGTTTTTAAAGCTAATTATTGCCTATTTATTTTTGAATTATTTCTTTGAATTTTTAAGAATGATGAAGATTATAAGAACAAAAAATGTCTGCATTAAAGTACTGAAGTAGGAATATACAGCAAGGGAAATATCCACTAAAACATTCTGATTATATTTAGTGAACTATCTTCATTAGCTGTTGCTGAAATCAAATAAGCATCATTTGGAATAAAAAGGCAGTCACATAGCTGTTGCTGGTAAGGTTGGGATTAATGTCTGCTACTATTTTTCCTTTAGAAGCATTATTCATAAAATTTGCAAATAAATAACTCTATAATATTCCAATGGGTCCATCATTCATAGTACAGAATATATCATCTCATTTGTTTACAGTATTAATTTCCTTTTGACTGCCTTCCATGCAGAAATACTTTCCGATAAGAATGGTGGTGCGTTTGGATGCAGCAGCCTGTCCGGGGCCATCCAAGGGAGTTTTGGTCATTTTGAAATGCCTTTTTCATGATTGCAAGACACTGCTGAACATTAGGAACTCCAAGGGCTGCAGGTCTGCCCCATTAGAGAATTGCTTGTGAATGGAACAGCTGGAGGAGCTGAATGTGGTGTGGACCATGTTGCTGTCCGTCTCAGAACGGCATTGGGGTCAGTGCAGTCTAACAGCAAGTGATTGTCTTGGACATTTTTCTTGTGATCACAAGAACCTGTTGGACATTGGTAATGAAGAATACTGCAAATGCAGTTCACTGGTTTATTGGTGAGATTGATGGCGGGGGAGCTGTGTGACCTCGGTTGTAGCAAGAACTAGGCCTCATGCCACTGTACTGCCTGTCACAGTCGCCAGGATGGGGGACACCAGAGGCGTTGTGATGCGGCGTCATTGCTGGATTGGGGGTGGCTCCCTCCTATTGTTGCTGCCCTCCACTGCTGGCTTGGTGTAAGATGTGTGGGTTCAACTGTGGACTGCTGAGGACTTGTTCTTGCCAATAACATTCAAGCTCCATCAATCTATGGGACACATCACTTAGGGACATGGGCTATATATTTTTTGTGTGGCTGTACGTTTACTGCTATCATATATGTGTTATATGTGCCTTGTGCTGTGTGTGAATGTTGGTACTGTGTTTTGACCTTGGCCCTGGAGGAACACTGTTTTGTTTGGCTGTAATCATGGGTATTTATGGATGGCTGAATGGTAATTAAACTTGAACTTGATCTTGAATTAGTCCCAGAGCCTTCAGCCCATCAGAGTATAATCTTGAGAGGGTTAACATTGTGGTCCTTCCCCAAAGAGCACAAATTACACAAGTTACACCAATTTTCAATGCATCCCTCAGCCCATAATGCTGGACTTTGGAAATCGGTCTGTCTGCAACATTTGATGGTGGTCAGTTCCTTGTACTTGAAAACAAAACTAACTCTTCCACTGAACTGATGAACAGGAGTGAGATACATCAGCTGATAGAGTAGTGTCACAGCAACAGCCATGCGCTCAGCATCAGTAAGTCCAACGAATTGACTTCAGAAAGGGTAAGACAACGGATCAGAAGTGGAAAAGAGAGAGCAATTTCAGGTTCCTGGGTGTCAACTTCTTTGAGGATCTATCCTAAGCACAGCATGTCAATGCAGTTGCAAAGAAGGCATGACAGCAGCTGTATTTCATCATGTGTTTGTGGAGGTTTGGTTTAGCACCAAAGAAAATCGCAGATTTCTACAGATGTACCATGCGGAGTATTCTAACTGGTTGCATCACTGTCCTGTATGGGGGGGGGGGGTGCGTGGGCGGTCACTGCATATGATTGAAGTAAGCTACTCAGTCAGATCCATCATGGGCACTAGACTCCCCATCTTCAAGGAGCAATGGCTCAAAAAGGAAGCATGCTTAACTCTAAAGACCCCCATCACCCAGGACATGTTCTGTTCTCATTGCTACCATCAGAAAGGAGCTGTAGAAGCCTGAAGGCACACACTCAATGATTCAGGATCAGCTTTTTTCCCTCTTCCATCAGATTTCTTAATGGACATTGAACCCATGAATGCTACCTCATTAATTTATTTTTCTCTTTTGGAATTAATTTAACATTATTAATGTTTTATATATATATATTTACTGTAACTTACAGTTTTTATATTCGGGTAGATAGAGCTCTTCAGCATGGGAAGGCAGTCCATTTAAGAGAGGGAAAACTCTGATTTCAAACCTCCGCTGCCTTGCGGCCATACCCACCACTCATGGGAAAGGCTTCGGGAGTAAACCCTGAGGACAAATCCGGAGCTGGAGTCCCGAAGGCAGTTAGACATTGCCTTCAATCTCGCTCTGGCAACTCCTGCGACGACACTGTATCGGCTCTTGCCCTTGGGCAACATCAGTGGCGTGGAGAGGGGAGACTCGCGGCATGGGAACTGCCGGTCTTCCACGTAACCCTGCCCAGGCCTGCGTCCTAGAGAGGGCGCAGACCCACGGTCTCTCGAGACAAACGGATGCCACAGTTCCAATGTGCCGTTGCCGCATAACAACACATTTTACACCATATGCTAGTGATATTAAATCTGACTGTGATTCTGATTCTGACTTTTATCTTCCAGCAGCACTTGCTGTTTGTCTCATGTGGAAACAGATTGTAGAGTTCTATATTATGCAATTGTATTGGATGAATCTCAACAAAGTCCATAGCAACCCTCTCCAAATATTCTTAGCAAACATGCACTCAGAGGAAATTAGATGGCAATCTTAGTCCCACCACAGCCACCTTAAGGGCAGCAAGCAGTGGCCTGAAGTTCCAGCTGTGAATGAAGGATCTGATGGGGAAGGCTCTTCTAATCATCAGCCAAGTAAGGTCCTGATACTTGTTTGAAAGTTCTGTTGATGAGGCATTTTGCCAAATAACTTTGACCATCTGCTAGGGGAACTATCTAATAGGATCCACCATCTCCTTTCCCCCAGGGCTTCGGGAACATTCAGTGCAGACCACAGCCTAATTGCTTTGTGGTCAAAGATCTCTTCTTCTCTTAATTACCTTTGAACTGAACAACACACTGGCCCACTTTCAAAGACAAAGGAGAATTAACCAGATTGCTGTGGGTTTGGGGTCATATACAGGACTAAAAGTAAGGACGATTGATTTGATTTCTTAAAGATATTAATGAACCAAATATGTCTTTACAACAATTCAAGAGTTTTATAGTAACCATTACTGATATGAGCTTTCATTCCAGAATTTGACTAAGCAACTGAATTTGTTTCCCAGCTTTCATGTTGAGATTTGATTTTGTGTCACAAGCCCAAGCCCAGCTCCTCTAATTTGATGGCCCACTAACAAGCACTATGTTAATACACCCATAAATTAAGATAACAACTAACTTCCATGTAAATTAATTAGTGGCAGAAAAACTTGCCGTTTTTGGTACTTTCTCACAAATAGGGTCCAGACCAAAGTTGTCAAGATAATAATTATTTTAAAAACATGCAGTTAGAGGGATAGAATTAAGTTACAAAATAACAAATAAAGATGCAGTTAAATCTGCAAAGAGAGAGATATATATAAAAAAGGGTGATTGTCCTATGTTGTTAATTTTAATATCTGTGTCTCCAGAGCTGCAGAACCCAAAATAAAGATAATATGATATTTCTCAAGCTTATGTTGGCTTGTTGATAAAATTAGAAACATGAAGACAGGTAGGAGAGTGTGACAGAGAACTAAACTGCCAGGTGACAAGAAGCTCAAGATTACCTTGCACACTGAATAGAGGTATACTGCAAAGCACTCATCCAATCTCTATTTGTATCCTTCGATGCACAGGAGACCACAATGTGAGCACCAAATACAGTACATTAAGTTGAAAGGAATGCAAGTAGATTGCTGTTTCACTGAAAACAACTGCTTGATTCACCAGATGGTAATGAAAAGAACGGGTAAAATAGACGAGGAGTCTTAGACGGAGGTGGAAAAGTGGATCTGGGAGTCACAGAGGAAGTGATTCCTTCAATGCTGGAAGTAGAATGGGGCAGTAGAAGGTGGAAAGCCATTAAAGGTGGCAGACACTACAGAAGGAGATGTGTTAAGTGTGAAGGCTGCTGGGGTAGCAGGTACGAACAAAGAGGATCCTCTTGTTCTAGCTCGGAAGAGAGAAAGTGTGAACAGAAACAGTGTAGGAGACAGAGGATGCAGAAAGAACCCTGCATACGGAGAAGAAACTGCAATTAATGGAAAATGAAAACATCTTACGAGCATTGATGTGGGAAGTCTCATCATCAGAGCAGATAGACCTAAATAAAACTGAGAGAATGGAGCAATTAAGTGAAGCAGGTTTGGAAGGTTTATGGTCAAGGTCAGTCAGTCTGCAAAAGTAGTTCTGAGCTCCTAGCTTGTCACTTTAATTCTCCCTTCCCGTTCCAATCTGGCCTCTCTATGTCTTCAGCTTCCTATATTGCTCCAATTCATCCAACATAAGTTTGAGGAGCAACACGTCATCTGCCTGGCTACACTGTAACCCTCAGGCATCCATATTAAATTTAACAACAATGCTGGGTAATGGGCACTTTTAATCTCTCTTACCACAAGTATGACCTGTACCTTTCTGTTTTGATATATTTTTTAAAATGTTGTCTTCTGTTTCTAGTTTTCAGTTAATTAGACAACTTTGACCTTCACTGTAGCAGAGACATTCTCTCCATTATCGACATCACTGTGTTGCCCACATGAACAACGGAGGGTATCTTCAATAATGAAGAAAAGACATTGGTCACCATAGCTCCTCCATTTTTATACTTCTGTTCTCACCCCAAGCCTAACCCTTATACATGGTCTCTTCACCTTCCAGATCTCTCCACTCAGTTTTCACATCTCTCCATTTTTTAATGTAGGATCCTTGACCGGTATCTTCCACACTGTTTCTTTCCAGGCCTGGCCTGCTACATATTCCCAGCATTTACACTTCACCTTTCTGTTTTTCAGCAAAAGCAGTCATTACAAAAAAATACAAAATGCTTTACTAGTGTCCTTCAGAGGAGGAAATTTGTCATCCTTTTCCAGCCTAACTAATCAATATGCAACTCTAAGCAAACTAAGGATAAAACTGCCATTGGGAGTGAGTGGGTGTGTGATCATTAAAGGACAACACCAGGAGTAAACCTAGAGTGTGGGTGAACTTGTAGAAGAATGACATGCTGGATGCGGAGGCTGGTGGAACGAAAAACTGTAAGACATAGGAGCAGAATTAAGCTATTTGGCACATTGCGTCTGCCCCACCATTTCATCACGGCTGTTCCAATTTTTCACTCAGCCCCAACCTCCTGCTTTCTCCCTATATCCCTTCATGCCCTGACAAATCAAGGAAGATTAGGTTTAACTGTCCTTGTTCAGTCAGGGAAGAAGTAGTTGAGAGCAGATATAGCTGAGAGTTACAGCAACTGCAGTGATGGGGAACCTACTTCATCATGTTCTTGCCAGTCTATCTGTTCATGATAGCACTGGTAGGATTGACTAGTGAACAGTCCATGTCCTTTTTTCATCGTTGAGGTTACCTTCCAGTGTTTCTGGTGTAGCTCTTGGATCTATTGACTTCATTATTTCAGTGACCCAGTTTCAATCCTGAACTCCGGGGCTGTTTACGCAGAGTTGGCATGTTCTGCCTATGACTGTGTGTCTTTCCTCAGGCTGATCCAGTTTCATCCCACGAACTAAACTCTTGAGGGTTGGTAGTTAGCTAGTCACTGTAAATTACCCTTAGTGTGAAGGGAAGTGGTAGATTCTAGGGGAAAGTCAATTGGAATGTAAGAGAAATGAGATGTATGTGTGATTAGTGAAAAATAAATGCTTAATAGTTGGTGAAGATTCAGGCAGTCAGAGTATGTTTCCATGCAATGTTGTTTTAAATGGAATAGAACAGATCTAACAACACAGATCTGGAATTCATAAGGTGCTGTGGACTATCAGCAGATGTACACCATTGCTATCTTTAACCCCGAGTTTGTGTACCCCTCAACCAGCACTGCTTCATAAGGAAAGCAGAAGGGCATGCCAAGATTGTCAGGCAGACCAAAAAATGAGGTGCCAACCAGCAAATCTTCAGTACAGAACTACGTAAGTGTGAGGTGGTTCATTTTGGTAGGTCAAATTTGATGGCAAAATATAGTACTAATGGTAAGACTCCTGGCAGTGTGGAGGATGAGAGGGATCTTGGGGTCCGAGTCCAAAGGACACTCAAAGCAGCTGCACAAGTTGACTCTGTGGGTAAGAAGGTGTATGGTGTATTGGCCTTCATCAATCGTGGGATTGAGTTTAGGAGTCGAGAGGTAATGTTGCAGCTATATAGGACACTGGTCAAACTCCGTTTGGAGTACTGTGTTCAGTTTTGGCTACCTCACTACAGGAAGGACGTGGAAGCCATAGAAAGGGTGCAGAGGAGATTTACAAGGATGTTGCCTGAATTGGAGAGTATGCCTTATGAAAGTAGGTTGAGCGAACTCAGCCTTTTCTCCTTGGAGCGAAGTAGGATGAGAGGTGACCTGACAGAGGTGTACAAGATGATGAGAGGCATTGATAATGTGGTTTTTTCCCAGGGCTGAAATGGTTGCCACAAGAGGACACAGGTTTAAGGTGCTGGGGAGTAGGTACAGAGGAGATGTCAGGGTTAAGTATTTTACTCAGAAAGCGGTGAGTGTGTGGAATGGGCTGCCGGCAATGGTGGTGGAGGTGGATATGATAGGGTCTTTTAAGAGGCTTTTGGATAGGTACATGGAGCTTAGTAAAATAGAGGGCTGTAGGTAAGCCTTGTAATTTCTAAGGTAGGGACATGTTTGGCACAATTTGGTGGGCCAAAGGGCCTGTATTGTGTTGTAGGTTTTTTTATGTTTCTATGCCTTCAAAACTGCAAAAAGAAAAAGCTTGCAATATATAAAGCAAGACAACCTTAAAACTATGTCAAGGTTCAGCAGTCTAATTTGAGTTGGTTGGAGTACGTCTTCAGCACTAACATTCCTCAATTTGTTGATGGAAAACTCACAAATGAAGATGCATAAATGACAAAAGACATTCTCTATTAATAAAATTAAATTGTGCTGAAATTCCCATGGGAATCCACATGCCTTGAAGTTAAAGCTTCACTGGTTAGTTTGTATATTCTAAATTTAGTTAAGTATTCCAGAATGTGGTTTTACAAAAGCCAATATTGTATGTTTGAAGGACAAGCTGACCTAGGCTCCATCTGGGGAGGGGTGATGTGGAAGAGTGCAAGAGCTCATGAAAGAAGTTAGAATATTACTGCTTGTGAAGATTTACTCAAATAAAATAATTTTGAGCACATGCTTTAAAGAAATAGCTGAAGGGATTATTTCAAAGGCAATTATGTGACGTTCCATATTGTGCCCGTAGCATGACTAGTATAGGCCCAGTTTTGGCATGGCTAGTATAGACCCAGTTATGGTTTCACTGGAATATGTCCAGCTTTATCTTCAGTTTTAGCAGTGCTTGCAGTGTTTTCAATTCGATACTGAGGACTTAGCTTGTACCATTCCTCAACTACTGTTCCTCAAGATGCTTACCTCACTGTTGTACATTGAGAAACAAAGAATTAATTTCTCTCCTTTTTTAGATTGATAGATGTATTTAAAATCTTAGTTCCTTTTTAATCTGAAAAAGTAGTCATTGTACTCTCCTGCAACATATAAATGTAATTGTCCTCTTTGGAACAATGGGATCAGGTCATTTTTGCATCAGACAGTTATTATGGGAAGCTTAGTACAAACCATCTAGTCAGCATGTTGAATAAAGTCTGTTTTTATTCCATGGGGCCCAGGTCCAACCTGTCTTTGCACCAGCAATTTTATGTAGTTGGTTCTTTGGAAATTCTGATCAATGGTGGTCCCTAGGATATTGATGGTATGAGACACAGTGATGATAACATTATAAAATATTAAGGTTAAGTAGTTAGACACTGATAAACTTCCACATGTCTCATACTGATATGGCACAAGTGTTACTTGCTACATATTGTCTCATGCCTAGATGACGTCTACCTTACATTGCTCATAGATATAGTTCATCTGCTGAGGAGTTGCAAATATAACTGAATATTATACAATTATCAGCAAACATCTCCACTTTTGATAAAATGATGCAAAAATGTCAAGAGACACTCCTGTAGTGATGTTCTATGGCTAGGATAATTATCTCCAGTCAACCATGCCCACTTCCCTTTATATTAACCTAATCATTGGAATGTTTTACACTGTTTTGCCTATTAACTTCAGTGTTACCACAGCATCACGGCACACGGCCTTGATATTGAGGGTGATCACTGTCACCTCACTTCTGGAATTCATCCTTTGGACCATGTTTGGACAAAAGCTGTGGTGAGCTCCAAAACCAAAATGGTGAGTAAAAGATTCTTGATAACACAGTTGACAATAATTATCATTGTTTTGTTACTGAATAAGAATAAATTAATTGGACTGCAATTAGCCACATCGGATTATTCCTGCTTTTTGAGAATAAAGTACACCCAGTCAATTTTTCTCATTGCCAGAAACACCAGTGTTGTCACACCCGTGGAATAGCTTGTGAGAGGCATGGTCAGTTCTGGAGCAGAGGTGCTAATTACTAAACCTGTGATATTTTCTGGTTCTATAGCCTTTGATGTATCCAGTGCCCTCAGTCATTTATTGACAGAATGTAGGGTGAAACAAATTAGCTGAAGAATTTTTATGATGGTGAGGATCTTGGGAAGAAGCAAAGGTGAATACAAGAGATTCTACAGATGCTGGAAATCCAGAGCAAAACACAAAATGCTGGAGAAACTCAAAAGCCAGGCAGCATCTATGACAGGAATAAACAGTCGATATTTTGAAGAAATATCTTTCTGTAGGAGAAGGGGAAAGAAGAAGAATAGGAAGGTATAGGGAGGGTAAAGAGTAGAAGCTGACAGGTGACATTCATTGGTCAGACAATGGTCATTGCAGTAAATGCTTCATCCTTGCCTTTAGCACTCTCAGATTCAGACCCTCTTTCACTGATGATCAAGATGTTCTTGGAGTTTCTTTCAACAACTAGCTTTCATTTACCTAACACCATGAGGCAGCAGAAATGCTCAGTTGGTTAAGGGGTTGCATAGCTTGACTGCATGCTGCTCTTGCTGTTTATTACACTGGACAACAAAGATTTTGCTTCCTGAATATCTTTAGGTGTATCTTATGGATTTTGGGCTACTGGTCATGAAAATCACCATGAAGTTTCCCCATCATGCGCCATTTTTAATAAACTAATGTTTATTATTTCAATTCATAATTCAAGTCAATTAAAATGTTGCCTACAATGTTAGCTGGAAAGTTTCCTGTCTTGTCCAGGCATGCTTGGGCAATGTGGCTGCTGCATGGCAGAACAGGTTGTAGTAATAATTATTGGGTTCAGGACTGTAAGGATGGAATTTGCTATCACCAGGCACAAAAATTTCTATGAAGCATTTTGATATTTGAGACAGATGCTCCCCAGAATAACTGATGCCAAGATTAAGGAAAGCATTTTTGTTGGTCCACAATTCAAACAGGTCATCAATGACAAGCAATTTGAAGAATTTCTAGTGGGTCCAGAGAAAATTACATGGAAGGCACATGAAATCACACAAAGAAGTTGTTGAAAAATTTCTCAGCATCTACAGAGCACTAAACTACATGCAGTTGCTTGAAAGCATACTTCAAGCATATAAAACCATGAAATGCAACATGTCGCTAAAGATTCATTTTCTGCATTCCCATTTAGACTTCTTCCCTGCAAATATAGGGTCTTTAAAGAGACTTTTGGATAGGTACGTGGAGCTTAGAAAATAGAGGACTATAGGTAAGCCTAATAATTTCTAAAGTAGGGACATGTTTGGCACAACTTTGTGGGCTCAAGGGCCTGTATTGTGCTGTAAATTTTCTATGTTTCTATATCTTGGTGCTGTTAGTGACGAGCATGGTGAAAAGTTTCACCAGGACATTGCAGTCATGGAGAAAAGATACCAGGACAACTGGACTCCTTCAATGCTGGCAAATTATTGCTGGACACTTAAGCGAGAAGCCTCAGACACCGAGTACAAATGAAAATCATTAACAAAATATTTTTAACTTAGTTGAACTATTGTAAAGCATCAGCACCATTATACGATTAAACACTTGATATTCAATAAAAGTTAATTTGTTGTTTCTCCAAATTCCTACGTGATACAAGTAGGCTGAAATTATACTTGTGTTCATCTTCAAGCGGTCTATCATAAACAAAAAAAAATTCTGAGGAAGCAACAGTTTTGAAAAAAATTGTTGTCTAGTGTTATGGATGGGGTCCTGTGTTAAAACTTTATTAGTTTGACCTCTCATTTTTGGTAGTTTCTACTAATATGCTAGATGTGAAGATGTGACTTGGTTATCAGAATTCAGTGCAGTTACTACTTTTGTCAATGCCACCATAATCAGATGTATAGTATCTATAAGTTGCTTCTATGCAGCTTCCACCGTCTTCAACAGGCTCTTACCACCAAACATATCTTTTCCTCCCCCATACTCCCTGCTTTCTACAAGGATTGCTCCCTATATTATTCTGTTGTCCAATCTCCCTCTTGACTTTTATTCCTACAAGAGGAAGAAGTGCTACACCTGCCCAATCACCTCCATTCAGGACCCCAAATAGTCCTTCCAGGCGAGGCAAGACTTCACCTGTGTATCAGTTGGGGTCATCTATTGTGTCCAGTGTTCCTGATGTGTCATTCTCTACATTGGTGAGACCCAACGTAGATTGAGGGATCAGTTTGTTGAGCATCTTCGCTCCATCTGTAAGAAGCAGGATTTCCCAGTAGCCAAACATTTTAATTCTAGTCTCCATTCCCATTCTGACATGTTGGTGTCTCTGTCACCATGATGAGGCCATTCTCAGTTGAAGGAGCAACATCTCATATTCCATTTTGTTAGTCTCTAATGTGATGGCATGAACATCGATCCCCCCACCTTCTTCAATTTCCTTTTGCATCTGCCCCTATCTTACCTCTTCCCCTCACCAGGCAATCAGCTCCTTCTTCCTTTTCTGCCATGGTTCACTTTCCTCTCCTATATGATTCCTTCTTCTCCAGCCCTTTACCTTTTCCATCTATCACCTCCTAGCTTCTTACTTCATACCCATTCCCCCATCCATCTGGCTTCACCTATCATCCTTAGCTTGTACTTCTTCCACTCCCCCTCCACCTTATTATGGAATCTTCTCCCTTCCTATTCTGTGCTGAGGAAGGGTATACTAGAACTAGGGGACATTGCCTCAAGATTCAGGGGAGAAGATTTAGGATGGAGATGAGGGCAAACTGCTTTTCCCAGCAAGTGGTGAATCTATGGAATTCTCATGCCCAGGGAAGCAGTTGATGCTTCTTCACTAATTATATTTAAGATACAGTTAGATAGATTTTTACATAGTAAGGGAATTAAGGGTTATGGGGAAAGGGCAAGTAGATGGAGCTGAGTTTACGGACAGTTCAGCCATGATCTTATTGAACGGCGGGACAGGCTCGATGGGCCGGATGGCCTACTCCAGATCCTGTTTCTTATATTCTTTTGTTAGGTTTAAATGTCAATAGTTTATTCCTCTCCGTAGTTGCTGCCTGACTTGCTGAATCCCTCCAGCATTTTGTGTGTGCATCTATAAGAAATGGGTTGGAAAGCACAAATTGAAGAAAGTTTATCCCTCATTTAAATTGGGAGCCACAGTAGCATCGCAGTTAGTGCAACACTGATACAGCTCGAGGTGTTCCAGAGTTCGGAGTTCAATTCCTGTACTGCCTGTAAGGAGTTTGTGTGTTCACCGCGTGAACCATGTAGGTTTCCTCAGCATGCTCTGGTGTCCTCCCATATCTTGGCTGCAGGAAGGCAGGATTGGCAGCTCAATATTCCAGGGTTCCATTGTTTTACATGTGACAGAGTGGGAGGCATTAAAGGAGGAGGGGTGGCATTTCTAGGCAGTGCTCCATTGGGATGGACAGGATTACTTGACTAGTGAGGCCTTATGAGTGAAACTGAGAAATAAGAAAGGTATGCCCATGTTAATAGAACTAGATTACAGACCACCCAACATTCCTAGGGATTCGGAAATTGCACCATCTCGGATCGCAAGACCCTGCAGTGGATAGTGAAGTAGCTGAGAAGATCATCGGGGTCTCTCTTCCTGCCATCACGGACATTTACACTACACGCTGCATCCGCAAAGGAAACAGCATTATGAAGGACCCCATGCACCCCTCACAATCTCTTCTCCCTCCTGCCATCTGGGAAAAGGCTCCAAAGCATTCGGGCTCTTACAACCAGACTATATAACAGTTTCTCCCCCCAAGCTATCAGACTCGTCAATAGCCGAAGCCTGGACTGACACCTTGCCCTATTGTCCTGTTTATTATTTATTGCAATGCCTGCACTGTTTTTGTGCACTTTATGCAGTTCTGTGTAGATCTGTAGTGTAGTGTAGCTTTCTCTGTGTTTTTTTTTATTACGTAGTTCAGTCTAGTTTTTTGCACTGTGTCATGTAACACCATGGTCCTGAAAAACGTTGTCTCATTTTTACTATGCACTGTACCAGCAGTTACGATCAAAATGACAATAGAAGTTGACTTGACTTGACTTGATTTAGAGGAACAAATTTGTAAAGAGGTCGCAGACTGTTGCAAGAAATATAAGGTTGTTATAACAGGTGATTATAACATTCCACATATTGACTGGGAATCCCATACTGTAAAAGGACTAGTTAGGATAGAGTTGTCAAATGTGTTCAGGAAAGTTTCCTTCATTAGTACATAGAAATCCTAACAAGAGAGCAAGCGATACTGGATCTGCTGTTAGGTAATGAGACAGGGCAGTTGACAGAAGTTAGTGTAGGGAAACACTTTGAATCCAGCGACCACAATGTTATTAGTTTCAAAGTGAATATGCAAAAATGTAGGTCTGGTCCACAGGTTGAGATTCTAAACTGGAGAAAGGCCAATTTTGAAATCAGAATTGTGGGAATCAGAACTATGGGATTGGGACAGGCTGTTTTCTGTTAAAGGTGTACTTGGAAAGTGGGAGGCCTTTAAAAATGAAATTTTGTGAGTACAAAGCTATTATGTGCCTGTCAGTATAAATGGTAACAATAACAAGTTTAGGGAACCTTGGTTTTCAAGAAATATTGAGGCCCAAGTTAAGAGAAAAATGGAGTTGCATAATAGGTATAGGAATAGAATAGGAAATAGGAAGAAATGCGCTTATGGAATATAAGAAATGCAAGAGAACACTAAAAGAAATCAGAAAGGCTGAAAGAAGGCATAAAGTTGCTCTAACAGACAAGGTGAAGGAGAATCTTAGGGATTCTACAGATATGTTAAGAGCAAAAGGATTGCAAGGAATAAAATTGGTCCTCTGGAAGACCAGAATGGTAATCCATGTATGGAGCCAAAATAGATGGTGGACATCTTTAATGCATTTTTTGCATCTGTATATAATGGGCAGATGGATGCAGAGTCCATAGACGTGAGGTAAAGCAGCATCAACTTCATGGACCCTGTACAGATTACGGAGGAGGAGGTGTTTGCTACCCTGAAGCAAATCAGGCTGGATAAATACCCAGGACTTGACAAGGTGTGCTCTCAGACCCTATGGGAGAAAAGTGCAGAAATTGCTGGAGCCCTAGCAGAGATTTTTAAAACATCCTTAGTGACTGGAGGTGTACCAGAGGATTGGAGGATCTCCAATGTTGTTCTGCTGTTTAAAAAAGGTCCTAACATGCCTACATGGATTTTAGTAAGGCCTTTGTCAAGGCCCCTCAAGGGAGGCTGGTCAAGAAGGTTCAGTCGCTCCGCATTCAGGAGGAGGTAGTAAATTGGATTAGGTATTGGCTTTGTGAGAGAAGCCAGGGGGTGGTAGTAGATGTTTGCCTCTCTGACCGGAGGCCTGTGACTTGTGGAGTGCTGCAGGGGTCGATACTTGGTTTTTTGTTGTCCTTCATCTACATCAATGACCTGGATGATAATGTGCTAACTGGATCAGCAAATCTGTGGGTAACACCAAGAGGTATCTGGATCAGCTGGAAAAATGGGCCAAAAAATGACAGATGGAATTTGATGCAGACAAGTGCGAGGTTTTGCACTTCGGTAGGACTAACCATGGTAGGTCTTACACTGTGAACAGTAGGGCACTGAGGAGTGTGGTAGAACAAAGGGATCTGGGAATACAATCACATAGTTCATTGAATGTGGAGTCGCAGTTAAATATAGTTGTAAAGAACGCTTTTGGCGCATTGGTCTTCATAAATCAATCTATTAAGTACAAGAGATGGGACGTTATGTTGAGGTTGTAGACAATGTTGATGAGGACTAATTTGGAGTATTGTGTGCAGTTTTGGTCACCTATCTACAGGAAAGATGTAAACAAGGTTGGAAGAGTACAGAGAACAGTTACAAGGGTGTTGCCTGGTCTGCAGGATCTGAGTTATAAGGAAAGAATGAATAGGTTAGGATTGTGTTCTTTAGAAAGTAGAACATTGGGAGGAGATTTCATAGAGATAAGCACAATTATGAGGGGTAGAGATACAGTAAACGCAAGCAGTCTTTTTCCACTGAGGTTGGGTGGGACTACAACCAGAGGTCATGGGTTAAGTGTGAATGGTGAGAAGTTTAAGGCAAACATGAGGGGAAACTTGTCATTCAGATGGTTGTGAGAGTGTGGAATAAGCTGCCAGCACAAGTGGTGCATGTGAGCTTGATTTGAACTTTCAAGAGGAGTTTGGATATGTGCATTGATAGTAGGGAGATGGAGGGCTATGGTCCTGGTGTAGGTCAATGGGAGTAGGCACTTTAAATGGTTTCCACATGAACTAGATGGGCTGAAGGGCCCACTTCTGTGCTGTGCTTCTCAATGGCTCTAATCCAAAGATGCACCAGTTAGTAGACTGATCATTGCAACTATACTTAGATTAGCCTAATGTTAAAATAAGTGGGTTGCTAGCTAGGCAGTGCAACTCATTGAGCAGGAAGGACCTAATCCACACTGTATCTCTTAATTTTAAAAATAAATAAATTTGTATATTACATGCCTCAGAAAGAGCAACTACTGTAAAATTAAGAACCAGATAAACAATTGTGGTATCGTTATCTTACCAAGGCTTGACAAAGATTTTCTCCCTTGTTCCAACACCAAATCATTGTTGTTTTTGCCTTTTCCTACCAACACATGCAAATACTAATGGGCAGACTAAGCCATCAATCAGTTAAAATACACAGCTTAGGGCCTTATGGTGACCTATTTTCTCACTAATTTGGGCCCAACGTATAACTCCTGAAGCATTCAGCCACAGCTTCGTTCAAGCTTTCCAGTACATGCTTTGATGCCATCTTCAGGCTGTCTGAACACACAAAAATGATGGAGGAACTCTGAAGATCAGGCACCATCTAGGTCGGGAAATGGACAGTCAATGTTTCAGGTCAAGACCCTTGATATCATGAATAAAGGGGCTCAACCCAAACCTCAACAGGCCATTTCCCTCTTTAGGTGCTCACTAACCCACTGAGTTCTTCTAACATATTGTGTGTGTTGCTCTAGATTTCCAGCAATTGCAGTCTCTCTTGTGTCTCCATTCAGGTTGTGTCACTGCCTTAAAGTAAATTTATTATCAAAGTATATTTATGTCACCATTTACAACACTGCAGTCCCTTTTGGGGCATACTCAGTAAAGCCAAGAACCATAATAGAAGCAATGAAAAACTGCACGCTACAGGGCAGACAAACTACATGCAATAGACAACAAAATGTGCAATTACAAAAGAGAAAATAATACAGTAAATACATACACGCATACATAATAAATAAATATTGAGAACACGGGATAAAGAGTCCTTGAAAGTGAGTCCATAGGTTGAGGCAACAGTTCAGTGATGGAGCAACTGAAGTTGAATGAAGTTATTCCCACTCACTGGTAACACTTCATCACTTCCTGTGGTGCTGTAATGCCCAGTCAATGTAATTTTGTATCAAGGAGAAAGCTGTAATTTCTCAAGGCATTTAGTTATGGGAAATAAATCTAATTTTGCTAGCATTCAATAATTTAAATCCAGAACTAGAAATCTAAGTGTTTTAAAAATTAGTGCACTGCCACCATCTAGTGGTAATTTTTGATGTACGGTAAATTATATCACTTCCTGCTTTGTTCCGGTCGCCTACCATGGAAAGATGTTACTGACATGTACTTTACATGTATGGATGGAGTAAAATGAATATTTTCAAACTTTCAACAAAAGACTAACAAGTCATTTCATCTGAGAGATACCATGGTGTTCAGTTTCTGCTAAAATACAATTCAATTGGAACTTGAGGACACCAGCTAACACAACTACCAGCAAAGATGAGGCTAAGCCAATCCTGGGTAGTACAGCAGGCTGGTACAAAAATAGCTGACAAAATCAGTACAAATGGGTTAACTCAGCAATGTTACTGACATATGTGAAGGATATGTCAGTGCATTTCTAACACTAGTTTACAGTGTTGAACATAAAGCGAGCCATATCCCCAAGTGTCCATCATGTGTTGCCATTTGTAGAAGATCCTCAAACTAAATTTGATTTAGTTGTGCCCACAGAGAGAATTATGAACCTTTTGTATGGAATGTACAAAATTGATTGGTGTACCTCAATGAAATTAGAATTAGTTTTTATGGATTATTATTAGTAACCTTAAAATCATTATTTCAGTGACAGGCACTCTTACTAAATTTATACTTTTAAAATTCATTACCAACTCTGCCAATAAACCTGCACCACATCACTGTGAAATGGGTTAACCGTTTTTGTGTCAATGCACGGTAAATGAATTGGGGCAGATGGTAGAGTAGTAGTTATCATAATGCTTTGCAGTCCCAAAGACCTGGGTTCAATTCCTGCCGCTGTCTATAAGGAACTTCTTTGTTCTCCCCATGACCACGTGGGTTTTTTCCAGTTGCTCTGGTTTCCTCCCACAGTCCAAAGGAATACTGTTTGGTAGGTCCTGTGATTAGGCTAGGGTTAATTTGGGGGCTGCTGGTGGCACAGCTTGATGGGCTGGAAGAGCCTATTCCAGAATGCATTTTAATAAATAAAGTGCATTGTTTTTAAATGAATGAATAAATAAACAATATTTACCTGGCATTGAAATAAAAATGACTGACTCATTTAATGGTAATGTGGTGCATTAGTTTTAATGGTATTAAATATAGCTGATTGGTTGCATTATAATTTAAAGGTTATTGTGATTTTGCCAGGGAGGTAAAGCAGAAACTTGGACTCCACTTTGGAAAAGTTACAGAATTTCAAGGCCAATTTGCACCCAAAGTGGAACAACCTCTCTGTTTTTCATTCTACTTGTTGTACTGCAGAGTCAATGCTTACAGAAACTGATGGAAAGATATTGTAAGTAATCAGGTTTGCACAATTTCTATTAACCTAGCTCTTTATCTTTACTGTCAAATTTCTGGGAATTCAGATTTGTTCCAAACAAGATGGAAGAAGTTGGCAGTGAAAATAGATGTGATATCATTCTACTCCCATCAGAACTATAAACATTAAGTAACCTAATTCCAGAAATTATGGTTGGCAATAACAGGGGATGAACATGTAACATGTTAACATGATGTTATTTTAACAGAGGGATTTAATAAATAGTTTAGCACCACTGTAACTGTACAAGATAAGCACATATTAACCAGCCAAATAACAGTTGGCAATAGTTATAAGTAATCTAAAATGTAATGAACCTGTAATTGCATGTGTTCTGCTATGTGTTATTGCAATAAATCTGTTTACAGGAACAATCATAGTTGGTGCTGAAAAGTACATCATTCTCATTGAGGTAAAGCATTCTGTTTGTTCCTTTAAGACCTACTGTCCAGAATGTACTTGATATTCCTACAATGCCTCATCGCCACCTCTCAGCTAGAGGAGGTATCTCTGCATAAGACTCAGTGATGTGTTTTCAAATGGCCAACAAATTGTGGGAGAAAAATCTTTGTTTCTCTGGTGGGAGATATATTGCTGGATATTAATAATCTGTGTTATGGGAGCTGGTACGGGAATTGAAAGGCATCAGACTGCAAAATGCTGCAACGGATTGTGAGCACTGCCGAAAATCATCAGGGTCTCTCTCACCCCAACCAGGATATAAACCAGAAGAGCCACATTCGCACAGCACTCAGCGTTGACCTCTCCCATCTGTCCGACAATCTCTTTGACCTCCTACTGCCTGGCAGAAGGTACCACAGTGTAAGAACAAAGACTGTTTGGCTGGGTAACAGCTTCTACCCCCAGGCAGTGAGACTTCTGAACACCCTGCTACCACCCAGTAGAAATTATTTATGACAGCGCCAATACAGTTACACTGTGTATACTTAACTACGGTATATGTTGATTATACACTTTATGTCAACTTGTACATCTACAGATTTTCCTATTTTTATCTGTTAATATAATTGTGCTAATATGTATTTATATTATTTTATGTGCTGTATGCGATATACATACTGGGTTTTGCACCTTGATCCTGGAGTTACACATGTATAATTAAATGACAATAATCTTGACCTTGAACATGACTTTTTTTCTCACAGATCAGTGACTGTGAGTTATGATATAATCTCTTTTACAAACTTGAGTTTAGCTGTAAAAAAATAATCAAAGTTCAAAGTAAACTTATTATCAAAATAAGATATGAATAAGATTCATTTTCTTGCAGGCACTCCTGGAAAACTAAGGAAACAAACAATAAAATCTACAAAAAAAAGTAGATAAACAAAAACTCACAAATAACGATTGAGCAAAAGAAGATAAACTGTGGAAATAAGAAAATACTACTAAGAGCATGAGTGGTAAACGAGTCTTTGAAAGTGAGTCTGTTGGTCGAAGAATTATTTCAGAAATGAGTTCAGGATCCAGATGATTGGAGGGCAACAACTGTTTCTAAGCCTGTTGGTATGGGACCTAAGATTTCTCAGGCTTCTTAAGCTCCTGCTCGATTGTAGGATGCTGTTTTCTTGTGGCAGCACTCCATCAAAATGTACTCAGTTGTTTTTTCTGTGATGGATTAGACTGCATCCACCACTTTCTGTAGTCTTTTCCATTCTTGGGCACAGATGTTTCCATACTAGGCTGTAATGCAACCAGTTAGATACTCTATCTCATGCATCCATAGAAGTGTATCAGACTTTTTAATGAAATGCCAAATCTACACAATCTTCTAGATTTTAGAAGAACTGCCCTGCCTTCTTAGTGATGACTGTCCCAGGACAGAACATCTGATATGTTAGCGGTGAGGAACTTGAAGTTTTTGACCCTCTCCACCTACAATCCTCTAATGAAGACTGGCTGATAGACCTCCAGTTTCTTCCTCCTGTAGTCAACATTCAGCTCTTTGCTTTTGATGATGTTGTATGAGACATCGTTGTGGCACCATTCAACCAGGTTTTCTACCTCCCTCCCGTGCTGATTCAGCCACCAACGATGGGGTTGTCCGCAAACTTAAATACAGCTTTGGAGCTGTACTTAGCCACACATCGTAGATATAAAGTAAGTAAAGTGGGGGCTAAACACACAGCTTTGAGGTGCACTTGTGCTGATGCTATATGTGAAGGGAATATTGCCAATCCATACTGACTGGGGTCTACCATTGAGGAACTCAAGGATCCAGTTGTACAGTGAGGTATGGAGGCCCATGTCTTGGAGCTTAGTGATGAGTTTTGAGGGGATGATAGTATTGAATGCTGAGCTGTAGTCAGTGCAGAGAATCCTGATGTATATATCTTCGATGACCAGGAGTTCCAGAGTTGAGTGAAGAGCCAATGCAATGGCATCTGCTGTTGACCTGTTGAGATGGTAGTCAAATTGCAGTGGATCTAAGTGACTCCTCGGGCAGGACTTGATATGCTTTATGAACAACCTCTTGAAGCATGTAATGACAGTGAATGTAAGTGCTACTGGGCGATAGACCATTGCGGCAGGTTATCACATTCTTAGAACCATAGAACACTACAGCACAGTACAGGCCCTTCAGCCCTCCATGTTGTGCTGACCCATAAAAAAAGTACTAAACTCACTACACCATAACCCTCCATTTTTCTTTCAAGCATGTGCCTGTCCAAGAGGCTCTTAAATACCCCTAATATTTTAACCACCACCATCCCTGGTGGCATTCACAACCCTCTGTGTAAAACACTTACCCCTGACATCTCCACTAAACTTCCCTCCCTTAATTTTGTACATATGCCCTCTGGTGTTTGCTATTGGTGCCCTGGGAAACAGGTACTGACTATCCACCCTATCTATGCCTCTCATAATCTTGTAGACCTGTATCAAGTCCCCTCTCATTCCTCTACACTCCAAAGAGAAAAGTCCCATCTCACTCTAACCTTGCTTCATATGACTTGTTCTCCAAACCAGGCAACATCCTGGTAAATCTCCTCTGCACCCTCTCCATAGCTTCCACATCCTTCCTATAATGAGGTGACAAGAATTGAACACAATACTCTAAATGCGGTTTCACCAGAGATTTGTAGAGTTGCAACATGACCTCTCTACTCTTGATCTCAATCCCCGTTAATGAATCCTAGCAACCCATAGGCCTTCTTAACAACCCTATCAACCTGTGCAGCAACCTTGAAGGATGAATGGATCTGAACCCCCAAGGTCCCTTTGTTCATCCACACTAAGTAACTGACCATTAATCCTGTACTCAGTCTTCTGTTTTGCCCTTCCAAAATGCATCATCTCATACTTGTCCAGATTGAACTCCATCTGCCATTTTTCTTCCCAACTCTGCAGATTGTCTATATCCTCTTGTAACCTTCGACAACCTACAGCTCCATCCACAACTCCTCCAATCTTCGTGTCACTGCAACTTACTCACCCATCCTTCTGCTTCTACATCGTCATTTATAAAAATCACAAATAGCATGGGTCCCAGGACAGATCCCTGTGGCACTCCACTAGTCACCAACCTCCAGGCAGGATACTTTCCTTCCACAACTACCCTCTGCTTTCTTCCTTTAAGCCAATTTTTTATCCGAACAGCCAAGGTTCCACTTATCCCATGCCTCAAGACTTACTGGATGAGTTTCTCATGAGGGACCTTGTCAAATGCTTTGCTAAAGTCCATGTAGACCACATCCACTGCCCTACCCTCATCAATTTCTTTTGTTACCTCTTCAAAAAACTCTATCAGGCTCGTGAGGCATGATCTTCCCTTCACAAAGCCATGTTCTTCTTTGGCACTGGTATGATTGAAGCCTGCTTAAAGCAAATAGATATCTCAGATTCCTAAAGCAAGAGGCTGATTATGTCCTTAATTACTCCAGCCAATTGATCAGCACTAGTCTTCAGTACTTGTCCAGATACAGAATCATGCCCAGATGCTTTCCGTGGATTCACCCTTCTGAAGGATGCTCTTACTTCAGCTGCAGAGACTGAGATCCTAGGTTCTCTGAGTGCTGTGAGTTTCAAGAAGGTGCTTCCACATTCTGTCAGCCAAAGCGAACATAAAAGGCATTGAATTGATCTGGGAGAAAAACCTTATTGTCATTCATGTTGCTTGATTTTGCATTTTAAGAGGTGTTGGCATTCAAGCCCTAAAATAATGATTAGTATTTGTCACCTATAAACCTCTTCATTTGATGATGCCAGGGCCAAACTTCCTGGGCACTCTTGCTCTGTACCAGAGCCCAGATATGCCTGTGCTGGCCTTCAGCTGACATTACCAACTGAAAATAGTGAGGCCTCTTTCTGCAAGAAGAAAGGCCTTTAGCATAAGAAAGACAGAAGTGCATGCATTGAGTTACTGCTTTTCAGCAGCTGAGGCATTAGCAGCCACACTACATAAAACCAGGTGTAACAACTGATGCTGTTATGGTGGTACATCCCACCTGGGGAATCAGGTTGAAATCATGGCTTGAAATGGTCAAAGAAAGTGTTAGTTTTTTTTCAAGAATCTCTAGTTTCTGGAATGGTACCAGAGGACTGGAAAATTGCAGATATCACTCCTCTCTTTAAAAAGAGAGGAAGGCAAAAAAGAGGAAATTATAGGCCAATTAGTCTGACTCCGGTGTTTGGGAAGTTGTTCTAGTCCATTATTAAGCATGAGGTTTTGGAGTACTTGAAGGTGCATGATAAAGCAGGCCAAAGTCAGCATGGATTCCTTAAGGGAATAATGCATGACAAATCTGTTTGAAATCTTTGAGGAAGTAACAGGAAGGGTAGACAAAGGAGGGTCAGTGGATGTTGTGTACTTGGATTTTCATAAGGCCTTTGACAAGGTACTGAACATGAGATTGCTTAACAAGATAAAAGCCCTTCGTATTGCAGGAAAGGAGATTACCTGACTGGCATGAGGCAGAGTTGAAATAAAGAACGTTGAACAGGAAACAGGAGGGATCTTGACACAGAGCCTTGACACAGTGAGATATTGTTTCATATCTGGAGCAACTGGAGCAAAACTTAGAACACATGGTCCTAAGCAGCTGGAAAATGTTAATTACCAGACAGGCAAAACCAATGATCTGGTGACTAGTGGTTGTAACGCTGGGGTTCTTATGCTGCCGATCTTGATGGAAACCAGGTGTGGCATCATCAAAGAGAATTAGAAGCAAATGGGAAATTAGTGGTCGGAACTGTGGCACAATCAAAGGAAATTACGAGAAAGATAGGGAATTAACGATTGGGACCGTGTCAGCAGAAGGACTTAGACAGATTGGGAGAATGGACAAAGAAGTGGCAGAAGGAATATCGTGTAGGGAAGCCTATGGTCATACACTTTGGTAGAAAATAATAAAGGCATAGACCATATTCTAAAAGGGGAAAAAATTTAAAAAACAGAGACGCAAGTGGACTTGGAAGTCTTTGTGCAGAATTCCAAGAAGGTTAACTGGCTGGTTGAGTCAGTGATATGGAAGACAAATGCAATGTTACCATTCATTTCAAGAGGAATTCAACGTAAGAGCAAGGATGTGATATTGAAACTTTATATGGCATGGGTCGAACTGCACTTAACAGTATTATGAACAATTTTAGGTCCCTTATCTAAGGAAGAATGTGCTGCCATCAGAGAGCATCCGGAGGAAGTTATGGGAATGACTCCGGGAATGAAAGGGGTAATGTATGAGCTGTGTTTGATGGCTCTAGGCCTGTACTTGATGGAGCTTAAAAGAATGAGTGGGGAACCTCTTGAAGCCTATTGAATATTGAGAGCCCTAGATAGAGTGTGTATGGAGAGCATGTTTCCTAAAGTGGGTGAGTCTTGAAACAGAGAGTACAGACACAGAATTGAAGAGCACTCCATTTAGAACAGAGATGTGGAGGAACTTGTTTAGTCAGAGCTTGGTAAATCGGTGGAATTTATCGCCATGCACGGCTGTGGAGGTCAAGTCACTGAGTATATTTAAAGTGAAGGTTGACAGGATCTTAACTAGATAGGCTGTCAAAGGTTATGGAGAAAAGGCAGGGAAATGGGGTTGAGAGGGATAAAAAATAAGCCATGATGGTATGGCGGAGCGAACTTGATGGGCCAAGTAGCCTAATTCTGTTCCTATGTCTTATGATCTTGTGGTCTTAAAAAGAAGACTTGCTTACATTTTCTACAGGAGATGGACATTATACCAAGTGATGATATACATCTCTATTGATGCAAATATTTGCTTTTGCCATACTGGTCAAGTGAGCTCCCCCTTACCTCAAAACATGGTGACACTTTTAATCCAGAGAAGGAATATGTACTGACATTGGTGGATATCAATATTTAGGTTATTATTTAGCCTGATGTGTTCTGATTTTACTTTAATTCGGATGCTTTTTTATTGATTCATCCTCTTTTTAAAAAGTGCCACAATTCTTGTTTGTAATCGTCAATTTGAAGGCAACTCAGCATCTTCTTTGTTGCCTATTTTAGAATAGCTATATACCCTCTCATATACGTATTTCCAGCAAAGATGCCTTAACAGTGATCATGAGTCAAACCACATGGCTTATATTAAGAATTTTAATATTAACACTGTAGTCTTGTCTTAAATTCAGTGAACCTAGATATGACACTATAATTCAAAACTTGCATAATGAGGAATAGTTCACACATCTTCAAACATGCCACATTCTTGCCCAATCACATCACTGCTCTTTATACCTTTTTGCATCCTCTTTACTGATTTCTTCCTCACCTAATTGACACAATATCCACCCATTTATATCAATATAGATTGCAAATAATTAAGGCATAGCTCCAATTATTCATTATGAACCAGCTTGCCCCAATACACTTCGCAAGGCAAATTTTCACTATATTAAAAGAAGAAAGGTGTTCCGGTAATGCAAGAGGAGAAAAAGTTGCAAGAGTTCTTATTAGCAGAACCTGGGACTGTAATTTTCAGATCTCTTCATTTCACCTGTATTCCATTTAAAATAAAATGAGGCTTACAAGAGAAGTCTGCTCAATGTAATATAATTACTCCCTCAATATTTCTTTATAGTTTTGTATGACTGGAAACATTTTAGAATTCCAACTGCCAGCAGGTTTGAAGAAATTCTAGCAATGCTGGGCCAACTATTCTTACAGAACAATAGCTGGTATACCATTAAACAAATGAAGTTATTCAGTCTATTTTTTTTAAGATAAAATATTGGGTCTGTTGTTCATTTTCATCGTAGTCTTTCTTTTACATGTTCTGTTGCATTAAAATGATGGTAGTTCAGTGTAATTTTTATCCATCTTCTTAATCCTGTCTGCTATTTGGAATTTACAATATTTGGTTATAAAAATTCCAAAATCTGCCTGTGTAGCAAATCAAACACTAAAGAACTTAAGATTTATATGGTATGACATTGATCTGTTGAAATCAATTTCTGATGCATTTATGCTGGTTGAGGCCCTGGACTATTGGAGCAGAGAGATTAGGTTTATATATGGACGAGAAAGTAGATGGATTAAAAACCGGTGTGGCAACAGGAAACTGGAATAGAATGTAAATGCATGCAGCTTTGCTTACAGTCATTAGCAGCACTTTGTAGGATTTCCATAGTGTTATTTGCATTATCTTTAAGTGAGTGCCAGCTTTAATTAGGGCGCCGGACAGCTGAACATTAGAGAAGCGAAACATAATGTACAGAACGACGAGTGAATTGAAAATGGAAGCTGGGACTAGTTGGGGAGGTTCAGAATGAAGGAAAAAATGTCTCTTAAGGCCAGGATCTGGATGAAATACAGTGTGATCTTATTTCAGAGGGAGTATAGTGAGTCTATAAATTTTAACAGGACATTTGGATATGGAAGTGCCTTGTGAAGCAGTTCATGGAAAGCAATGGCTTTCTTGATTTTCTGAAAATTCTAATACCATTCTTCTCTTCTTTTAGAATTATAAACCTATTGTTCATTTACTTAAAAAATAACTAGAATGAAGAATTCCATACAAAATGTTCAATGACTTCAGTAATGAACCATACATGCACCACGCTACATCATAGCAATTCCTTGCCATTATATCAGAGGATCTGTCCTGGAACCAGTATGTAAGTGCCATCTGAAAGAAGACACAACACCACCTTTATGGTCTTAGAGGTTTGTGCAGATTTGGCAGGGCGCCCAGGTAGCGAAGTGATTAGCGTGGCACCATTACAACTTGGAGCATTCTGGATTTCAGATTTCTATTCCAGTGCCATCTGTAAGGAGCTTGTATTTTCTCCCCGTGACCATGTGAGTTTCCTCCAGGTGCTCTAGTTTACTCACACAGTCCACAGACTAGGAAACTAGAGCACCCAGAGGAATTTTAGCAGTTTACTTAGTCATCCTAAATTGTCCTGAAATTTGGCTAGTGGCTACTATTTTAAAATATTTTAAAATTCTAAAATGTTTCCAGTCATACAAAACTATAAAGAAATATTGAGGGAGTAATTATATTACATTGAGCAGACTTCTCTTGTAAGCCTCATTTTATTTTAAATGGAATACAGGTGAAATGAAGAGATCCGAAAATTACAGTCCCAGATTCTGCTAATAAAAACTCTTGCAACTTTTTCTCCTCTTGCATTACCGGAACACCTTCCTTCTTTTAATATATTGGAAATTTGCCTTGCGAAGTGTATTGGGGCAAGCTGGTTCATAATGAATAATTGGAGCTATGCCTTAATAATTCGGCTACTTAAGTAGGTGTGTTGCTGGGCAATGTAGCTCTTTGGGCTGGACAGGTCTGTTCTGTGAGTTATCTCCAAATAAGTAAAAAAATATCATCCAAAACATTGAGGAACTTCTACAGATGCACTGAGGAGAGTTTCCTAGCTGATTGTATCACTGCCTAGTATTGAAACACCAATTCTCATGGATGGAAAAGCCTACAAAGAGCGGAGGATGCAGCTCAGTCCATCACAGGCGAAGCCCTCCCCACTACTGAGCACAAACACAAGAAAGCTGCATCCATTATCAAGGACCCCACCATCCAGGCCATGCTGTCTCCTTGGTGCTGCCATCGGGAAGAAGGTACAGGTGTTTAGGTCCACATCACAGGTTCAGGAACAGTTATCACCCTTTAGTCATCAGGCTTCTGAACCAATGTGTATAATTTCACTCAAACAAATGCTGAACTGATTCCACAATCTATGAACTTACTTTAGTGGACCTTACAACTCATGTTCTCACTATTATTTCATTCATTGTTTATTTATTTACACAGTTTGCTTTCCATTGCACATTGGTTGTTGGTCATTCTTTATGTGAGATTTTTCATTCATTCCATTGTGTTTTTCTGTTCTACTGTGAATGTCTGCAAGAAAATGAATCTCTGGGTAGTATATGATGACATATATGTACTTTGATAATAAATTTACTTTGAACTTTGATATTTTACTTAAACTACCTCACCCACATAACTAGTCCTTTCTAGTCTATAGCTTATTGTAATGGCTGATCCCAAATCTTCAACTTTTGGAGGCCTTCTTTTAATTTGATAAATCAGCCTGCATTCTTTTGTTTTCTGACATTGCATGTAACACCTTTATAGGTTAATCTTCAAGGTTAAAAAGTCCATAAATGCAAAGATGCAACTGCTAAGGTTTATAGGCCAGGGTTGATAACATTATTTAAGACCATAAGTATAGAAGCAGAATTAGACCATTTGGACTATTGAGTCTGCTTCACCATTTCATTTTGGCCGATCCATTTCCCTCTCAGCCTCAATTTTCTGCCTTCTCTTCATATCCCTTCATGCCCTGACTAACTAAGAATCTATCAACCGCTAGCTTAAATATACATAAAGATTTGGTCTCCACAGCTGCCTGTGGCAAAGAATTCCACAGGTTCACCACTCTCTAGCTAAATAAATTCTTCCTCAGCTCTGTTCTAATCATTGATGTTCCTCATCACTCTTTGCTTCCAGCCTTTTTGGCTCTTAACTTGTTAAGCAGCCTCACGTGTAACAACTTGTCAAAGGCCTTCTGAAAATCCAAATGTACAACATCCACCGATTCTCCTTTGTCTATCCTGCTTGTTATTTCTTCAAAGAATTCCAAAAGATTTGTCAGGCAAGATTTTCCCTTAAGGAAACCATGCTGACTGGTCTATTTTATAATGTGCCTCCAAGTACTCTGAAACCATATACTTAACAATCATCTCTCCAAATTCTTCTTAACCACTGAGATCAGGCTAACTCGCCTATAATTTCCTTTCTTCTGTCTCTTTCCCATCTTGAGGAGTGAAGTGACACATGCTATTTTCCAATCCTCCGGAACCATGCCAGACCTTATTGATTCTTGAAGGATTATTACCAATGTTTCCACAGTCTCTTCAGCCACCTGTTTCTGGGGTACAGACTCTCAAGTCCAAGTGACTTATCTACCTTCAGACCTTTCACCTTCTCCTCCAAATGGCACCTTCGCTCACTTCTGCACCGACACTCTTGAACTGACGGCATACTGCTGGTGTCTTCCACAGTGAAGACTGACACAAAGTACTTAGTCAGTTCTTCTGCCACTTCCTTGTCCCCCCCCCCCCGCAGTCATGTGATATCTGCTCTTGCCTCTTATATACTTATCTTTATATTTAAATGTTACAACAGCCACTAATCCCATTAGAGACTGCATTTCAGATAAAACACCGAAGAGCATCTTTACCAACAAGCTGCACAAAATTACCAAGGGCGTTTGGGATTCAGGTCCCAACATAGTCTGGGCCTCTCAGACTGGCTATACAGGAAAGAGCATGGCCGCTTGTCTTTACTGGGAGCCAGTTTTCCTTAGGGACTCTGGAGGAATTGCCTTCACTCCATTTCTCTTGGTTTAGATGTCAATAATTAGACCAATGCTGGGCCAGTAGTCTCTAATAGAGGTGATACTTGATTAGTTAGTGTGTTGTATGGACAATGTTGTACTCCTATCGGCTATGCTGGCTACTGTGCTGTCAAATAGGCTCAGTGCCATACCAAATGCTTCTTCTCTGTTTCGAATTGTTAAGGGGCATGGATTTCCATGAGTTAAGAAGAATGTTATTTGGGTTTGATGAAATTGAAAACATTTTGAAAATCCTTCTATAACCTGGTATTTTCATACCGCGAGGAAGCTCCGCATAGGGTGCCTGATTCAGTGGTTCGAAGTTCAGTGGCACACTCACCAGATACAGTGGAAAACTTCTCTTTGCCTGGAAATCATGCATAAGTACATTAAGGTAAACAGAAAACAAATGGTAAAGTGTCATCTAGCAGATACAGGGAAAGTGCAGAGAAGTAAACAAGTGAAATGCACGTTGGCTATTAGACTCTGTTATTTATCATTTTGTATAAATTCTGCTGTATTTATTTTCCTATAATTGCCTGCAAGAAAATTAATCTCAAGGTAGTATATAGTGATAAATTTGCTCTAAACTCTTAACAGTTTGAAGGTCTGAAGACAGTGGAACAGCAGCTGTTTGAACATAGAGGTACGTTCTGTTAATCATTTTTGCCTGACAGGAGACGGGACAACAGAGAATACCAGGGGTGGGAGGGGTTCTTGATTATGTTGGCTGCATTCCTGAAAATCGAAGGAGGAATGGTGGTTTGCATGATGGACTGGGCTGTGTTGACAGCTCTTTGCAAATTTTAGCGGTCTTGGGGCAGTGTATGATTGTTTAATTACCACAAATAAATATTGTTATCTGGACAATGGAGGTGGTTGCTGAGATTCTGACACAAGAAAGACTGTACGTCAGACTGCATCTATGGAGGGAAATAAAACATCAACATTGAGACCCCTCATCAGGACTGAAAAGGGAAAGATAGAAGCCAGAATAAAAGGTTGGCAGGGAGGGGAAGAGCACGAGCTGGCAGGTGATAGGTGAATCCAGATGAAATGGGATAAAAGGGAACGATGAAAGAAGCTGGGAAGTGATAGGTGGAAGAGGCAAAGAGTTGAAGAAGGTGGAATCTGAAAGGGGAGGACAGTAGGGTATGGAATAAAGGGAAAGGCAGGAAAGCAGAGGGGGGAGCTATGTGTGATGGAGAGGTTATGAGGGTGGGGAAGAGGAAAAAGAAGGGATAATGGGGCCAGGGGATAAGGGAAAACAAAAGTGGGGTTGTGGGGTGGAGAAAGAGTGGTTATGAAGTCAGTGGCTTTGTTAAAAAAAAGTCAGTACAAATTGGAGAAAGAACGAGAAATGAAGAAAGGGAAAAAAGCTGTTGGAAATGGACCAAATTAATTTGAGAGTGGGTGGAAGTTGCAGCAAACTTGATAAAATCAACAAGCACAGAATGGGTGCAGGAAGTAGTTGTCGATGAAGTGGATAAAGTGTTGAGGAACCAGTGTAGGCATGTAATATGGACTGTTCCATGTGCCAATGAAAAGACCACCCTCTCTCCTTCACCATTTCCCATCCCCTTTTCCCTCTCTCATCTTATCTCCTCACCCACCCATCACCTCCCTCTGGTGCTTCTCCTCCCTTCTGTCTATTTTACTGATTTACTTACCAGCTCTTCACTTCAACCTCTCCAACTTCAGGTTTCACCTATCATCTGGTGTTCCCCTTTCCCTTTCCCCTCATTTAAATCTACTCCTCAGCTTTCTGTCTCCAGTTCTGCAGAAGGGGTTTGGCCGAAAATGTCGACTGTACTCTTTTCCATAGATGCTGCCTGGCCTGCTGAGTTCCTCCAGCATCTTGTGTTTGTCGCTTGGATTTCCAGCATCTGCAGATGTTCTCTTTCTTGTGAAGAGACAGGCATAGCTGGAGCCCTTTGGTCTGGAGTAAGTGGGAAGAGCCAAAAAGTCCATAGTCATTGCCCTCTCCTAGATTACAATTTAAACATTTCTTGATCACTCCCACTCATCATCTCCCAGCATCACACAACAGTCCCACGTCCCTACACCAACCTGGATTCACCCATCATCTGCCAGCCTGTGCAGATGTTCCCCATCCCCTTTATTCTGACTTCTCTCCTCGCCCTTTGCAGTCTTGGTGAAGAGTTTCGGAGGAAATATTGAATCTCTGTTTCCCAACATCGAAGCTGCCTGCCCCGCAGTTCCCCTGCATTTCGGGCGTCGTCCGGGGTGATTGACAGCTGGCCCGTGCCGCCTCGAGGGTGGCCCCATGCGGCGGCCCTCGGTACTGCCGGCTGTGTGTCGTGTGATGCTGCTGCTGTCCGTGGTCGGCCTGACGGCCGCTTATTTCCTCGGCCGTTGGCTGATGTCAGGTGGGACGGGCGGCAGCGTCCGCCTGCAGGTACCGGCGTCCATGCGCGGAAAAACAGTAATCGTGACCGGCGCCAACAGTGGCATTGGGCGGGCGACGGCTGCAGGCCTAGCTCGGCTCCAGGCCAGGGTTATCATGGCGTGTCGCGACCCGGCAGCAGCCGAGGAGGCTGCCCAAGAGATCCGGCGACAGGAGCGAGGCGACGCCGGGGCCTCCGGGGAGGTGCTGGTGCGCCACCTCGACCTTGCCTCTCTCAGCTCTGTGCGGAGTTTCTGCCGACAGATTCTCGAGGTGAGGAACGGCCTTAAGTAAATACTACCCGGGGAAATACCGGGCAGGAGAGACAACAGTGTGCTAGAGGAAGGGAACTCAGCGGGTCATGCAACTTCTATGGAAAGAAAGAAACTGTCGATGTTTCTATTCGAAACCTGCATCTGGACGAGTGGAGAGGTGCGGTGGCCAGTATAGAGAAGGGGAGAGATGGGGAAGCATTCTGGGGGATTGCTGGACTAAGGACTAGTGTAATGGTTGTGGAGGTGACCCTGACAGTTATGGCCTACTCTGTTGAGTGTTTCCAGCATTTTCTGTTTCCACACAAAATACATTGAACGATAGGTATCTATCACAGGTAATAAAACTCACTGAGTAAATACTTAATGCTTTTGGATTGTGTAAGACTAACACGTAAACCTCCTCTGGACCTTCTCCAATGACACCACATCCTTTCCTAGATATTGTGCCCATCACTGTTCATAATACTCCAAATGACCAATGCCTGATTGGTCCAAGCATTCCATCTTTGCTTTTATATTCTCGAAAGGAATGCTAATGTTGCATCTGCCTTAATTACCACCAACTCAACTTAACCTTTAGGGAAACCTGCACTGGAACTCCCAAGTCTTTTTGGCCTACTATTTCAACTTTATTCCCTGTTTAGAAAGTAGTCTATCCCTTTATTCATTGTATCAGAGTGCATGATTATACATTTCCCTACACTCTAATCCATCTGCCATTTTTTTGACCCATTCTCCTAATGTGTCCAAATACTTCTGCAGTTTCCCTGCAACACCAACTGCTCTTTCACCTAATAATCCACAAACTTGGACACAGAACCATCAATTCCATCATCCATATCATTAACATATAACCTGAAAAGTATAGGGCACACTGCCAACTCATTTGGAATGCCGCTAGTCACCATTAGCCAACCAGAAAAGGCCCCCTGTATTCCCACACTTCACCTTTTGCCAGTCAGCCAATCTTCTGTTGGTGTTAGTATCTCTCCTGTAATACCATGGGCACATATTTTGTGTACAGCCTCGTGTCAATGATCTTTTGAAAATCCAAGTAAGCAACATCCACTGACTCTGTCTATTTTGTCTGTTATGTCAAAACATTAATTAGACAAGATTTCCCTTTATGGAAAAATGCTTACATTGGCCTATTTTATTATGTGCCTCCAGGTACCCCGAAACCTCATCCTTAATAATGGACTGTAGCAGTTTTGCCAGCCACTGAAGTCAAGCCAACTGGCTTATAATCTCATGTATTTTGCCTCCCTTCCTTCTTAAAGAATGGAGTGACATTTTCAATTTTCAGACCTCAGGAGTGATATTTGCAATTCCCTAGTCCTTAATATTGACAGAAAGAACCCAAAATTGGGATAGAATCTTTTGGGTTTAGATGAATTAGTTAACACAAAGTTTAGAACAAATATTTCAGGTCATCATCATAATGCAAGGGTGATGGGTAATGAGGGAAGGAAATGAATAGGAACAGAATTAACAGTGTAAGTAATAAACAGGAAAAGGTTAATAACTTGAATCAGTACCTTGGGCTTGTAAATATGAACTGCACTGGATGCTAGATAACCAATAAGTGGAGATAACCTGGTGTTGAGTTAATGGCAAAACACTTGGGGTAATAAATGGAAGCTATACCTTATTGGAAAATAATCCGAAACTGCATATTTTTGTCTACTAGATACACTGGCAGTTTGAACTTGAGGCTCAATATTTGGAAATAAAACTTCTTTACATATAACAGACCTGTTCATGTATGTACAATTGTGGATTGTGACCTCTGCTCTCTCCTAGAACAAATTCTCTGCTCAATCATAGACCATGCCCTATGAGCTCCTCATAAACCATCTAAGATCCTTGTACAACGGTACCTCTTCAGCCTTTTTCATACCCTTCCATAAAGCATTGCACATCGTCATCATTCATCCTGCTCAAATACTATATCATTTGGCAATTACAAACTCAGTATTCCCTCAACAATTCAAGATCTTTTCTACATGCACATAATCTTTGTAATAGCTGCAAACTTGCATATTATGTCCATATTGCCTATACCTAGATAATTAATAAAAGAGCAACTGTTCAACACTGAGCCTGGTGGGATATCATTGTTCTCCAAATGCTTTTTGTCTAAGGCTGTCTGGCCATTTGTTTATCAGAGTGAATAGATCACCAATCCCAAAAACATAATTTTTAAGAACTTACACTTGGGACTGGTTAGAGAAAATCTGCAGATGCTGGAAATTCAAGCAACATACAAAACATGCTGGAAGAACTCAGCAGGTCAGGCAGCATCTATGTAAAAGAGTATAGTCCACATTTCAGGCCGAGACCCTTCAGCAGGATTGGAGCAGGATTGGGATCTTCTCCTCATCTTTCTTTCTTCCGTCCTGCTGAAGGGTCTTTTCCTGAAACGTCAACTGTACTTTTTTCCGTAGCTGATGCCTGACCTCCAGTACTTTGTGTGTGTTGCTTGAGACTAGCTGCTGGTTTATACTCATCTGCTAAATTGTTGGCATTAAAGACACTTCAAAATGTTGAAGACCTGTTGCGCAGATTTTTCTCTGAGGGATAAAGGAATATGGTTTCCCAGTAACTTCATGCAAGTATTCCATCAGGAATTTCTGTTACTCCAGTGTCAAATTCTAAGTAGTGTGCATGTGCTGCCAAGCAATGATCAGGCTTTTCAAATAATTGGACTGAAGATTCCTCACAGATACTTCTAACCAGGAATTCTTACATATGTCTGTGTAAATGCTAGAAATTACTGTCAGACTATCCTATGATAACAAGGAACACTTAGCTTCTGCTTTATTTAATATCTACAAGAAAATCTGGTCCTGTCCTTTTTTGAACCCATGTCTCCTAGCTAAAATATTGTTTCAATCAAAGTTCCCACAAGGATCTTCTTTTACCAGTGTGTGCAGTTGCTCAAATTGGGCTTGATTCCCCTTTTAAAAGATGGAATTTCTCAGTTTAGTAGAACTGTCCCAGTCTATTGAGCTTTTAAAGATGTGGGTGAGTGGTTTTCACTGAATCTTGTAACTTATGACCTTAAGACAAAATTTCAGTTTAGTTTGTCCAACAAGATTGCATATCTCTTCCCTTAATAAATTATTTAAAGGTTAGGATTTTATGTTTCTGAAATCTATTCCTGAATCTGCCTCTGATGTGAAATACTGTTTTTCAATATTGTGTGTACTATACGGTTGTTTTAGACACCACTAGTGAAATGGAAAATCTGTGATTTAAATCATGGGTCTGTTAACAATATTATTGTTTACATGCAATTGCCATTTGGCAGTGTTGTTTGATTTTGTAGATAATCCTCTTAATCCCTTTTCTGTGTGTAAACTCTTGATTTTATCAAGTCTGAACATTTTCCATTCAAGTTGCAGGCCATATAGGGTTCAATTTAAAACATTCATCCTAATAATCACATTCCCGTGTGGCAAGATGGTCTTCTCAGTGATTGCAGCACTCAACAAACCACTAATTACTCGCCCACTGAGAGCAAGTTGGGAGGGGGTGTGTGTAGTGGGCATGCTCGCTTCAGAGCTCTACATGTGGACACAATTTCACAAGTTGTTGATCCACAACCAAGATTACAATAGCTAAAATTGTTATATTAAGTTTATTTTTTCTCTATACCTTAGGGGTTTAGTTTTCCTGGGATTCTTTATGGATATAAACTTTTTCTTAACAATTTGATTTTAGGTTGTTGCATCATGTTGCTTGGGTGCTAGCCAAACCTCAGGTTGTAATGAGGGGGTTGTAGAATGAAAGTTAAGTGGATAGCACTTTGTATAAGCTTTATATGTACCACTGCATTCATAGATTACAATTTTCATATTTCAGTTCAGCCTTTGCATCAACCCACCTCATCCACATGCTTTCTTTCCCATGACCACACACTAAAGTTATCAACCACAGTGTGAACCACATTAACGTTTTGTTTGCTGCAGGTACTTGATTAGAGTACATGAGTGCTAAGATGGACTAGCCCACTGAAGATTTTTGTAGTGTAATTTTGTAAGTCAAATTGATCAAGAATTGAGTTAGTGGACAGTTCATTTTTACTATTGCTGATCTGGAGAGTTTTGACAAATTATTAAGACCACTTATACTTTTAGGTAACATTTAAATGTGTTTTAAGTTAATAGTTTGTTTTTATGAAAGAGTGGCCAAATCAAGAGCAATTATGAGTTCAGCATATTTGGAATAAAATGAAATTTAAATACAGGTATAGTAATTCTGCTAAAATATGTAAGGAACACGAGTTCAGTTGAAGTGTTCTATACATTTAATTGTTGGCATATTGAAAACTGATATTTCACCACCAATGATCAATACACTTGCATCTAACCAATTTAGTTTTTCTCTTAATAACAGCAATGGCACCTATCCAAAATTCATATTACAGTGCTCTTTATTAAATGTGAACAAATTCTTACTTGTAAGGGGAGTTCTTTGTCTATATACATCTATATTTCTATAATGCATAACTTCTATTTCTGTCTTTCTGAAAAGCCCCATTCCTCATTATTTGAAAATCTCATTCATTCCCATTCCTTTGGGTTTTTATGATCATGAGTAGATTATTCTGAGAAAGATTCAAGTATTGCTTCTGTGTTAGCAATGCATCGATGTCATGGATGAAAAATATCTCTTAATTTCTTCTCTCCATAAGGAAGAACAGCGACTAGATGTTCTCATCAATAACGCTGGAATTTTCCAGTGTCCTTACATGAAAACTGAGGAAGGTTTTGAGATGCAGTTTGGAGTGAATCACCTGGGTCACTTCCTCCTCACCAATCTCCTCCTAGACCTCCTCAAACGGTCTGCCCCAAGCAGAGTGGTGGTGGTATCCTCCAAACTCTACAAGTATGGTGAGATCAATTTTGATGATCTGAACAGTGAAAAAAGCTATGACAAAAGTTTTGGGTACAGCAGGAGTAAGCTGGCCAACATTCTGTTTACCCGTGAACTTGCCAAGCGTCTGGATGGTACCGGTGTCACTGCAAATGTGCTACACCCAGGTATTGTACGCACAAACCTGGGAAGACATATCAGAATCCCTTTATTTGGACAACCAGTCTTCAAGTTTGTGTCCTGGGCTTTCTTTAAAACACCGGAACAAGGAGCAGAGACCTCTCTCTACCTGGCTACATCTCCTGAAGTTGAAAAGGTGTCAGGAAAGTATTTTGGTGACTGCAAGCAGGAGGAGTTGTTGCCTAAAGCAATGGATGATGCAGTTGCAAAAAAGTTATGGGATGAGAGTTCAAAAATGGTGGGGTTGATCTCACCACTGTAAATATACTATGCTGTAAATATACATTTTGTGTAGATCGTTGTTATACCAAATATAAAAAAATGTCTATGTCTTTTTATCAGTTAATTCAGCCTGGAATAAATGTTTAAAGTCAATCTTTGAAATTTCTATTTACAGGGTATGGTGTCAAATTTTTGTGTTGTGAGGAGGCTTGTTTGATACCACTTTGGTATAATTAATGCAACACACATGCACAATGCTGGAGGAGTTCAGCAGGTCACACAGCATCTATAGAAATGATGCTTCAGTCCAAGACCCTTCTTCATGACTGAAAAGGAGAGGGGGAAGATACCAGAGTAAAAAGGTGGGGGGGGGGGATGGTCAAGGAAGCTAGCTAAGAGCTGGAGAAGAAGGAATCTGAAGAGAGTAGAGTGGACAATAGAAAGGGAAGGAGGAGGGGACCTAGGGGGATGTGATAGGCAGGTGAGAAGAGAGGTGAAAAGTCAGAGAGGAATATAGGAAGGGGCTGGTAAAATCACTGAAAGGGCAGAATACAATAATTCAATGGGTGTAACTTTGTGCTTTATTGATGACTCTTGTTACCTTACACCGGAAAACCAAATGTTATTAACACTGGCTGATGAGCTCATGACAATTGAGGGAAAAGCGATTGCTTATGAAATAATGTATTAGGCTTTGTTGATGTTTGTTTCTGCAGTTTAGCAGGTTTGACTGATCAAGCCTTTTTGTCAGCATAATTTACAAAACTTAAATTGCTTCAAATTTCACGCACTTACCAAATAAATACTATTCCTGAAAGCTAACATCAAAGCTTGCTCTGTTATACTTTATGTAGAGATAATGAGAAGTTAAAAATATACCTTCGGTTGAAAATGTGTCGTGTAGGAAAGTGTTTCTGCTTTTCTTTAATACATTTTTTTTGTTTTCTGAAATACGGGTTGGTAGTCCTCTGGTTATGTAAGGATTCTGTTTCTGAGAAGCAAAGTTTCTCACGCCAGAAGGAAACAATTTCTCTCAAAATCATTATGTGAAATCTTTAACCTTGACAATCCAGGTAGATAGTAACAAATGAGGATACAGAGTTGGGGTTCCCACCCCCTGGTTAAAGGTAGGGCTCCATGGCACAAGGAAGTTTGGGAATACTTAATAAAGGGATACCTGATGATAGAGATTCACATAGCTGCCTTTGACTATTCCTTTTCCCATTGCTTCCTCTCCTCTCAGTTTTTTCTGACTCTCTTGCATCTCTTCTGACTAAGTCCTTAACTTTGGTGTGTCTTTTACTCACCCAAGGATTCTATTTCTTGGCATATCCTTTGACTGTAACTGTTCCATTATCTGCATTTATGTTATCATCCCATTTCCTTCCCTCCAAACCAAAGTAGGATTCCTCATGAAGCTTTGCATCTCACACTCATTATCTATTTATGCCACCCTGTGCCTACTTCTGCCACCAAATACTTATTTTCCTTCCTTTTCAATATTCTGGAGATAATGTTAACCAGCTCAAGCACCCAGAATAAATTTCTCCCTTTCCTCTTTATCTCCTATCTCACTACATAGGCACAAACATTCCTCCATGGTAAGGAAACTATTTAATTCATATTTGCAGTTTAGCTTTCTGGGACAGGTCTTGTACTATCCTAGTATCAATGGCTTTGTTATGTACTACATCTTGTTCATAGGTGACGTATTCTGCTGGGGTCCTGGTTGCCAACTCTTGGCTTGATTGAGTGTAACTACCATCAGCCAATTAGACACAAAGCAACTTTTACAGTTTGTGCTTGTTAAGCACAAAATTATTTGGAACCTGTCTTTTAAATAAGTCTTCAACAATGTAAGCTAAAAAGGTAAAAAAATATAAAAATTGGAATAGAATTATATTTTTTTCTAAGCTTTACTTAACCTTTCTGCTGGTAGTCAATTTTTTTGTTTACTCCCACTCATTGGAATGGTACTGAGAGCTGGACGTCTGAAGTTGGTGCTGTACTGTTGGACTCTATAAGATCTATATTATAAATAGGCAGCAGTGCTGAAGTGCCACTGCTAATTTAAACCCACACCCATGATAGGCACTTGAACCAGTTGAGAAATTCAGCATGGAGATTCAATGGACCACAAATGGGGAGCAAACATTGAATTGTTGAAGAAGTTTAGTGGATCAAGCCTGTGGAGGCAAAGAAGTGGTCATTATTTTGGGTTGAGACCCTGAATTAGGATCAGGATTTGTAGCAGTTAAGCCCTGAATTCAGTATTTCCTTTGAGACAGAAAATATGCCCCACTGTATTCACTGCTCACAATCCATTCTTGGCGCTGGAGAATGCAATTGCAAATTGGGTGATTATTTTAGCAAATACCTCCCTTTGTAAGCATGATTGAGTTTCTGGTTGTGTATTCCCATTCTGGCCTTTCTATTCTCAGCCAACAAATCTCAACAAAAAACACCACCTCACCTTTCACCTTGGTATGTTACAGCACTTCTTAACACTGAGTTCAGTTTCAATATATGCCATTTGTTTACTTAGACTGCCATTAGTATCTTGCCTAATTATTATCCCATATGCCTGCAGCATCATTCATTTTGCTATTGAATATCTTCCACCTTTCATGCTAACTTGAATCTGCCCCTGTATTTTTTCATCTTTTGTTGCCTTTGCACTTGCTGTACTTTTAACTTTTTCTCATCGTGCTGAAAAGGGATAACTTCTGTTTTGCTTTTTCACAAAATAATTACTTGGTCATAAGTTAAAAAGTTGAAATGAACTCAACATGTGGGAAATTAATATGAAAGTAAATGCACTCTAAAAACCCGAGGCATTTATTTTGATTTTATTCTCTGGTTAAATTTGTAACTGTTGGCAAGAATATGATGAATAGTAGGCACAACTGGAACTGAAAGCAGTATTAGAATCATGAAATGGGCAAGAGCCTCTGGAGAGCGAACTTCTATCACTTATATCAGAGAGCGAGCAGATCAATTACCGTGACACAGCACTGCAGTTATGACTATTAGAACTTTATAATCTTTAGCTTCAAGGTACCTGGAAGTAAGGCTTGTATGGCTACAATAAACTTTAGCAGAAGAAACAAAGACATGCTTCCTTTCTTTACCATGAATCCTAGTTTGTCTTTGCCAGAATTAATCCCTAACTATAAAGAACATTATTTAAAAGTGATAGAATGAAGTATGTGACCTTTGTTGCTGGAAAATAACATTTTTGAATAAATACGAGTAGTGCTGTAACTATTTAACATCTCAGAAAGCATGTCTGAAGTGCGAAAATCATAGTCTTGCAGGTCAATGACCTATAAGGGTTCTTGGAAATGTTTATCATCACTATTGCTTAATGAAATTGGAGAGGAACACCAACATTAATGCTCAAAGGACCTGATGTTTTCATTCAAAACTGAAGCTTTGTTATAACATTTTAAAATAAGTGAGAAACTTAGTAACGGAGTAGGTTGGTGTTTACTGAATGAAAACCGTGAAGATAAGGAAAGGGTACCTTTCAAACTAACAGGAGCTGATTGTAAAATGTGTTATTTATATGAATGAATAACTACAGAAAATCAATCTACAGAGGTAAGAATTCCATTTTGGGAATGTGCTAATAATACTGACCCTTGAACTTTACTGTAAACCAACTTCCTAAACCCTTGTTTCTTCCACTAAGACAGCTCAGTCTGCTATTCAACAATCTCTTTGACCCCCTACCATCCTGCAGCAGGTACCATAGCACTAGGACTAGTACTCTTAGGATGGGAAACAGCTTCTTTCCCCAGACTATGAGACCACTGAATTCCCTGCCTCTATCCAGGCCCAATCACAAATGAAGTGCCAGTAGCATTATACTGTTTACTTTTTAATTTGTGACAAATATACACCTTGTTACTTATTAATTTATTTGTGGTAATATTACTTTATGTGTTTTTGAATTACACGTACTGTTTTGTGCATTTTGGTCTGCAGGTATGTTGGTTTCTTTGGCAGTATACATGTATACAATTGAAATGACAATAAACTTGAACCTGAACTATCTCTGCTGCTTCCCTTTTACTCTGAACCATCAACATGAACTTCTTCCAAAGTTCCTTCATGATCAATGCTTGCATTAGCACTTTTCTCTATCTCTTGTGCTGTCTTAAATCCATGAGACATAATCCATAGCCACAATGAGCTGGTCTACTTTTCAAAGTTTCATACTGTAGCTCCGTGAAAAGAGTAATAAATCTTACCATTATCACAGAAAGTCATTGTTTATAATAGTTTCAATTTCATCATGAACATAGAATTATAAGATTTTCAAGTTAGAAATTTTAAGTTCTTCCATACGTATCTGTTGATTGATACCTAATGATGCATCCAAGCCAAGATTCACATCAGATTCAGTTATAGTAAGTGGGCAATCCAGGGCTGCATGCTAAATTAAGCAGCTATTTGAAGTTTAGAATGCCATTGCAAAACTGATCACAAAAGTCTTGTAATCTTACAACTAACTGTTTGCTACAGCTGATGTGGAATTAATACTATTAAAAAGTGTAATTAAAAGATTAAGTTCACAGACATAGATTATGGCCATTATGACTGGAGGCACCAGTTTCCATTGATCTTTGAGATGCATTCCTTTGCTCCTTATGGAATGGAGTGTTCAGATTTGTGCTATAAGTGGAAAGTTTTTTACAGCAACATTCTTGTTTTATCCATAAAGTAAATGGATTTTTAAAAAATTGCCTTCTTGCTAATGCAACTATAAATTGCTGATTAATGTTAACCCTTGAGATACCAGTATCCAGTGTCTAGTTATCTTACCTAGGATAGAAATGTTGTGCAGAAATTTAAATTTAACACTCCAAATCTGAGCTGGTCACAATAATTATATTTTATACTTGTAATTCATTTCTAGTTAGAGGAAAAATTATCCAAGCTGGAATTAGTCAATCAGGAGTTAATTTTTAGAGTGATTAACAGGATTTGTATGGAGGGCGGCAGAGTGGAAAGTAAAAATAGTGAAAAGCAACTCAGAGGAAAAGAGACATTAAGGCAATCATAAGTAGAATTTGTTAATATTTATTGTACTCTTATCAATCCAGCCTGACACTTGAAAATAGAAGTTAACTTTTGTTTTGGGGTGGGAATGCAGAGTAGAGAGTAGCTGCTTGCTTCCAAGTGATAAAAGGGCAACCTACATCTTTTAATGGGCCAGCTATGCTTGCTGCCATGTGAGTTCTCCATAGGATTTTGGGGAATGACTGCTCATTTTTTAAATTGGACTCTGCCACTGGGTCCTCTGTAAAATGAGCCCTGGCAACCAACAAATGAATTGGAAACTACAAGAACCTGAGGAGAGTACTGCACAGGAATTTCTATATTTTATTAAAAGTAAAAATTAACATTAACTAGGCCTGGGGCTGGCAGTTACAACCTAAGAAGGAAAAAGAAAATCATTGCTTCTTTATTCAGAAGTACAATTGGATTACAAGAACCTCATTAGAGTACAATTTATATTGTTAAATCACTGTCTCTTCCTCTTCGCTGAGTGTCCTTGCCACTAGCAGTTAAAAAATTCAATCAACTAGATTAGGATGAGAGTAAGGTAGCAAGGTTTCAATATGATATTTTAATTAACCTTTACGATCTTCCCCTTAAGAATTTGTTTGATTGATGTGGTCACACAAAAATTTAAAATACTGCTTGACCCATAAAGCCTGAGATTTCCTAGTGTTATCAAAGTCTTCTCAGTTAAAAAAATAGCAAGTAGTGTGATAACTTCTTACAGTGTCAAAGTGTATGCATAAGAAGAGATATGAGGAATAAAATTATAATTTAACAAAATTTCAATGAAAGTGTGACAATAATAATCAATTGACAAATCCTACAGATATTAATCTAGAAGTGAGAGGGATAAGGGAATCCATTGCTGGTCCTCATAGAATTTGGTTAACATTCTGGTGCAATCGTGAAAAAAAATCCATGTCCAATTTCTGTAGGAATAGATCTGTTTTAATCAATCAGGGCACACCTCTAAAATTGCTGTTATGAAACACAATCTTGGCACTAAACAAGCAAAAAAGGGCAATTCTGTAACCATATAAATGTGGAAAGTCAGTTTCTTGGGGGAGAACTATTAAGAGTTACGCAAAAAAGAACAAGGCAAAAGAGAATTTTCAATAGGACACGAATGGAACAAGTCATATAACTAAACTTGCACTAGATGAATTGGACTCTCTTAACATTTTCTATGATCCTTAGAAAACAAATCAGGAATAAAAAGTAGAGAAACATGTTGAACCAAATCTTTGACACTACTGGAAAGGTATTTTCTGAGACCCAAATGTAGTGCAATCATTATCCAAAACAAGCTGACATTTGCACCTTTCTCAACCGACTGCTGGCAGATTCTGGGTAACAGTGGCTGAAATCAAACTGTACCTCTTACACAAAATTCAAGATCATTATTTCCAGTGAAATGGCTACTTCAAGTTCATTGTATCTTAGAAAGAATAACTCATAAAACATAAGGAATGCTCCAGCACTTACTTTGCTAGTCATGTGGTTTTTGAAATATGTAATTCTCCTTTGAGGAGAACATACCAGGTCTGTGTCCACAAAATTATTTCACTTGTATAATTTCATTTTTAATCATCTTCATAAATTCAATGAAACTGTGCTCAAGCAATCTAGAATAATTAATGGCAGAACAATGTCAAAAACAATAGACAAATACTAAGGGCAAGTATAATTGCAAGCATTCAGTTCCAGTAATGCCAGCATGAAAGATGAAATCTGATATAAAAAAAATGTGGGGCATCCATTTTTCACTAGCGCACAGTAACAATGTTGTGAGATATACTTTAATGTTGGCACTAAATACTGGATAAGGTGAAGCCAACAACTGTGAATTTTAATGCTACTGCCAGCTTTCAAAGTTTTGTAAAAATAACAAAACTAATAAAGAAAATCCTACTAATTAGCTGAAAGGAGAAACTTATGGTGCGTTCCACTGATTGATAGGATTATGCCCATAGGGACTGTGTGCTCACCTGCTGAGCTGGAGTTATTTTAACAATAGTTCAAGAGGATGATGAAGTTTATCAGGACTGACAGAATGAATGCGCAAAGCAGAAGCATTGCTAAGTATTACAAGTTGCAGGGGGGTGTTGGCAGCATTTTGTGCAAATAACTGAACAGTCTACTTCCGGGACATAAGTTATGCTTAAACATGTACCATTTGTTGCAGAATAAAAAAATCCTATGCATATATTTATAGAGAAGCCTGTTGTTATTTACTTTTGGGACTGTTTAAATATGATCACTATTGAATAAAAATCTTTTTAACAAGAAGATATAAACATTTTAAAATTTACTTGCTCCTAAAATTCTTTCAATATTCTGAGAAGTAGTAAAAATGTAGAAATATTAATATTTAGTCATTCTTTTACTTCAGGTCTTTCCTCATCATGTTTAATAAGTTATTTATGTATAAAAATTTCGAATGAGAATCACAAAACTCATGCAACGGATAGCATCTGCTTTCACCATTTTATACCAATTTTATGGGAATGACAGAACAGATGAAGTTGCACATTCCTTGGAATTCTAGGAATAACACTGAAATTAGAGTGTAGTGCAATGTCAATAAATAAATTTGTGTGAGCCAGTGAGCAAATGTAATTGAAGAGAAAAATAATTAACATGATGAACTGAGTTTTGTTTACAAAATTTAACATTCAGATATATGCTATGTGTTTTTATCGGTTCAGAGAAATGCAAGAAATTACAGTGAATTTTGAGAAATATGTGAGTAGGGGATGCCCAGAGCATTACACAACATTAGATTAATAATTAACTTTTTTCAGCCTGAAGTAAATATAAACTCTATCAAAATTGTATTTTTATATAGAGATGCTATTTATTCTACTCATTTATTTTCTCTATCAAATTTATTGTTATTTTACAAAGATATGTGACTCAGGCAATTCCTATTCACACAAATCAACATTGTAAACAGAAAATACTCAGATGTTAGTAATTAGAAACAGATTCCCACATTTTAGACAATATGTTTAAACATTACATTCACTATGTTTTTAACATTACACTCAGTGTCACTTCTATCCATATCTTTTATCTCCAAGTTAGTTCAAAATAAATATACAAACTATAAATTTTGATTTCCTTGTTAGATGAAGACAAATCTTAATCCTTTTATTCATTTTGTGTAGATTGTTATTGCATGTACGTAAAGAATTTGGCAGGAAATTACATAGTTTAATTATAATGCATCAAAATAATATTTCTGCACATCCATTGAATACATGAATGAAAAGAGCTTCCCTGAAGAAATAAGGCATGGGTTCTTATGTGTTAGTAATCTATCTATGGGTTAAAGGTGGGAGTGGGGGTAAGATTGTGTGCCTCATGATTGAAGATTGGTACTTGCAGAAAGTTATGAAATAGATTCCATGCGAGGTAAAGTTTATCTTGAATGCTAAAGATATGGCTGTGTAAGAAATCATTCTGGCCAATCATCAGTGGAACTGTAGGAAAGGAGTACTAGGCATCTTTGGTCAATTTATTGAGAATTATGGGTTGTATAGAAATGAACTGGATTAATCCAGATGAGTTAGAAAGCTATGATGGTCTCAGCCAAAGTGTGACATATGTGTAAATTAATGGCAGAAAAGAGCAGGAAAATGCATAACTCACAAAGCAAGGCTGCACAATTTATAGGAGCACGTTTCTTTTTTTTCACGCAAGTCCTTCGCCGGTCCAGGCAAAGCTAATTTGTATTTAAGCATGCCCTTCTAATTCAGAGAATTTGTATCCAAAGCTCACTCATTCAAATAAAATAACTCAGATACTGGATGTTGAAGTACGTTCTTGCAGCTGGAGAAGAATTAGGACAGCAGCAAATCAGATTTAGTGGGAAAATTCCTAATCTTACACCATTCAAACATAGGCTTCTCCACACATTGTAGAAAAATGGTATAATAAACATTTGTGTATTTTGCAACGTATTAGGATCCGGCATTGTGACTGCCAACGACCGTTAACGTAACTTTAAAACGGGTTGTATTGCAGCCACTTTACAATGTGTTCCAGTTCACCTTGATAGTGGAGACCTGCTTGCCGATTTACTGCTACCAATAAACCACAAACATATGTGCATTTCAAAGGTCGGGGAAAACTTTCACAGGAAGTACCCTTGTTAAGCACAGTAAAATATACGCCACTTTGCCTGTCATCAATGTCATTAGCTGAACTTAGCAAAAGATTAGTTTGAAAATTGATTTTATCACTGGCTTCCGTGTATTTTTTTGGATTCAAATAAGCCATGTTTTTAGGGATTCATTTTGTCTAATTAACTACAATAAATAAACACACCTACATTCCTTACAAGATGCAGGATTTTACATCGATATTTTATTTCTAGTGGCAAATTAATGTTTTTGTCGTGATTCTGTGGAAAGAAACTGTCCTTCTAAATGAAAGTTAAAAACATCTTAAAGATCTTGCCATATTAGCATTATGATCGTAACCAACGACAGCCAGAACCAGAGAATCTAAATAGCTTCTTCCAAAGATAAAGATACACCTGGAACTCGTTGTCATTAGTGCAACGGGCTATTTTATTTAGGCTTTATGTCCAATGGGTTTCATCAAATCCTTGCTGCTTTCATATGCCAGCACGACTGATTAACATGCACATGATTTCAATTTTTAAAAGGCTATATCAATTGTTTGTTCTGTTGACAGAAGTTTCTGTTACATAGAGACCATTTATTCAGCATAATTTAGTTCTGCTTTAAAAAGAATTCAAAGAATCCCAATTCTGTAGTAGTTCTGATCAGTTCTTCTGTTTGTGGTGCTTTCTCCCTGCACCCTGCATATCACACCTGTAGATCATTGGAACATGTTGTACACTAGTTGCTGCAGTCTGGACAAAACAAGTTTCTGTGGGGAAATCCCAAGAGATACAAATATACAAGAAAATAGGAGCAGTAGTGATCAAGCTTGCCCTGTCATGACCATGGCCAATCCGCGTATTCTCTTTATTAACTATCAGCGATGGCACAAGCCAATTTAAAATTGCACTATTTCTAAAATAATCTTCAGACGGCTTGAGATGTAACATGTAGAAAGCTATATAATTATAGAAAACAAAGAAACATTCTCTTCTCTGCTCTGCTTATTGATAAAGGTATTTGGTTTTGGCTGTAACTTCCAATTAAGGCCTGAATTGGCAACCAAGAATGTTCTTGGTGCACAATTGCTTCTATTTATTGGTCATTATTCCCCACAGGATTTTTCAGTCTGTCCACTGCCAAAATTTATGTCTGTAAACTGGTTCCTGAAGTAGTTCTGGTCACTTTGCTTTCAGAATCAGAAACAGAATCAGATTTAATTTCACCAGCATATGTTGTGCAATGTGTACATTTACGATAATCATACAATGAAATATAGAGAAAAAACAAGTTACATTATATATATATATATATATATATATGAAATAATTAAGTTAAAATAAGTAGTGCAAAGTAAAAGAAATATAAAAATAGTCAGGTGGGGTTCATGTGTTCAATGTCCATTTAGAAATCAGATGGCAGAGGATCCATTTGTAGAGGGAGGTTCTGAGGGCTAGGCTCTGTAGCTTTTTGATCAGAACTGTAGGAATGATGGTGTTAAATGCTGAGCTATGGTCAATAAACTGTATCCTGACATAGGTGTTTGCTTTGTCCTGATAATCCAAGGATGTTGAGAGCCATTGAGGTCACATCCACTGTAGATCGACTGTGATGATAGGCAAATTGCAGTGGGTCCAGGTCCTTCCCGAGAAGGGTGTCGCTCTAGCCATGACCAACATCTCAAAGCATTTCATCACCATAGATGTGATTGTTACTGGATGATAGTCGTTGAGGCAGCTCATGCTGCTCTTCTTGGGCACTGGTATAATTGTGCCTTTGAAGCAGGTGGGAACCTCCGACTGTTGTAGCGAGAGATTGAAAATGTCTTTGAATACTCCCACCAGTTGGTTGGCACAAGTTTTCAAAGCCTTACCAGTTACACCATCGGATCCTGCTGTTTGCAAGGGTTCACCCTCTTGAAAGGCAACCTGACATTTGCCTCCAAGACAAAGATCATTAAGTCATTGGATGCTGCAGACATCTTCATAGCTGTGGTTTCATTCTCACTTTCAAAGTGAGCATAAAAGGCATTGAGCTCATCTGGTCATGAAGCATTGTTGCCATTCACGATGCTGGGTTTAGCTTTGGACCATAGACATAGGAGCAGAATTAGGCCATTCAGCCCATCGAGTCTGCTGCATCATTCCATCATGACTGATCCCAGATCTCACTCAGCCCCATACTCCGCCTTTCTTGCCATAACCTTTGATGCCCTGACCAATTAGGAAACTATCAATTTTCACTTTAAATATACCCATGGTCTTGGTCTCCACAGCTGTCTCTGGCAGAACATTCCACAGAATCACTACAGTCTGACTTAACAAATTTTTCCTTACCACCATTCTAAATGGACACCTCTCAATTTTGATGCTATGCCCTCCAGTTCTGGACACCCCCACCACAGAAAACATCCATTCCACATCCACCTTATCTAGTCCTTTCAACATTCAGTGACATTCCCCTCACCTTCTTCTACATTCCAGTGAGTATGGGTCTAAAGCTGCCAAACACACCTCCTATGTTAACCCTTTCATTCCTGGAATCATAACAGGAAGTAGAAAGTAATGGCCTGCAAACCCTGCCAGTGTTTACATGCAACCAATGTCACCTCCAACCCCTTCCAGAATTGTTTCTTAGCTCTTGAAATAGCCCTCCACAAGTCATACCTGGTTTTCTGATACAGGCTTGGATTGCAAGACTTAAATGCCACCGATCTAGCCCTCAGCAATCTATGATCCTCCTGGTTCTTCCACTGCTTTTGGTTTGGGAATGTACAGTAAGTTTACATAGGCACACACTCATTCACACAGGTTTTAATGAAGAAGTCAGTGACGATTGTAGCATACTCACCCAGGCTCAAAGATGAATCCTTGAACACAGTCCAGTCCACTGATTCAAAGCAGTCCTGTAAGTGCTCCTGTACCTTCTTGGTCCTCACTACTGGTACTGCAGTCTTCAGCCTCTGGCTATACTCAGGGAGTAGAAGTACAGCCAAGTGTCAGCGTGGGATAACATGGCAGGCACTCTTGAACAGTGGTCCTGTGTGTTAATTCCTCCGGTACTATAGGTGATTTGTTGACAATAACTATTTAGTGACTTTATCACTAGTTAAAATCCCTCAAAATGGTGGAAGCGGCATCAGGATGTGCTGTTTCGTACCTGTTGATTACATTGCTCAGTGCATCTACAGCCTGTTTGACATTATCCTGAGGTGGAATGTACACCGCTATCAAAAAGACCTTTGATATCTATAACCCCCCCCCCCCCCACCACCACTGCAATTAGGCTGAAATTCATTGCGATGAACTAACAAACTGGTCTTCATTGGTAAATGTGGAAATCCACAAAGTTGTTTATCAATAGAACTGCAATTCAGACTTAACTGTTGAGGATGTGGTACAACAGCTTTATATAGAAGATCTTTATCAGTAAATCAGCTCAATTAAGCTGCTTATTACAGGTGGAGCAGATACTATTGAGGCAAAGCTATTATGAAAAATAAAGTTGAAATGTAACTATGCAGAAAAAAACTGTTGGTAAATAAGGCTAGTGGAGAACAACACTTTATTAAAATGGCCAATAAAGTTATAGTTTTTTTGATTATTATGCATTTAATCAGACCATGACTGAAAGATATGGCAAATAAAAATCTGCCAGTCATAGAAGGCTAGAAAAATTGCTGCTAAGGGGATCTGGTCTGGAGGGGCAGTTGCTGGGCTCCTCTGCTGAAATCCACGTCTGTGATCCATTTTGTACACCTCGAAAAGAATTACTACTTTAAAACTTATGAAGTTATGAATGCTCTGCTAAAGTGCTGTGGGCAAACTCTTAAACAGGCCAGGGAGACAAATGGTTTCTTGAAGTACTGGTCCATCAGTGATAACCGGACTAGAGCCAGAACATTTGTCCATCTATGTCCCAGTGATTCTACTGTCTTTCTTTGCAATGCATTGAGCCTCTGATGTAAACCACTACAATAAAACATTGACACTGAAGTCTGCATGTCTGTGATCTGATAATATTTGGTCCAAGCTGAACATGTATGAACATATCAGAAATGCCATTGATTGTTGACCCAAGGAATTTCACTATCTTGCACTACAATATAGGTTAATCAGATGAAGATAAAGCACACTTCATAGAGCTGCACAGCACTGAAACATGTCCTTTACACTAATTTTGCCACAATCCCACTCCATTCTCCTCATATTTCTGTCAGGTCCCCCAGATTCTATCACATGTTTACACATGAATGATAATTTACCGTGGTCAATAAAACTTTTGACCTTAGAAAGAAATAAGTGCACATAGGGGAAACCATCAAAGTCTGATGGAAAACATGCAAACACCACACAGAGAGTATCGGAGGTCAGGATCAAACCAATGTTACTGGAGCTTTGGGAGCAGCACTGACCATGCTGTTCGTGTGTGGTATATTCAAATATCCGTACGGATGAACTATGTCAAAAGCTGACTTTCTAATAGGATGCATGCTATCCATCTAGCCTTCAATTTAAATTAAATATTTCAATATCTATATGGACAATATACAGTATAGTACTAACAAGTAGTCACAGGCAGACTAAACTCCTTTAATGCAAAGTATTTGTTACTCATGATATGATCTTCCATACAATTGGGGAAACAAATGCAGTTAATGCTAATGTTTCTCCAAATATTTTTATTTGCCTTACAAAGTTAATTGCTATAATACATTCTGGCTAACCATTTTAAAGTCCCTTCTCTTTGTCATTCTGAAATTTATACCATTTCAGGCACTGCCATTTCTCTCTGCTAGGCACTCAGCAACCTTTATAACTGAATGTGATTTTAATAGCTTAAGACATTCATTATACCCTTCAGATTTAATGATGTAAATGTTTGTAATGTGTAGTAAATGTCTAAGACGAAGTTTGGGTCCTCAAACTAGAGCAATGATCTTTTGTTTCTCTTCCTAATACTTGTGGATTTTGTGTGCTTTCTGTTTTCTTTAAATATCTTCTTACCATTTTATTTGGGCCTTTTCCACATCACTTCATCTTTCCCTATTTACACAACATTTGTCTTAATTATATCAAGCTATCACCTTAGTAATGGAGTCAAAAATAGATATGCAACATGGCTGCATTACAAAGCTTCTTCCTCTCTGACTTTTATGAACATATGTGTAAAGGTTTAGAATGAATAACAGAGTGTGTTTGAGTTGTAAGCAACTGGCTAAATTGAGAAAGCACCAGATAATTCATGGTAAGCTGTCTTTAAAACTTACGGAAAATTGATTGGAAGATAGATATTATGATATTTACTAGTGAAATTTTTTAAATGAAAAATAATGTGACAACAGAGAAAGGAAAAAAAAAGGCATGGTCCAACTTTGAGTCTCTTTGTCTTTAATTGCACCTCATTTAGAAAAAGTAGAAGAGGTATTGGGAAACAAAATGTCCAATTTGTCTAGCTTTAGTCTTCCTTTTATTCTTATCAGAAGGTACTTTTAAAACACAATGATGAAAAATAGCTGAAGGTCAACATATTGCAGTAAAATCCAAAATGGGTGAGCAGCTCCATCTACAGGAATATTTATGTGAAATCCACAGTGGAAATTGTTCTTCCAGTGTTGTTCTGCATTCATTTTATGAGTGTAAGTCTTATATAGTTTAGTTTTCATTGAGACATCTAAAATTTAAATTTAAAAGGCAGCAAAATTAAAGAGTTCTTTGTTTCATTACAGTGTATGGTTTAGCTATCTTACCTCTTTAAATAAGTGTCGTAAAGCAAAATAATTGTTTAATTCCCTATAATGCCTTTTGTAACTTAGAACATAGAAAATCTACAGCATATTCCAGGCTCTTCAGCCCACAATATTTTGCTGAGCATGCAACCTACTCTAGAAACTGCCTAGTTTTCCTACCGCATAACCCTCTATTTTTATAAGCTCCACATACCTGTCAAAGAGTCTCTTAAAAGACAGAATTCTATCTGCTTCCACCACCACTGCCAGCAGTGCATTCCATGCACCCACCACTCTGTTTGAAAAACTTAACTCTGACATCCCCTCAGTACCTATTTCCAGGCACCTTAAAACTATGCCTCCTTGTGTTAGCTACTTCAGACCCAGGAAAGAGCCTCTGGCTATCCACACGATCAATGCCCCTCATCATCTTATACACCTCTATCAGGTCACCTCTCATCCTTGGTCACTCCAAGGAGAAAAGGCCAAATTCACTCAACCTATTCTCATAAGGCATGATCTCCAATCCAGGCAGCATCCTTGTAAATCTCCTCTTTACTCTCTGTATAGTATCCACATCCTTCCTGTAATGAGGTGACCAGATATGAGCATGGTACTCTAAGTGGGGTTTAACCAAGGTCTTATATAGCTGTAATGTTACCTCACAGCTCTTGAACTCAATCCCACGGTTGATGAAGGCCAACTCACCATATGCCTTCTTAACAACACTGTCAATATGCACAGCAGCTTTGAGTGTCCTGTGGACTCGGACCCCAAGATCCCGCTGATCCTCCACACTGCCAAGATTCTTACCATTAATATCATATTCTGTCTTCAGAAAAGGTACCAAACACTGACCAATTAATTATTTTTGAAGAATGGCCAATATTGCTGTATTGCCTTGAAGGATGTAAAAGTGCATCTACAATGGTGTGTCATTAATTTGCTTCCAGTGGTTGATAGGAGCACAGAGATTTAACATACTTTAAGCAAATATCTTCAAACTGAATGCCTAAAACCCAGGGTTTTAATTTTTGTGTATAGTCTAGTGTTGCAGAGAATAAAGGATTTTGGGGAATAAACATTATAGCTTAACCGTTACTAGTTAATTCCTGAAGCCTCCCAAACCAAAGTGGATGACTCCATCATTCAATGGATGGTAACTAGAAATGTTCATGTAATTTGAGGTCTTGAGCCATCAAAATAACTTTAATGAAGTGGCTGTGGTGGTGTGACAAGTGCCCTTCTCTATCTTTGGATAGCCTCCTTCCAACTTCGTCCTCTTCCTTGCAGCAACTGACCCAGGTCTATAGAGGAAATTTTGGAGGAAATATTGAACATCCTGGTACTTACTCAGGATTCTGACGAGCACTGGATGCCCAACCATTTCTCTTGAATGTTGCAGAAGGCAGGCAATCAGCAGTTGGTTATCCTTATCTGTGCTCCTGTTCGGCTCATTTAAAGGTGCACTGAATAAGCAGTAGTCCTGTCTACATCTTGTAAGACATTTTATAACAAAGCCATTATAGGATATCAGAGCTAACTAACGTCATTGCTCCCATGATACCCTGGGTGTACCCTGTTTGATACCTTTGACAATAACAGCATTGCAGTTTAGGAAATCACAATTCTGTGCTCTTTGCAAGGGTCTTTCCTCTCCAAGGATTTCAGTCTAGAAAATTAGCATTCATGTACCTTCACTAGGCTGATATAGGATTGAGGCAAAAGTTAATGGCAAGTGGCCTGGGTAAGTTTTCTCTGAAGTTCTCAATCACAAAGTTAAGTGATTTTCATATGATTTTTGATCTAATGTAATTTGGTTAATAGCAAGTACTTTGGAAATGATACAATAGTTTCATATTGAAAGATTGTATTCAAAAGCTCATTAAAAAACTCATGGAATCTGTTGTCAGAGGTAATGCAGTTTCTCTTAGGAGATTTCAAATGTCAGACTTGAGGAGTTTCTTTCAGTGCTTTGGTTCATGATATTCACTTTTGATCTACTAGAATGAGGACAAAGTAAATACTATATTAAGACTACATTATCATGAGTCAACATTGAGTTGTTGCAACTGCCCTGCAAACCAGGTTCAGTGTTAAAATTGGCAACAATGCTGATTTCTGCCCACCTGTCAACAAAGAGTGGATTGACAAATAATTAATCTTGCCATTTATACAATTGGCAAGATCTTCATATGGATAAACATCTGAGGCATGGCTCTAAGTTCACAGAAGGAAGCAGTGCAAACAAAGGCAAGAGTTGATCCAAGAAATGGCCAATGGTATCCACAGCTTCTGTCAATAATACATTATTACCCAAGATAGATTCTGGATACCTGACTTGAGCTAAACAGAAAAGATTCTGCAGGTGCTAGACATCAAGAGTGGCACACACACAATGCTAGAGGAATTCAACAGGTTGGGCAGCATCTATGGAAATAAATAAACAGTCGACATCTTGCGCCAAGACCCTGATAAAGGGTCTCAGCCTGAAGCGTCAACTGTTAAACAGAATATGTGGTGGGTTCAGGTCAGATTGGATTTGTAGGAATTACAAAGCCTTGAGTTCGGGTTGGATCTTGATTCGTAAGTATGCCAATTTGTAAATATGTGTTGACAGAGGGTCAATGAGAGGGTATGCACTGCTGGATTGAGGTTGCTGCCTGTCCAAGGTGGGACACAATTCTAGATAATAATGACCTGTTAGTCAAAATAGTAAATATATAAATTCACTTCATTTTCAGATTGGTTGGAACTTAACTGTCCATTTTACACGTTGGTTCTGGTAATAAAGGGAAGCTGCATAGTTTAGAATGGGTGGAAATTTCTGTAACTGGAAAACATGGTTTCCTGGATGCCTTGGTGACATCAGCACTGTTTTAAGTTTTTTGAGACTCCTTCTCAGCTATAGGCAACCAGATTGAGAAGCTTGCTCACTTTTTGGTGGGTGAACCCAGCATGCTAGCCATGAGTCAGGTTTTCACCCTGGAAACAGACATCAAATTATGAGTTAGATGTTTGCAAGAATTGTATAGGGCATCATTCAGAGCTTGCTGCAAGGCTATTAGAGTTAAACCTTGGGAAGGAAGTTGGACTTTAAGTAAAGTCAGGAACTGAGAAAAGTTGAGTCATTTTTGGAGAAGGAAGTCAGAGGAGTAGAACGGGAGTGTGGCGGGAGCCATTTTGATTTTTTCTTCTCATTGGAGTTAAGAGGGGCAGGACTGCGCAGGCGTGTGACGTCGGGCAGTGAAGCAGGGAAGATTTAAAAAGGATACAACCTTACACAGCGGACGGCGGAGTGAGCCGGGAGCAGAGTGTAGGCTTAAGGGCTTTGGCTCAACGGGTTTAGGCAGAAGCAGGCAAGGCAAGGTAGGTTTAGGTATCAGTTTCTCCTGTTATTTAAGGAAAGGGGAATTATGAGTGTGAGGGCAGCTTGTTGTTCTTGGTGTCGGATGTGGGAGGTCCTGGAGTCTCCTAGCCACCCGGACGTCCACATCTGCACCAGGTGCACCGAGTTGCAGCTCCTAAGGGACCGTGTTAGGGAACTGGAGCTGCAGCTCGATGATCTTCGTCTGGTCAGGGAGAGTGAGGAGGTGATAGAGAGGAGTTACAGGCAGGTGGTCACTCCGGGACCACGGGAGGCAGACAGGTGGGTCACGGTTAGGAGGGATAAGGGGAAGAGTCAGGTACTAGAGAGTACCCCAGTGGCTGTACCCCTTGACAATAAGTACTCCTGTTTGAGTACTGTTGTGGGGGGACAGCCTACCTGGGAGAAGCAACAGTGGCCCTGCCTCTGGCACAGAGTCCGGCCCTGTAGCTCAGAAGGGCAGGGAAAGGAAGAGGAAGGCAGTAGTAATAGGGGACTCGATAGTTAGGGGGTCGATAGGCGATTCTGCGGACATAATCAGGAGACCCGTATGATAGTTTGCCTCCCTGGTGCTAGGGTCTGGGATGTTTCTGATCATGTCTAAGGTATCCTGAAGTGGGAGGAGGAGGAGCCAGAGGTTGTGGTACATATAGGTACCAATGACATAGGTAGGAAAAGGGAAGAGGTCCTGAAAGGAGGATATAGGGAGTTAGGAAGGCAGTTGAGAAGAAGGACCACAAAGGTTGTAATCTTGGGATTACTGCCTGTGCCACGCAACAGTGAGAATACAAATGGAATGAGGTAGAGGATAAATGCGTGACTGAGGGATTGGAGCAGGGGGCAGGGATTCAAGTTTCTGGATCATTGGGACCTCTTTTCGGGCAGGTGTGACCTGTACAAAAAGGACGGGTTACACTTGAATCCTAGGGGTACCAATATCCTATCGGGAAGGTTTAATGGAGCTGTTAGGGAGGGTTTAAACTAATTTGGCGGGGGATGGGAACCGGAATGATGGAGCGGAGGAGAGGGAAAACAAGTAGATCTAAGGTAGTGAGCAGTAAGGAAGTCAGGAAGGACAGGATGGAGCAAATTTGCAGCCATTGGGATGAGTTGCTGTGCAATAAAGTTGCAGTGCAATCAATGCAAGAAGTACCAAATACTGGACTTAAGGTGTTATACTTAAATGCACGCAGCATAAGGAATAAGGTGGATGATCCTGTTGTACAGTTACAGATTGGCAGGTGTGATATTGTGGACATCACTGAGATGTGGCTAAAGGATGCATGTCTCTGGGAGCTGAACGTCCAAGGATACGGTGTATCAGAAGGATAGGCAGGTAGATAGAGGAGGTGGCGTGGCTTTAATGGTAAGAAATGATATTAAATCATTAGAAAGAGTTGACATAGGATCAGAAGGTACAGAATCTTTATGGGTTGAGCTAAGAAATCGCAGGGGTTAAAGAACCCTGATGGCAGTTATCTACAGGCCTCCAAACAGCTGCAGTGATGTGGACTACAAATTACAACAGGAAATAGAAAAGACTTGCCAAAAGGGCAGTGTTATGATAACTGTAGGGGATTTTAACATGTGAGTGGATTGGGAAAATCAGGTCAGCACTGGATCTCGAGAGAGACAATTTGTAGAATGTCTACGAGATGGCTTTTTAGAACAGCTTGTTGTTGAGCCCACTAGGGGATCGGCTGTACTGGATTGGGTATTGTGTAATGAACCAGAGGTGATTAGAGAGATGGAAATGAAGGAACCCTTAGGAGGGAGTGATCACAACATGATTGAGTTCACTGTGAAATCTGAGAAAGAGAAGCCGAAATCCGATGTGTCGGTATTTCAGTGGAGTAAAGGAAATTACAGTGGCATGAGAGAGGAACTGGCCAAGGTTGACTGGAAAGGGACATTAGTGGGATGGACGACAGAGCAGCAGTGGCTGGAGCTTATGTGAGAAGTGAGTAAGGTGCAAGACAGATACATTCCAAAGAAGAAAAAATTTTCAAATGGAAAAAGGATGCAACTGTGGCTGACAAGAGAAGACAAAGCCAAAGTAAAAGCAAAGCAGAGGGCATACAAGGAAGCAAAAATTGGTGGGAAGTTAGAGAATTGGAAAGTTTTTAAAAGCTTACAAAAGGAAACTAAGAAGGTCATTAAGAGGGAAAAGATGAACTATGAAAGGAAGCTAGTAAATAATATCAAAGAGGATGCTTTTTCAAGTATATAAAGAGTAAAAGACAGGTGAGAGTAGATATAGGACTGATAGAAAATGATGCTGGAGAACTTGTAATGGGAGATAAGGAGATGGCGGAAGAACTGAACAAGTATTTTGCATCAGTCTTCACTGAGGAAGACATCAGCAATATACCGGACATTCAAGGGTGTCGGAATATGCGCAGTCACAATTACGCCAGAGAAAGTACTCAGGAAGCTGAATAGTGTAAGGGTAGATAAATCTCCTGGACCAAATAGAATGCACCCTCGTGTTCTGAAGGAAGTAGCAGTGGAGATTGCGGAGGCATTAGCAATGATCTTTCAAAAGTCGATAGATTCTGGCCTGGTTCCAGAGGACTGGAAGATTGCAAATGTCACTCCGCTATTTAAGAAGGGGGCAAGGAAGCAAAAAGGAAATTATAGACCTGTTAGCTTGACATCGGTGGTTGGGAAGTTGTTGGAGTCGATTGTCAAGGATGAGGTTACGGAGTACCTGGAGGCATATGACAAGTTAGGCAGAACTCCTCATGGTTTCCTTAAAGGAAAATCCTACCTGACAAACCTAGTGCAATTTTTTTGAGGAGATTACAAGTAGGCTAGACAAGGGAGATGCAGTGGATGTTGTGTATTTGTATTTTCAGAAGGCCTTTGACAAGGTGCCGCAAATGAGGCTGCTAAACAAGATAAGAGCCCATGGAATTATGGGAAAGTTACATACGTGGATAGAGCGTTGGTTGATTGGCAGGAAACAGAGAGTAGGAATAAAGGGATCCCATTCTGGTTGGCTGCCAGTTACTGGTGGTGTTCCACAGGGGTTCATGTTGGGGCGGCTTCTTTTTACATTGTATATCAATGATTTGGATTATGGAATAGATAGCTTTATGGCTAAGTTTGCTGATGATACAAAGATAGGTGGAGAGTCCAGTAGTGCTGAGGAAACAGAGTGTCTGCAGAGAGACTTGGATAGATTGGGGGAATGGGCAAAGAAGTGGCGAATGAATTACAATGTCAGAAAATGTACGGTCATGCACTTCAGTAGAAGAAATGAATGGGCAGAAAATTATTTAAATAGGGAGAGAATTCAAATTCTGAGATGCAATGGGACTTGGGAGTCCTCATGCAGGATACCTTTAAGCTTAATCTCCAGGTTGAGTCGGTGGTGAAGAAGGCAAATGCAATGTTGGCATTCATTTCTAGAGGAATAGAGTATAGGAGCAGGGATGTGATGTTGAGGCTCTATAAGGCACTGATAAGACCTCACTTGGAATACTGTGTGCAGTTCTGGGCTCCTTATTTAAGAAAGAATGTGCTGACATTGGAAAGCGTTCAGAGAAGATTCATTAGAATGATTCCGGGAATGAGAGGGTTAACATATGAGGAACGTTTGACCACTCTTGGACTGTACTCCTTGGAGTTTAGAAGAATGGGGGGGGGGGGGACCTCATAGAAAGATTTTGAATGTTGAAAGGCATGGACAGAGTAGATGTGGCTAAGTTGTTTCCCATGGCGGGGGAGTCTAGAATGAGATGACATGACTTGAGGATTGCAGTGTGCCCATTCATTCAGAACAGAGTTGCAATGACATTTTTTTAGCCAGAGAGTGGTGAATCAATGGAATTTGTTGCCACGGGCAGCAGTGGAGGCTAAGTCATTGGGTGTATTTAAGGCAGAGATTGATAGGTATCTGAGTAGTCAGGGCATCAAAGGTTATGGTGAGAAGGCGGGAGAATGGGACTAAAGGGGAGATTGGATCAGCTCATGATGAAATGGCGGAGCAGACTTGATGGACCGAATGGCCGACTTCTGCTCCTTTGTCTTATGGTCTTATGGGTGTTAGGGATGGAGGGAGTGGTAGATAGGATGAGTTTCGATATTGGAGGAGTTCCAGTTTTGGAAGTGGAAGCCACTGACTTTGTTCAGCCTTGGTCCTGCTCTTCATGGTCCATTTGCCTCCCCCCGGCAGCTAGTTTTTCCAAAGCCATGGAAGTCCAACGGTTATTGTTAAATATGAAATGGCAATAAAGTCTTTGGAACCTAGCTTCGTTAAGCTAGTTTGTGACTGAGGTGTTTCCATAGAGAATGTTACAGTTGAACATGAGTTGGAGTCAGGCTTTAGGTACTTTGAAGCCTCTTCATCTGCTTTTGGGGAGGTAGGACTGTGAAAGGGGGCATATAGCTTTCTCATATGATTTGTATATGAACGATGTATAACCAAAAGCTCTGTTAAGTTTTGAAAACTCAACCAAAATTAAATTTGGTTCTCATTTGACTTGTTTCAAAAGACACAGCTATGGTTGCAAGACCAAATGGAATATTGTATGTGTAAAGGTGGTATATTTTGTGACATGGTATAAAGGAACTTCTGTGCTGTATACTTTAATGGTAGAATAAGATCTTAACAGATCTGACAGGAAGCATAGGCATTCTGAATGAAAAAACTGAAAATATTTAGGCTGTAATAAGCCAGACCTGCTGTTTCATGAAAAGATTCTGCAGACAATACTTGATCTTGATTTCATATTGCAAAATTCTAAAGCTGTTTTGTGGTTGAAATGTTTCAATCATATATCATTGAGATGAGAAATACCAGAAACCACATTCTAAATATCAAACATCAAAGGACAGGGACCATTTAAAATGGAACTTAATTGCTCTGGAACATTGCATTGGATATTACAAAGACATTAATGGTTTCCTCAGATAATAAAACACTTTCCTTACAAGAGGAATTGAATTCAAATTGGATCATGTTGCTGTGATTTGTATTGTGTCCATGTCATGTAAGTTATAATAGGCAAGTGTGCATGTATTAACTCCCAGACAGCAACTCAGCAGACAGTAAGGAGGAAGGAGCCTAAATGGTCTTGCTGGCGAGCTGTCTTTAAGACTGACCAAAACATTATATAGCAAAAATAATATACAATGATCATATAGCACTTTTGAATATTGATTTTAAAAGTCCTGATGACTTGGTTCAGGCTGAGTACCGATGAAGGGTCTCGGCCTGAAACTTCGACTGTTTATTCTTTTCCATAGATGCTGAACCCCTCCAGCATTTGTGTGTGTTTCTTGGATTTTCAGCATCTGCAAATTTTCATGTCTCAGTGATTTTAAAAATTGTTATCATACAGTATTCAGCTCTCATGGTTAAATTTTACTAACATTCCAAAGTGTTACCATTAAAATAGTTAAATTATTCTGGTATCATATATTTAATTGAAAGATTTTTGCTATCTAATTTTGTGTCACAGTATTCTCTAGTCAGGTGTTAATAGCGTTGATTGTAATTATCCATTTGATTGACACAACTTTTTCAAAATAAGAAGCTAACAATAGTTTTCAGTTTAGTGCTTTGTTATGAAATGCTTGTTTTTTTTAACGCGAATGTGATCTGAGATGGTTGCTGGAGTTTGTAAAACAACTGTTAAAAGATGGCTTTAATATTGAGCAGTAAGAGAATGACTCTTTAATGACAGGCTGTGGTTTTGTAAAGCAGTAGAATAGCTGTGAGCTGAGTAATAGCAGGCACTGAGAAAACACAGCTGCTGTTAGCACTGATTTAGTTCCAGCAGTGGCTTTTCTAATCTATTCATTCATTTATCTCTCTGGATGCTGTTTGGCTCAGATCCAACCACAAAGTCAGAAACTGAATAACTTATTCCTTAACCCTTTTTTGCTTTGGAAAAATGTTCTTTTAAGATACCAGTCTTCTGAAAGAGAAGTTAGGGATGGGCAATAAATGCTGGCCTAACCATTGACGCTGACATACTATAAGTTAGTACATTCTCAAAAAGAATCTGATCATTTAATATTTCATTTAGAGCACAACATTGCAGTAATAGTGAGGCATTTGTGCCTTCAAAACAAAGGCTACTTCTTTAAAATACTTACGTTTATAATGTTGTTGAAAGGATTGTTACTTTGACATTCCAATGTGAGAGCAGCCAATTCAGAAAAATGAAAACAGAAAATAAAGAAATCATGGAATTAAGGATTAAGAAGGCAGAAGATCAGCCTCAATCTTGATGAATGAAAGAACAGTCTCAGAGGGATAGATAGCCTTCTCACGTTCCTATGTGATGTGTTATTAAGCTCACTTTATAAAGAATTTTATATTAACTGCTGAACGTCAACTAAGGCTCTTTCCCTTAACTAAGTTCCCATAAGACCATAAGACATGGCAGCAGAGTTAGGCCATTTGGCCCATCATTTCTGCTCTGTTATTCTATCTTGGCTGATTCATTATCCTTCTCAGCCCTATTTTTTGGCCTGCTCCCTGGAATCTTCGACACCCTAATTAATCAAGAACCTGTCAACCTTCGGTTTAAGTATACCTAATCACTCGACTTCCACAGCCTTCCATGGCAATTAATTCCACAGATTCACCCCATCCCGCTAAAGAGATTCCTTCTTATCTCTGTTCTAATAATAGGGTTCTTATCATGGGTGACTTTAACTTCCCTAATATTGATTGGCACTTGATTAGTTCCAAGGGTTTAGATGGGGCAGGGTTTGTTAAGTGCGTCCAGGATGGATTCCTGTCACAGTATGTTGACAGCTTGACGAGGGGGAATGCCATATTAGATCTAGTTTAGGTAATGAACCGGGTCAGGTCACAGATCTGTCAGTGGGTGAGCATCTGGGGGACAGTGATCACCGCTCCCTGACCTTTAGCATTATCATGGAAAAGGGTAGAATCAGAGAGGATAGGAGAATTTTTAATTGGGGAAGGGCAAATTCTGAGGCTATAAGGTTAGAACTTGCAGGTGTGAATTGGGATGATATTTTTGCACATGTGGTCGATGTTTAAGGATCTTTTGCAGGATGTTAGGGATAAATTTGTCCCGGTGAGGAAGATAAAAAATGGTAGGGTGAAGGAACCATGGGTGACAAGTGAAGTGGAAAATCTAGTCAGGTGGAAGAAGACAGCATACTTGAGGTTTAGGAAGCAAGGATCAGATGGGTCTATTGAGGAATATAGGGTAGCAAGAAAGGAGCTTAAGAAGGGGCTGAGAAGAGCAAGAAGGGGGTATGAGAAGGCCTTGGCGAGTAGGGTAAAGAAAAACCCCAAGGCATTCTTTAATTATGTAAAGAACAAAAGGATGACAGGAGTGAAGGTAGGACCGATTAGAGATAAAAGTGGGAAGATGTGCTTGGAGGCTGTGGAAGTGAGCGAGGTCCTCAATGAATACTTCTCTTCAGTATTCACCACTGAGGGAACTTGATGATGGTGAGGACAATATGAGTGAGGTTGATGTTCTGGAGCATGTTGATATTAAGGGAGAGGAGGTGTTGAAGTTGTTAAAATACATTAGGACAGATAAGTCCCCAGGGCCTGATGGAATATTCCCCAGGCTGCTCCACGAGGCAAGAGAAGAGATTGCTGAACATTTGGCTAGGAACTTTATGTCCTCGTTGTCAACAGGAATGGTACCGGAGGATTGGAGGGAGGCGAATGTTGTCCCCTTGTTCAAAAAAGGTAGTAGAGATAGTCCAGGTAATTATAGACAAGTGAGCCTTACGTCTGTGGTGAGAAAGCTGTTGGAAAAGATTCTTAGAGATAGGATCTATGGGTATTTAGAGAATCATGGTCTGATCAGGGACAGTCAGCATGGCTTTGTGAAGGGCAGATTGTGCCTAACTAGCCTGATAGAGTTCTTTGAGGAGGTGACCAGGCATATAGATGAGGGTAGTGCAGTGGATGTGATCTACATGGATTTTAGTAAGGCATTTGACAAGGTTCCACACAGTAGGCTTATTCAGAAAGTCAGAAGGCATGGGATCCAGGAATGTTTGGCCAGGTGGATTCAGAATTGGCTTGCCTGCAGAAGGCAGAGGGTCATGATGGAGGGAGTACATTCAGATTGGAGGGTTGTGACTAGTGGTGTCCCCCAAGGATCTGTTCTGGGACCTCTACTTTTTGTGATTTTTATTAACGACCTAGATGTGGGGGTAGAAGGGTGGGTTGGCAAGTTTGCAGACAACACAAAGGTTGGTGGTGTTGTAGATAGTGTAGAGGATTGTCAAAGATTGCAGAGAGACATTGATAGGATGCAGAAGTGGGCTGAAAAGTGGCAGATGGAGTTCAACACAGAGAAGTGTGAGGTGGTACACTTTGGAAGGACAGAATCCAAGGCAGAGTACAAAGTAAATGGCAGGATACTTGGTAGTGTGGAGGAGCAGAGGGATCTGGGGGTACATGTCCACAGATCCCTGAAAGTTGCCTCACAGGTAGTTAGGGTAGTTAAGAAAGCTTATGGGTTGTTAGCTTTCATAAGTCGAGGGATAGAGTTTAAGAGACGCGATGTAATGATGCAGCTCTATAAAAGTCTGGTTAGGCCACACTTGGAGTACTGTGTCCAGTTCTGGTCGCCTCAGTATAGGAAGGATGTGGAAGCATTGGAAAGGGTACAGAGGAGATTTACCAGGATGCTGCCTGGTTTAGAGAGTATGGATTATGATCAGAGATTAAGGGAGCTAGGGCTTTACTCTTTGGAGAGAAGGAGGATGAGAGGAGACATGATAGAGGTGTACAAGATATTAAGAGGAATAGACAGAGTGGACAGCCAGTGCCTCTTCCCCAGGGCACCATTGCTCAGTACAAGAGGACATGGCTTTAAGGTAAGGGGAGGGAAGTTCAAGGGGGATATTAGAGGAGGTTTTTCACTCAGAGAGTGTGTGGAATGCACTGCCTGAGTCAGTAGTGGAGGCAGATACACTAGTGAAGTTTAAGAGACTACTAGACAGGTATATGGAGGAATTTAAGGTGGGGGGTTATATGGGAGGCAGGGTTTGAGGGTCAGCACAACATTGTGGGCTGAAGGGCCTGTAATGTGCTGTACTGTTCTATGTTCTATGTTCTAAATGGTCGTCCCTGTATTCTGAAGCTGTGCTCTCTAATCCTAGACTGCTCACAATACTCCAAGTGCAGTCTGACCAATGCTTTATAAAACCTAAACATTATATCCTTGCTCTTATATTCTATTCCTCTTGAAATGAAAGCTAACATTACATTTGCCTTCCTTATCACCGACTCAACCTGCAAGTTAACCTTTCAAGAATCCTGCACAAAGACTCACAAGTCTCTTTCAACCTCTGATTTTTGAATTTTCTCCTCATTTAGAAAATAGTCTGTGCCTTTATTCCTTCTACCAAAGTGCATGACCAGACACTTCCCTGTACCATGTGCCATCTGCCACATCTTGGCCCATTCTCCCGATCTGTCCAAGTCCTTCTGCAGACTTGCTGCTTCCGCAATACTACCTGCCCCTCCACCTATCTTTGTATCGTCTGCAAACATGATCATATAAATCAATGAAATATAACGTGAAAAAAGCAGTCCCAATACCAACTTCTGCGGAACAGCATTAGCCACCAGCAGCCAACCAGAATAGGCCCATTTTATTTTGACTCTTTGCCTCCTGCCAGTCAGCCATGCTGGTAACTTTCTTGTAATACTATGGTCTCTTTTTAAGCAGCCTCAGCAGTGGCACCTTGTCAAAAGTCGTTTAAAAATCCAAGTAAACAACATCCACTGACTCTCCTATGTCTATCATGCCTGTTATTTCCTCAAAAAATTCCAATAGATTTTTCAGGGAAGATTTCAGCTGGAAGGAAGCCATTCTGACTTTACCTTACTTTATCACATGCCTTCAAGAACCCCGAAACATCATCCTCACCTCAATAATGGATTCCAGCATCTTCCAAACCACTGCAGTCAGAATAACTAGTCTAAATTTTCCTTTCTCCTGCCTCCCTCTCTTCTTAAAGTATGGAATGCCATTAGCAATTTTGCAGTCCTCCAGAACCATTCCAGAATCTAGTGATTCTTGAAATATCATTACTAAAGCTTTCACAATCTCTTCAGTGACCTTTCTCAGAACTCTGGGGTGTTGTCCGTCTCATCCAGGTGACTTCCAGTATTTATCTTCAGATCCTTCATCTTCCTAAGCACCTTGTCCTTAGAAATAGCAATTACACTGGCTTCTACCTGCTGAGAATCAACTTTCTGACACACTGCTAGTGTCTTTCAGAGTGAAGATTGACTCAAAATACTTATTAAATTCATCTGCAACACGAGTGAATCTGCAGATGCTGGAAATAAATAAAAAAACTCGAAATGCTGGCAGAACTCAGCAGGCCAGACAGCATCAGAAACGTCATTATTACCTCCTCCCATAGATGCTGTCTGGCCTGCTGAGTTCTGCCAGCATTTCATGTTTTTTTATTAAATTCATCTGCTATTTCTTTCTCTCATATTATTAATTCTCCAGCATCATTTTACAGCAGGTCAATATCTACTCTCACCTCACTTTTACTCTTTGTGCAGTATATCTGAAAAATGTCCGGCTGTACTCTTTTGTATTGTTGGCTAGCTTACATTCATATTTCATCTTTTCTCTCCTTATGACCATTTTAGTTGCCTTCTGTTGGGTTTGAAAAGCTTCCAAATCCTCTAACTTCCCACTATTGTTTGCAATTGTATATGCTTTTATTCTGTCTTTGACTTGCCTTGTCAGCCACAGTTGCCTCATCCTTCCTTTAGGTTACTTCTTCATCGATCCTGTGCCTTCTGAATTGCCCCCCAGAAGCTCCAGCCATTGCTGCTCTGCCATTATCCATGCTAGTGTCCACTTCTGACCAACTCCTTTCTCATGCCTCTGTAACTCCCTTTACTCCTCTGGAATATTGATACATCTGATTTTTTTCTTCTTCCTCTCAGCCTGCAGGGTGTAATCTGTCATATCACTGACAGTGGTTACAGGAACTGGCAAGAGTATTGAGAGTGCTTAAAATACGTTTGCTTCACTGGGAAGGTGGAGAATGAAATTTGCCAACTACTACAATCTCGGTGTTGCATTTGAACAGTGTAACAAGTGCCAGTCGGGGTGACAATAGACAATAGGTGCAGAAGTAGACCATTTGGCCCCTCGAGTCTGCACCGTTATATAACATAATATAATATTATTATTATTATAATATTATAATATAATATAATATAATGGGTGGCCATTATATAACACATTTGACTTCTAGCTACAGCTGAGGAAATAACCAGCAACCTGTATTCTGCAAATAGATGAAGACATCTACTGTATACTCCTGCATTTCTCTTCCTACCTCTAAGGCAAAGTGAGCATGAGTAATCTGGACAAATTGCAGACCTCTTTGTGGTACACAATACCTTTGAATGTACACCCATTTCTGTCTGTATGCTTCTTGTTAGCTCAGCCACTTCCAAGAACTAAAGGATATTTTACTCCATTGTGTAGCTACAGTGCCTATAAAAAGTATTTACCCCCTTGGAAGTTTTCATGTTTTATTGTTTTAGAACATTGAATCACAGTGGATATAATTTGGATTTTTGACACTGATCAACAGAAATGTAAAACACAAAATAATCAATTGCATAAGCATTCACCCCCTTTAATATGAGGCATCAATTTATCACTGGTACAGCCAATTGGTTTTAGAAGTCACATAATTAGTTAAATGGAGATCACTACCGTACAGTAAAGGTGTTTCAATTGTTTGTAGTAAAATACACCCATATTTAGAAGGTCCAACTGCTGCTGAGTCCGTATCATGACAACAATTACACCAAAAGAACACTCCAAGCAACTCAGTGAAAAAAGGTTATAGAAAAGCACAAGCCGGGAGATGGACTTAAGAAAACTTCCAAGTCACTGAATACCCCTTGGAGTACAGTTAAGTCAATCATTGAGAAATGTGAAGAATATGGCACAGCTGTAAATCTGCCTAGAGCAGACCGTCCTCAAAAAACTCAGTGCAGTGCAAGAAGGGGACTGGTGAGAGAGAACTATGACAACTCTGGAGAAGTTACACACTTCAGTGGCTGAGATGGGAGTGACTGCACACAACAACTGTTGGCCAGATGCTTTACCAGTCATAGCTTTATGGGAGAATGGCAAAGAGAAAGCCACTGTTGAAAAAATTTCACATGAAATCTTGGCTAGAATTTTCCAGAAGGCATGTGGGAGACTCTGAAATCAGCTGGAAGAAGGTTCTATGGTTTGATGAAACTAAAATTGATCTTTCTGGTGATCAGACTAAATGCTATGTTTGGCATAAGGCAAACACCACACATCATCAAAAATACACCATCCCTACCATGAAGCATGGTGGTGACTGCATCATGCTGTCAGGATATTTCACTGCAGCAGGCCCTGGAAGGCTTGTGAAGGTAGAGGGTAAAGTGAATGCAACAAAATACAGGGAAATCCTGATGCAGTCTGCAAGAGAATTTGGGAGAAGATTTGTTTTCCAGCAAAAGAAAGACCCTAAGCATAAAGCCAAAGCTACATAGGAATGGCTTAAAAAATAACAAAGTTAATGTCCTAGAGTGGCTAAGTCAAAGTCCAAACCTCAATCCAATTGAGAATTTGTTGCTTGACTTGACTTGCCTCACGATCCTCATGTAATCTGACAGAGCTTGAGCTGTCTTGTAAAGAATGGGGAAAAATTGCAGTGTCCAGATGTGCAAAGCTGATAAAGATCTATCCACACTGATTTAAGTCTGTAATTGCTGCCAACAGTGCATCTACCAAATACTGACTTGAAGGGGGTGAATACTCGTGCAATCAATTATTTTGTGATTTATATTTGTAATTAATTTAGATCACTTTGTAGAGATCTGTTTTCACTTTGACACAAAAGAGTCTTTTTTCTGTTGATCAATTTCAAAAAAGCCAAATTAAATCCACTGTGATTCAATGTTGTAAAACAATAAAACATGAAAACTTCCAAGGGGGTTGAATACTTTTTCCAGGCACTGTTGCATGCAATTGTAAGGAACAAATTATGAAGGTGAATGTCTGTTGCTCTGTAGCAGTATTTAAATACCACCTGACATTACCTAACCATGGTACCTAAGTGCATAAGAAATTGGGACAGGAATAGGCCACTCAGCCCCTCAACCATTCATGAAGATTCTACTCAACACCATTTTCCTTTCTCATCCCTACATCCCCTGATCTCCCTAATATTCAGAAATATATCAATTTCTGCTTTGAGTAAACTCAATGACTGGGCTTCTGCAGCCTCCAAATGTTCCCCATTCTCTAAATGAGGAAGTATTTAAATTCAGAGTTAAATTGCCTGTCTTTTTTTTTTGAGCTTTTATTTTATTTAGAAATGTAGCATGATAATAAGCCCTTCTGGCCCATTGATTCCACATCACCAAATTACATCCATATGACCAATTGCCCTACTAATCCATACATCTTAGGAGGAAACTGGTGCCATCAGAGGAAACCAACACTTCCTTTGTAGTCCTAGTCTGAAATCTCAACTGTTTTCTCTTTACCATAGGTGCTACCTGACTTGCCGAGTTCCTCCAGCATTTTCTGTGTGTTGCCTTAAAGTTATTTCAAGTCTGGACAGGGGAGCAAAGATGATGATCCTCATGTCTAGGATGTTAAAATAGCAGGTCAGTTATTCAGTACAAAGATGAAAAAGAATTTCTTTACACAGTGGGTGGTGGATCTTCAGATTTCTCTGCTCACCAGGGCTGTGGAGATTCAGTCAAAGTATGCATCTGTCTCTGTAAGTTCAAGACAGAGATAGATGTATATTGAATCAAGGAATACAGAGATAATGCTGCAAAGTGTTGCTGAAGTAAAATTTTGGTCACTATTTTGGTGGAACAGGCAGCAGGGGCAAAAAGTACCATCCTGTTTTTATTTAATATTCCTTGTCATCTTTCCTAAAGCTTTATGTGGGTGTTCTAGCTCCTATATTTCCTGCTCAATATTAATTACATGAAGAAGTAATTTACTGGATGGGGAGCATCTTTAATGACAGATGTCGCCTTCTTAAGGCATCAGCTTTTGAAGATGTCATCAATGGTGTGGAGTGTTGTGCCCATGATAGAATTGGCTGAATCTACAACCCTCTGCAGCATCTTGTGATCCTATGCATTGGAGGCTGTATACCAGGCTGTGATTCAACCATCATGATGCCCTCCATGGTATATCTGTAGATATTTGCAAAAGTCCTTGGTAACATTCCAAATCTCCTCATTTAGGATACATAAAAAAAGTCTTTCCCAGTTAGTGAACAAACAGAACAAAAAGACAATGAGATATTTGACCATTAATAGTGCTTTCCTCCTGCTTCCAATTCTACCTGCAAGAAATATTTAAGAATGTATGTTGAATTATGTGGCTATCATAACTGAGTTGTGAGTTGTGAGCCTAAGATTCCAAGATGAGTGTAGACTCTGAAAGCCTTGGAGTATTCTCTTGCATGTTCGGTCATTCTTTTAAGTATCACAATACAAAAAGCTTTCATACAGATGACAGCCATAGTCCACTATTCCTTGATCTACTCTGCCTTTAAGTAGCACCAGGCACAATTGACATTGCCGACCTCCACCTAATCTGTGCAGCCCTCAACCAGAATGCTCATAACTGTATAAAGCAGAAATCAGCAAATTTTACAGTTCAAGCTACAGAACAATAAATGTCAAACAAGAGGAAATCTGCAGATGCTGGAACGCAAAATGCTGGAGGAACTCAGCAGGCCAGGCAGCATCTATGAAAAAAGTACAGTCAATGTAAATGAGACAGGTTGTTTCTGCATTTCAGGCCCTCCCTCCATTCTCACACTTTACCCAACTGGCTTCCAGGTAGCACTGCTCCTAAAGTTGTGTTTGTGAATCCACTCAATGCTACAGCTTAGCAAAGCCAGAAGAGAAGCTGATTCCAAAAAAAAATTCTGGTAGGTTTATAACATACTTCAGTGGGAGCCTGGACGTGATTCCACAGAGAAAACCCCAAATTGGGCACGACCTGAATAAGCAAAGTTGTACCTTGCAGTATATCACAGATTAGGTTTTCCTTATTTTAAAAGGCAATGTTACTGAAGAATGGTTGGAGACCCATTTTGTCTAAGGGATTTTATCTATACATGACTAGTGTATGCTGTGAATCAGAATCAAGTTTTATTATCACTGGCAAATGTTGTGAAATTTATTGTTCTGCAGCAGTACAGTGCAAGACATAAAAAATTGCTATAAATTACAAAAATAAGCAAAGAAATAGTGCAGAAGAGGAATGGTGAGGTAGTGTTCATGGACTCATGGAATTCAGAAATTTGATGGCAGAAGGAAAAAAGCTGTTTTGGAAACATTAATTGTGACTGTCAGGCTCTTGTACTTCCTTCCTGGTGGTAATAATGAGAGGAGGACATATCACAGATGGTGAAAATCCTTAATGATGGATGCCACCTTCTACTTACTTACTTACTGAGATTCAGCGTGGAGTAGGCCCTTCTGGCCCTTTGAGCCACACCGTGCAGCAACCCACCAATTTAACCCTAGCTTAATCTCAGTTTATAATCCCAATCGGTAGGTCTTTTGACTGTGGGAGGAAACTGGGGCATCCAGAGGAAACCCAAACAGTAAAGGGAGAATGTACAAACCCCTTATAGGCCGCAGCTGGAATTAAACCCTGGTTGCCAGTACTGTAAAGCATAGTGCTAACCACTACACTACCATGCTGTCACTTCTGAGGAGTCTTTGCTAGAGTCTGCGAGAGTCTTTGGTGATATATCAAATCTTCTCCAACTCCTAATGAAGTATAGCTGATGGCATGCCTTCTTCATGATTGCACCAATGTGTTAGGTGCAAGATAGATCCTCCTGTCAACCTGAAATTATTAACCTGCTCAGTTGAGGAAAAACACCAGAGAGATGAAATTACCTCTGTAACGGTTTTTATTCAGAGAAGAGTTTGCAGCCCCACGCACTTCGGGCGTAAGGTAGCCAACTCCCAATTTGTCGGTTTACAAAGGTCATACTTATACCCAAAAGCAGGGTACTACATTCGCAAATGCGGTTACCGATTCAAATTCATCAATTGATTGGCTATTGCATAGCTAAGCATGTAAAATACTCGGAATAAGCATAGACACAAGTGTAATACTCGGAATGGGTATGGACGCAAGCAAAACACTCAAAATAGGTATATAGTACAAAATACTTTGCCAAACACATTGTCTTATAGTCGCAGGTTCCCTTTTCTTTGTGGTTGCCACATGCTATCTGGAATCTTATCTTAGCTACTTCCCCAATAATGTATCCTCTCCCTGGTTCTGTCTACATATTTTACTACACTTACCCCTCACCCACCCCTTCTACATGTACACATTCTCACTCTGAGATGTTGATGCCCAGGAATTGAAAGGTGATCACCCTTTCCACTACTTGGAAAGCACAGACTTGCAACCTACTGGTCAGAGGAGAATGTCAAGCAGAACAAATACCTCGCACCTTTCCCTGCAACTGATACCCAGCATTCCAGTCAAAGCCAGGGACCTGACCATGGGTTAGCCACAGGAGTTCCTAGGAAGCAGATCTCAGCACGTCCCGGAATGTTACCTCCCACTGTAATGTCCTTTAATATTTGTAACTACAGATCTATTTTAGCAGATAAAAATGGAACATCACGAACACGCAACCTATAAAGTTTCCTGACTAGAAAAGATTTACACAGATGTAACTTCTGGCTAGTTTACCTCCAGTTGCCTCCAGTGATTGATGTGAGCTGAGTTTGGCACTGGCCCCAATCCTGGGTGCATTTTTTCTGACAAACCCGAAGACTCTAAGATTCTTCATCTGAGGAAGTGAATTGCTTTCTGCTGAGGGGAGAACTTCAAATTAAAATTTCTTCTTTACAAAATAGTTTCCTTTTACAAAGTAATATTCTTTTACACAGTCAATAAAAAGAATTGACAACAAATAATTGAGGAAGAGACCATTGAGAGTGTTAAATGTTAAATATTTTGTGTTAACCAGATAGCAATCTAATTGTGTGGGAACGAAACATTATAGGATATTTTGGATTTAGAAGAAATTTTAGTTCCCATGGCACAAGGTTTACATGTTACAAATATGTTTGCCATTATGGGAGCATAGGGAAAAAATATGTGTAGAACAGCCAGAATTCATGCTTGGAAACTGGAAACAAAAGCTCATAAATTAAAATCACACAACCAGGAAGTGAATCCATTTCACATTCTCAAGTGACAGCAAAGATAGATGGATAGATGGTACAAAGCAGATAGTTAGACTTTTCTACAATGCTGGACATTGTTATCTGTCACTACTGCCAACATTCTATGATGCTGGACATTGTTATCTATCACACAGAATCAAGCCGTTGCGTGTGTACGAGGAATAAGACAGAGAATTTTAAATTGTCATTTCAGTGTGATGCTCTTAGTAAACTATCAGAATTCTACAGAGTAAGCTATTAAAAACAAAATATTCTTTAAATACAGTTAATCACTTTTCTCTAAACCTAACAAGAGGACCCTTTCTCATGCCAAGTTAGCTTTTATAGCAGCTTGGAGAATTGTGAATAAATTTAACCCTCCATTGGATTACAAAAGAACAACATTACATTTGGTAGTATTTAAACTAAAAGAACCATGGAAGATTAACAACTAGAAGACCATTTAGCCCATTGTGTTTGATTCCGTATTTAAACAGTTACCCTTTGGAACTTGTTCCAATTCCCTTCAGATCCTTGGTTGTTAATCCAGACACTTCCTTTAAATGTGGTAAATGTTCAGCCTCTACCTGCCTACTGGACGGTGAGTTCCTGCTCCTTACCACCTGAGTGAAACAGTTTTCTTTATCTGTCCTCTGAGGTTTCCAACAATTTCTTTAATCCAAGCTGTGCTAAAGGAAGTAGTCTTTTTTTATTTACTCTAGCTGGGCACCTCATTGTTCTCTACACCTCAGTTAAGGCTCCCTTTAATGTCTTCATTATTGGTAAAAAAAAAGATACAGATTTTCTGTCTTTTCTCAAAGTTATAGTTCTGGTAATATCCTTGTATATCTCCTCTGCACCCTAATATTTCTTGACCATATCTAAATGTAGTCCTCAAGCTGGATTCTAACTGTTATGTAGTTCCACCTAAAACCACAATGCTTCTGCATTTGAAGCCTCGGATAATGAAGAAAAGCCCCTTTTAACTACCTTGTTGATTGGCCCTGTATCTGCAAGGAAGATGAACACAGAAGCTCCACACCACATATGGAGCATTTGTGTAGATATTATTATGATACAATATTAGTGATAGTAAGTTACAATGGATAGGGATACAAATGGCCAGAAAATTAAGGTACTGAATTAGTATAGCACATTCAGCCAATCAAATCAGGTCAGCTAGTCCGTTATGATTGTTTTATCATCCCTCTCAATCCCACTTGCCTGCCTTCTCACTGTCATCTTTAATGCCCTAATTAACCAAGGACCTATCAACCTTCCAATGACTTGGCCTGCACCACCATCTGTGGCAATGAATTCCAGAGATTCACCACCATCCGGCTAAAGAAATAGTTCCTCATCTCTGTCCTAAATGGATATCTATTCTAAAGCTGTGTCCTCTGGTCCTAGATTCCCCCATTATAGGAAACCATCCTCTCCACATCTACTTCATCTAGGCCTTTCAATGTTCAGTAGGTTTCAGTGAGATGTCTCCTCATTCTTCCAAACTCCAGCAAATACAGGCTCAGAGCCATCAAACACTCCTCATATGTTAAAACTTTCATTCTCAGGATCATCCTCGTGAATCTCCTCTGGACCCTCTTCAATGCCAATGCATCTTTTCTGAGATAAGGGGCCGAAAACTGTTCACGATTCTCCAAGTGCAGTCTGACCGTTGCTTTATGAAGTTGGTCATGGAACACATTGAAGCCTTTCTCCTGGCTACACTGGACCTTTTCCAGTTTTCTTATTGCTCAAGTTGATGTACTGATGATGCAACAGACTCTGCCTCCATTCATCCTGTCCTACCTGGGAAATGGAGACTCATATGGCTGACTACTGTTTATAGACTTCAGTTCAGTGTTCAACACCATCGTATACCAGAAACTGCTGGAGAAACTGTCCTAGCTGGGTCTCAGCACCTCCTTCTGCAATTGGATACTGAATTTCTTAGCAGTAGGGCCATAATCAGTCCATCTGGGCAGCAATGTCTCTCATCCCGCTGCACTAAGCACTAGCACTTCCAAGGCTGTGTGCTCAGCCCAGTGCTGTTCACACTGCTGATCCATGACTGTGTTACAGGATCCAGCTCAAACCTTGTCATCAAGTTTGCGGGATACAACAGTGGTTGGCGTTATCAAGAGCAATGATGAGATGGAGAATAGAGAGGAATTAGAGTAGCTGGTGGATTGGTGTGAGAACAGCCTAAGCATAAACATAGCAAAGACAAAGTAAATCATTGTGCACTTCAAGAAAGTGCAGCCAAATCACCCCCCCCCCCGAGAATACATGGCTCCCCCATAGATAGAGTTAAGTGCACCAAGTTCCTGGGAGTTCACATCACTAATGACCTCACCTGGTCCCTTAATATCACCTCCCTGAACAAGCAGGCACAGCAGCGCCTCCACTTCCTAAGAAAATTGAGACCAGCAAGCCTCCTACCCTCCATCTTAACTACATTTTACAGGAGCAGCATTGAGAGCATGCTGAGAAGGTGCATCTCCATCTGGTATGGGAGCAGTCGAGTATTGGTCCAGAAGTCTCTACAGTGAGAACAGCTGAGAGTTTCATAGGGATCTCCCTACCAGCCATCGGGGACATTTATCAGGGGTGTCGCACAGCAGGGTCCTTAGTAATATTAAGGTTCCCACCCATCCATCCAGCATCCTCTTTGACTTTCTACCATTAGGAAGGAGAGTGTGATGCATGAAAATAAGACTGGTTGGTATGAGAAACAGTTACTTCCCCAGGTCATCAGGTTTGTGAACTCCTGGCCATATTGTATTCAAAGTGTCACTGGTTAATCTGTTCCATGCCTTACAATATTCAAAATTAATGCATTTAGTTTGTTATTTATGTGTGATTCATCTGTAGATTTTATTTGTACCTTTGATTATGTGTTATGTGTGCTATGTTTACTACTGTGCTTTAACCCTGGTTTGAAGAAACGTTGTCTCATTTCTATATGCATTAAATGGTTATATACATGTATGTAGTTAGATGACAATAAACATGACTTGACTCATCATGGCTTTTGTCTTGTAGTCCTTTCACAATGTATGCTAACATTGCATTTGCCTTCCTTACCACCAACTCAGCCTGAGAGTTAACCTTTAGGGAATCCTGCACAAGTACCCCCACACAATCCCTTTGCGCCTCTGATTTTTGAATTTTCTCATCATTTAAAAAAATAGTGCACACAATTATTCCTTCTACCAAAGTGCATAACAATGCACTTAGTACACTGCATTCCACGTGCCACTTCTTTGCCCACTATTCCTAGCCTAAATCCTTCTGCAGACAGCTTCCTTCCTCAGCATTACCAGCTCTTCTGCCTATTTTCATTATTGCGTAAACTTGGCTACACAAAGTCATCAATTCCTTCATCCAAATCATTGATATATAAAGCGAAAAGAGTGGTTCCAACACTGACCCCTGCAGAACACCACCAGTCACCAGCAACCTACAAAAATAGGCTTCTATGCCTCCTGCCAGTCAATCTTCTATCCATACTAGTATCTTCCTTGTAATACCATGGGCCCTTACCTTGTTCAGCAGCCTCATGTGTGGCCCCTTTTCAAAGCCCTTATGAAAATCTAAGTATACAACATCAACTAATTCTCCTTTGTCTATTCTACCTGTTATTTCCTCAAAAAATTCCAACAGATTTGTCAAGCAAGATTTCCCCTTAAAGAAACCATGCTGACTTTGGTCTATTCAGTCATATGTCTCCAAGTGCTCCAAAGTCTCTTTCTTAATAAAAGACTCCAACATCTTTCCAGCACTGACATCTGGCTAATTGGCCTATAATTTTCTTTCTTCTGCCTCTCTCCCTTAAAGAGTGGAGTGACATTTGCAGTTTTCCAGTCCTCAGGAACCATTCCAGAATCTAGTGATTCTTGAAAGATCATTTCTAACTTCTCTTCAATCTCTTCAGCTACAGTACCTCTTTCAGAACCCTGGGCTGTAGTCCATCTGGTCCAGGTGACTTATCCACTGTATCTTAAGACTTTTCAGCTTCCCAAGAACCTCCTCCGTAGTAATAGCATCAACACTCATTTTTACCCATGACACTCTTGCATTTCTGGCATTCTGCTAGTGTCTTCGACAAGGAAAATTGATGCAAAATACTTAATAAGTTCTTCTGCCATTTCTTTGTCCACTGTTAATATCTATCCGGCATCATTTTCCAGCAGTCCACTCCTATCTTTCTTTTATTCTTTATATATTTGAAAAAACTTTTTGTATCCTCTTTTAACTTTTTGGCCAGCTTTCCTTCATATTTCATCTTTTCTTTCTTTATGGCTTTTTAGTTGCTTTCTGTTGATTTTTACAATCTTCCCAATCCTCTACCTTCCCACTATTTTTTGCTATATTATATGCCCACTCTTTTGCTGTATGCTGCCTTTAACTTCCCTTGTCAGCCACAGTTGTCTCACCCCCCCTTCATCTTTGAGATGTATCTTTCCTGCGCTTTGCAAATTGCTCCCAGAAACTCTAGAAATTTCTGTTCTGCTATCAGCCCTATTAGTATCCCCTTTCAATCAACTTTGGCCAGCTCCTCTCCCATTCCTCTGTAATTTCTTTTACTCCACTGTAATACTGATACATCCAATTATACCTTCTCCTTCTTAAACTGCAGGGTGATTTCTATTATGATCTTTGTCTCCTAAAGGTTCCTTGATCTTAAGCTTCCTAACCAAATCTGGGTCATTACATTATACCCAACTCAGAATTGCCATTCCAGAATAGGGCTCAATGACAAGCTGCTCTAAAAAGCCATCTCTTAGGCATTCTACTCATTCCCTCTGTTGGGACCCAGTACCAGCCTTATTTTCCCAATCTACCTGAATGTTGAAATTCCCCCATGACTATCACAACATTGACTATTTTACATGCCTTTTCTATCTACCATTGTAATTTGTACCCCACATTCTGGCTACTGTTTGGAGGTCTGTATGTAACTCCCATCAGGGTCTTATTACCCTTGCAGTTTCTGTACTCTACCCACAAGGATTCTACATCTTCTGATTTTATGCCACCTAATTCTAAGGTTTTGATTTCATTTTTCACCGGCAGAGCAACCAGACCCCCTCTGCCTACCTGCCTGTCCTTTTGATACAATGTGTATCCCTGGATGTTAGGCTCCCAACTGTGATCTTTCAGTCAGAACTTAGTAATGCCCACAATGCCAAACCTGCCAGTCTCCAACAGCACTATAAGATCATCAACCTTATTCCGTATACTGTGTGCATTCAAACATAAAACTTTCAGTCCTGTATTCATGACCCTTTTTGATTTTGGCCCCGTTACACTTAAACATTCCATGAACTGCGATCATACCTTGTCCTTCCTCACAGTCTCACTACACCCCATCTCTGCTTGTATACAGCAGTCCTATTCTCAGCCCTGTCACTTTGGTTCCCATCCCCCTGCCAAACCCTCCACAATGGCTCTAGTAAGTCTGCATGGAGGGTTCCCCTCAGGTTCAGATATAACCCATCCTCTTTGTACAGAAGAGATCTCAATGATCCAGAAATCTGAAACCTTGCCCACTGCATCTATTCTTCAGCCATGCAGTATTCTGCCAAGGCATACTATTCTTATCCTTATTGGTGTGTGGCACAGGCAGCAAACCAGAAATATCTACCCAGGATGTCCTGCTTTTCAGCTTTTAGCCAACACCCAATATTCTCTCTTCAGGACCTCCTATCTTTCCTACCTATATCATTGGTACCAATATGCATCATAACTATTGGCTGTTCGGCCTCCCCATTTAAAATGCTGTGGACCCAATCCGAGACATCCCTGACATCCCTGACCATGGCATCCAGGAAGCAGCATACCATCCATGTGTCTCTTACTTGTCCACAGAATCTGTTATCTGTTCTTCTAATTATGAAATCGCCTATCATCTCTTATTCCCCTTTCTGACCTACGGAGACAGACTAATTGCCAGAGGTTAGGTCACAGCAGCTGCAGGGGAACTCTGCATTGGCTGACTATTTCCTTTCCCTCTGCTGACAGTCACCCAGGAAGATGCCTCCTGCAACTTAGGTATGACTATTTCCCTGTGGCTCCTATCTATCATGTCCTCATTTTCTGTTATGAGCCGAATGTCAACCAGCTGCAGCTGCAGTTCCTTAACATGGTCTCTCAGTGAACTTCATGGAGATATAGTTATCAGGAAGACTGCAGGCCAACCAAAGTTCCCAGAATGCACAGAAGGGACTTACCACTAATTCTGGACCCATTTTCAGTGCACCAGCTGTCCATTCACACCTTGGCCACTCTATTTACACCTCACTTCTTTTTATTAGCCCCTGCCAAGTGCCTAGTAGATCATAATGATTGATGCCTGCCAAGAAGTCCTAAATACACCCAAGTTCTTTTTAAACCTTATGCTACCTCACAAACAAGTGACCTCTTAGAATGAATGCAACACAGTGATGCAGTGTAACATGAACGTAAGGACAAGCCAATGATATGGTACAAATGCAGACAGAGAAAAGCATTAAGTTGTACCACAGAGGCAAAATTAAAAAGGGCAAAAAATGCAGGATGGATGGTGCTGTATTTAAATTCACGTAACATTCAGAATAAGAACTTGTGGCACAATTGCAGATTGGTCAGTATGATGTAGGCATCACTGAGTCATAGCTGAAAGAAGGCCATAGCTGGGAGCTGAACATAAAAGGATATATTTCATATCAAAAGAACAGTAGGAAGGCATAGGCGGTGGTGTGAGTCTGTTGGTAAGAGATGGAATTACATCTTTAGAAAGAGGTGACATAGGGTCAAAGAATGTTGAATTTTTGTGGGTAGAGTTAAGGATCTTGCAGAACCATTGGTGAAGAAAAACATTGTGAGAATCATGTATAGGCTTCCAAATAGTAATCAAAGTGTGGAGTTGAGATTGCAAAGGGAGCTGGAAAAGGCACATAACAAAATTAATGACACAGTTGTAATGGGGGACTTCACTATGCAAGGAGATTTGGGAAAATCAGGTTGATGTCAGATCACAAGAGAGGGAATTTGTTGAATGCCTACGAGATGGCTTTTTAGAGTAGCTTGTGCTTGAGCCTACTGGGGGAAGGGCTACCTTAGATTGTGTGTTGTGTAATAACCTAGATCCTATTAGGGAGCTTAATATAAAGGAACCTTTAAGAGACAGTGATCATAATAAGATTGAATTCATAATGCAATTTGAAAAGGAGAAGCACAACTCGCATGTATCTGTATCACAATGGAACTACAGAGGCATGAGAGAGGAGCTTGACAAAGTGGATTGGAGGAGAATACTGGTGGGGATGACGACAGAGCAGAGGTGGCTGAATTTTCTGGGAGTAGTTTACAAGGCGCAGAGTAGATATGTCCCACAGAGAAAGAAGTTCTCAAATGCCAGGGGTAGGCAACTGTGGCTGACAAAGGAAGTTGAGGCCTGCATAAAAGCCAAGGTAAAGGCTTATAAGGTAGCAAAAGTAAGTTGGAAGTTGGATGATTGGGAAGCTTTTAAAATCCAACAAAAGATAACTGAAAAAGGTATAAGAAGGAAAAAGATGAAATACGAGGACAGACAAGACAATAATATAAAGCAGGATACCAAAAGATTTTTTTTCAGTTATATGAAGAGTAAAAGGGAGGTGAGAGTTGATATTGGGTCACTGGAAAATGATATTTGTCATGCAGTAATGGGGGACAAAGAAATGGCAGAAGAACTTAATGGGTACTTCTTCACTGTGGAAGACTAGCAGTGTGCCAGAGGGCTGTGAGTGTCAAGGAGCAGGAGTGAGTGCCATTGCTATTAAAAGGAAAAAGTGCTAGGGAAACTCAAAGGTCTTAAGGTGAATAAGTCACCTGGACCAAATGGACTATATCCCAGAATTCTGGCAGAGATTGCAGAAGAGATAACAGATGCATTGGTCATGATCTTTCAAATACCACTTGATTCTGGCATGGCCCTGGAGGACTGGAAGATTGCAAATGTCATTGCACTTTTTAAGAAGGGAGGAAGGCAAAAGAAAGGAAATTGTAGACCAGTTTTATACAGCTGTAACATGATCTTCTCACCACCATCTATGTCCATTCCTGTTGAGTACCTGTGCAAGAACGCCACCCACTTCTTCTGCCTCTGCGCATAAATCCTCTCCTTTGAATGGACTTACCATTTTCCTATTTCTTTCATGCTCCTAATGTATATACAACAGGCAGGATTGACAAAAGAGAGGCACTGGATGTTTTCTATTTGAATTTTCAGAAGGCCATTGACAAGGTGCCACATAAGAGACTGTTTAACAAGATAAGAGCTCATGGTGTTGCAGGAAAGATACTAGCATGGATAGAAGATTGGCTGACTAGCAGAAGGCAAAGTGTGGGAATAAAGGGGGCCTTTTCAGGTTGGCTGCCAGTGACCAGTGGTGTGCTACAGATATTGTTGTTGGGACTGCTTCTTTTCACATTAAATGCCAAGGATTTGGATGAAGGAATTGATGGCTTTGTGGCCATGTTTGCAGATGATACAAAGGCAGGTGGAGGGGCAGGTAGTTTTGAGGAAGCAGGATGTCGGCAAAAAGACTTGAACTGATTGATAGAGTGAGCAAAGAAGTGGCAGATGGAACATAGTGCAGAGAAGTGTATGGCCATACACATTGGCACAAGGAATAAACGGGTGGACTATTTTCTAAATGGGAAGAAAATTCAAAAATCAGATGTGCAAAGGAACTTTGGAGTCCTTGTGCAGCATTTCCTAAAAGTTAACTTGCAGGCTGAATCACTGGTAAAGAAGACAAATAGAATATTATTATTAATTTCGGGAGGACTGTAATTCATTTTGGGAGGATAGAAACTGAGGAGCACAGCACCAGTAGTAAGGATCAAGAAGGTATGGATAAGAGAGGCTCCAGGCACTTAAATGCTCTCACGACCAGACTATGTAACAGTTTCTTCCCCCAAGCTATCAGACTCCTCAATACCCAGAGAATGGACTGACACCTTGCCTTATTGTCCTATTTATTATTTATTGTAATGCCTGCACTATTTTTGTGCACTTTAAGCAGACCTGTGTAGGTCTGTAGTCTAGTACAGCTTTCTCTGAGTTGTTGTTTTTTTTTACATAGTTCAGTCTAGTTTTTGTACTGTAACACCATGGTCTTGAAAAATGTTGTCTCATTTTTACTATGTACTGTACCAGCAGTTATGGTCAAAAATGACAATAAAAGTGACTTGACTTGACTTGACTTACAGGACTGCTTCAAGTTGGTGGATGGGACTGTCTTTGAGTCTGAATGAGTACGCCACAGTTGTCCCTGACTTCATTAAAACCTGTGTGGATGAGTGTATGCCCATAAGAACAGTGTACATACTCAAATCAAAACCATGGATGAACCAGGAGGTTTGTACTCTGTGAGAGCTATATCTGTGGCATTCAAGTCTGCTTACCCAGGACTGAACAAGAAGACCAGCTACAACTTCTGGAGGGCTATTTCAAGAACAAAGGAACAATTCTGAACGAGGTTGGAGGCAGAATCGGATGCACGTCAACTTTAGCAGGGTTTGCAGGTCATTACTTCCTATGAAGCAAAGCCTAACACCATGAATAGCAGTGATGCTTCATCACTGATAAACTCAACGCCTTTTACACATGCTTTGAAAGGGAGAATAAAACTACATCTATAAGGATTCTGGCAGCACCTTGTGATCCTGTGATCTCTGACTCGGAGGCTGACGTCTTTCAAGAGGGTGAACCCTCACAGGGTGACAGGCCCTGATAGAACACCTGTTAGGCCTCTGAAAACCTGTGCTAACCAACTGGTGGTTGTGTTCAAGAACATTTCCAATCTCTCATTACTACAGTCAGATGTTTCCACCTGCCTCAAAAGGGTAATAATCATAGCAGTGCCCATGAAGAGCAGTGTGAGCTGCCTTAACAACTATCGTCCAGTAGCGCTCACATCTGCAGTGATGAAGTGTTTTGAGAGGTTGGCCATGGCTAGAATCGGCTCCAATATCAGCAAGGACCTGAGACTGCAGTTAGCTTATCGTCACAATAGGACTACAGTAGGTGCAATCTCATTGGCATTTCCCGTGGTCTTGGATCATCTGGACAATACTAATACATACAATGCTGTTTATTGACTACAGCTCAGTGTTCAACATACAGGTAGCTCATTCCTACCGTTCTGACCAAAGCTCCAAAACCTGGGCCTTTGTACCTTCCTCTGCCGCTGGATCCTTGACTCCTAACCAGAAGACCAAAATCTGTGCAGATCAGAAGAAACATCTGACAATCAACACTGGTGCACCACAGGTATGTGTGCATAGTCCACTGCTCTACACCCATGACTTTGTGGCTAGGCACAACTCAAATGCCATCTGTAAATTTGCTGATGACACAACTATTGTTGGCAGAATTTCAGATGGTGACACGAGGGTGTACAGGAGTGAGATGGATCAGCTGATTGAATGGTGTTGCATCAACAACCATTCAATGTTAGTAAGACCAAAGAGCTGATTGTGGACTTCAGAAAGGGTAAGACGGCAGAGCACACACCAGTTCTCAGAAAGGGATCAGAAGTGGAAAGGGTGAGCAATTTCAAATTCCTGGGTGTCAACATCTCTCAGGATCTATCATGGGCCCAATGTATTGATACAGTACAAAGAAGTGCAATAGCATCTATATTTCACAAGCAGTTTGAAGAGATTTGGTATGTCACCAAAGCACTCACAGATTTCCACAGATATACTGTGGAGAGCATTCTGACTGGCTGCATCACCACCTGGTTCAGGGAGTGGGACAACTGCACAGGATCGAAAGAAGCTGTAGAGACTTGTGAACTCAGTCAGCTCCATCATGGACACTGGTCTTTGTAGCATCCAGGACATTTTTTGAGGAGTGGCATTCATTATTAAAGACACCCCCTCCTTATCACCCAGGACATGCCCTCTTCTCTTTGCTACTATCAGGACAGAGGTTCTGGAGCCTGAAGGCATTCTCTCAAAGATTTAGGAACAACTGCTTCCCCTCTGCCATCAGATTTCTGAATGGACATTGAACCCATTGACATTACTTCACTACTTTTGTTTTGCACTACTTATTATTCAAAATATTGCAATTTACAGTCTTTATTATTATGTATTGCAATGAACAGCTGCTACAAAAATAACAAATTTCACAAGGTATGCCGGTGATATTAAACCAGATTCTGATCAGATTGTAAATCAAGAATGTAATGCTAAGGTTTTATAATGCATTCATCTGACTTCAGTTGGAGCATTGTAAGCAGTTTTGGGCCCCTTATCTAAGAAAAGATGTGCTGATATTAAACAGGGTCCAGAAGATGTTTACAAGAATGATCTCAGGAATGAAAGGATTAATGTACAGTATGAGGAGCATTTGATAACTCTGGGCCTGTACTTGATGGAGCTTAGAAGAATGATGTTGGATCTTATTGAAACCTATTGAATATAGAAAGGCCTGGATAAAGTGGATGTGAAGAAGAGGTTTCCTATAGTGGGATAGTCTAGAACTAGACGTCACAGCCTCATTTAGAAAAGAGAATGTTGCCATAGATGGCTGTGCAGGCCAAGTCATTGTGTACATTTAGGGTGGAGGTTGATAGGTTTGTGACCTTCCCCAGTTCCTGACCATTGCTATTGTGTCTTCCGCTAATTTAGCATTTTCACCTGATGGCCAGACTTACCTTTATCCACAGCTATCTTAAGACCAACAGAATTGTGGACGCTATATGCCAAATGTACCTCCATTGAAACTCTTTATCACCTGGCGAGGGCCAATATCCCAATATAAGTTCTACCACAGCCTATCCCCAGTTGGACTATCTATATATTGTTTTAAAAAAGCCTCCTTGATGCTCCTCACATTTTCTGTCCCATTCAAGCCCTTGGCACTAATGGAGTTCTCACCAATACTGGGGAAATTATAATCACTCATAACAATTAGATCTTGCTACTCCTTGTCCACAGCTTGTCATGCAAGTATAAAGGATCGAATACATATCCTTGGCTTCTGAAGCACTCATTACAGGAGGAAGGACGCATCATGCAAGTATAGGGTTACCCGCAGTGGCAATTATTTTGGTTTTAGTTCTGGTTTGTTTTGGCTGCTACAGGAATTATGGCAGGAATAAGGGGGCTTTAATTTTGTGAAGCTACTGGAGAAGCTGAGCACAAGAAATTCTGCAGATGCTGGAAATCCAAAGCCCATACACAAAATTCTGGAGGAATTCAGCAGGTCAGGCAGCCTCAATGAAAATGAACGAACAGTTGACACTTCAAAGAATTTATATGTGCTTGTGGGGCATTCAGTTACCAGGGGACTGAATTAAGATCATTGACAAAGGAATCAGAGGGATAATGAGTAGGCAATTATTTACACCATGAATCATTATAATCAGGGGTACACTGCCTGAAAGGCTGATGGAAGTATATTCAAGCGTATCTTCCAAAAGGAAATTAAATTGGAATTCGGATTGGTTTATTATTGTTACATGTACTGAGAACAGTGAATATATTATCCACTCTTACATACTATCCAGTCAGATCAGTTCACTATACAGTGCACTGAGGCAGAAGAAGATAAACATTAACAATGCAGAATAAAGAAATAAATTGTGACAGCTATAGAGAAAGTACAGTGCGGGTAAACAATAAAGTGAAAGCTCACAAAATGGTAGATTGTGAGGTCACGAGCCTATTTGGCTATGGAACCATTGAATAATATTGTATATCAGCAGGATCAAAGCTGTTCTTGGATATGTACTTGAGAATGGGAATTTTGCTAAGTTCTGCAGAATGAATGAGTGTATGGAGTTATATAGCAAACTCTTCCAAAGGGCCAGCATTGGCATGAAATGATGAAAGGTTTCCTCCTATAATGTATGAGATTAAACATTGAACATAGGATATACAACATAATACAGTACAGGCCTTTAAGCCTATAATGTTGTGTCAACCTTTTAACTTATTCCAAGATAAATCTAACCCTCCGACGTAGCCAATAACCCTCCACATGTCAATCTAAGAGTCCCTTAAATGCTCTTGAATGATATTGTAGTTCTATAATAGTCACAGTTATTGTGTGATAATTGTGTCATACAGAGTAAAAGAAATGAAGTATGAAACCAAGTCATCAGTCAATACAAGTTGAAGCTGAGCATTTGAAGATAGGTAACAATAATGCGGAGTACTTCCTTCTCAAGGTATGGAGTGACTATTTTGCATCTGCTGTGTATCATTTTAGGTGAGCTGCTTGAAATCATGCACTCACTGGATAAAGAAAAGGCCAACTTTCTTTGATGATTCCTTTGCTCTTCTGATGTAGATTTTATAAGCATCAATCAGTAATTTTATCTACTGTTATATTCAGTGTAATAGTTTTATTTGTTTAATCTTTCTCCAATACAGTTCAGCTAGAGAATTCTTTCCTTAAAGTGTTTGCTGTAGCTGAAACCGCATTCTGACTATGCATTGGAACCTTTGGGGGTCTACATAGTCCCATCATGCACTATCCTGTTACAAATGCAAACAGACCCATATTGATTGATTAACTGTTTGTAAAGCACTTGCTCACAGGATTATTGCTGAGAATACAAATTGACAATACCAATGATTACTTGGAACAGTCTTTCTTGTGGCTTCAACATTTTTTTTTTGGAAGTATTTTTAGAACAGGGAACCTAACAGTTTCAATTATTGCATCTGTTATGATTTGCATTAATGATTAATAAAACAGAATATATGTTCCACTCCATGAAAATACAAGCAAACTGTACCAATTCACCTTTTCTGGCAAGTGACCCCAGTTATTCACAATCTGGAGCAAAAAGCTCTGTGCAATGCACACTGCTGAAAAGTAATATATAAATTGTTCACAAGTAACTTAAAAGGCAGTTTGTTTGCTATTCCTACGCAATTTACACTTTAACTGAAGTTGTGCATAACCTATTCTAACATGCACATTAGCTGGGGAACAGAATGATCCACACAGATAATTGAACATGAGATAAATGAACAGCTGGACTTGACTTGATGGGATGAATGGCGTGTTCTTGTACTGGACTTTTCAATGACTATGACTCTATAAATATTGAGTTGTTAATTCATATGAAATAACAGGTACCCTTTGAAGCACCAAGCCAATACAAGTTGGCAATATTCAATTCCAAGCTTATTGTGCTTTGTATATGCTGTTACCTTAAACATAAAATCTGTGCTTCTGAGTCTCAGCACTCAAAAGGGTATATGTAGTCCTTCTGACAAGATTTCCGATTTAATTTTTGGCTCTTCATAATAATACTGTGGGGAAAGGGAAAGAAAGATCTTCCAGGTGTCAGTAAATTCTCGGCCCAGTTTTCAACACAGGGAATATTAGATTCGGGGCAGAAATCTGGTTTTGGCCAATACGGTGTCTGACTACATATTCCATTGTGTAGGCAGTTGGCCAGAGATAGAAATTACAGTGCCGACATCTATCAGTTCAACAATTTTCAGGGATGATAAAAATCATTGCATCATACGAATGTCCAAAGTGACATCACTTTATATTCATACGTGAAGAAGAATAACTTAGAATAGGTTTTAAAACATACCAGGTGTAAGAACATAATTTTGTTTCTAAAATATGATGTTACTTTAATAATACAATGTGTCAGATGTCTCTTCACTCTCTCCACAGCAGGGGCATTGATGTGCACTGGAGAATGTTTGACATGTGCCTCTTAAAGTCCCCAGTCATCTCTTTTGTCTTATCCATGTTGAGTCTCAGGCTACTCATGGGTTATTCGACAAGCCTCACTGCCTCTTCTCTGTATGCTAATTCATCATTGTTGCTGATGAGCCCAACCACTGTAATATCATCAGTGAACATGATGGTGTGGTTTGAGCAGTCGTGAGTCCGCAGTGTGAACAGCAGCGGGCTGAGCATACAGTTCTCAGGGACACCAGTGCTCAGCGTGACGGAGCTTGGATGTTGCTGCCAACTCCGACTGACTGGAGTCTTTCCATCAAGAAGTACAAGATCCAGTTACAAAGACACTACCACAGCTTCTGGTGGTGATTGCCTTACATGCTGAGCTGATGTCGATGAACGCCGTTCTTGGTGAATGAGGCATCATTTTCTAGGTGGGACAGGACGGAGTGGAGGGCCTCATCAGTGGACTGATTTGAGCAGTAGGCCAACCGGAAAGGCTCCAATGTAGCTGGAAGATTGGGATTTTACATGATCACTCAAGGCACTTCTTGATTGTTGATGTCTGTATCTCTGGGCAGTCATCATTTAGCCCATTTACCAGTGCTTTCTTGGGTACGAGAATGATGGTAGCTGCCCTGAGCCTGCAGGGACAGTGGACTGTTTCAAAGAGATATTGAAGATGTCCGCTAAGACTGTTGTCACCCCGCACATGAGGATGGAGATGGCACCGTAGAGCTTCTGCAGTGCTTTCTTTGCACGAGCATGTAAATAGCAATAATTACCACAATGGCAGTGAACACCCTCAATGAGTAGAAGGGCCTGCACTTACTTCACCATTAAAAAAAATTTCTGCAGCGAGAAGTGGGCGATTATAACTGAGGCATGCACACACCAGTTTTTACTGACGTAGAAGCCCAGAGCTCCTTCGCGTGCTTGCCAGAGGTTACAGCATTTTTGTTCACCCGAAAGGAGATTAAGCATCCAGATGGATGGCTGAGTTTGGAATGGCGTCCTGGAGCCACGTTCCTGTCAAGACAAGTATGCAGCAGTCCCTCATCTCCCATTGGTTCAGACACAGATGCAGGTAATCCATCTTACTCTCTCGCAATCAGACATTAGTGAGTAGAATCGTCAGGAGTGTGGGCCTGCAGGGATACACTTTAGTCTTGCTCAAATACCGGCGCATTTACTGTGCTTTTGGTATTGCCATTGCTCTCACTGTGCAGTACCAAGACCTTATTTATTGTTAATTTTGTTAGTATCATTGGATTTTACCAAGAGCACTTTTGACAAAACGTGCATTTGAAATATTATGTTCATGACATATAGCTTGCATTATTTGTGAGATGCTGTAATTCAGCTATTAGAAAGGAGCTGTATGGTAGAGCCACATGGAAGAGATGGTTCCAAAACCTATTTAATAACCATTTGTCAGGGTCCACTGCCAAGTTAAGGCTTATGTAGTCGGTTTATGAAATCCGAATAACAAATTATCTTAATACCAAAAAAATTAAGTAAGCCATGATCTTCAATTCCAAAGAACAGCAAAAGCTTTTGTGGTAAGTAAAAAAAAAAGTTTAACATCTTCTTGGTCTTAGCAGATTGGTTAATATGTTTGTGTTAATTTCTTACACAAGAAATTCTAATATACTTGGATTGTAACCAACAGCTATTAGCTCGGTGTTTAACAATTTAAAATAGAGCAGACAGGGATTTATCATTAAGTAGTCTTGGATATCTATAAGACCTTTGACAGTGTATGATACTGTGCACCTCTAAAGAAAGCTTCAATGTAAGTCATTTTTTTCTTTTAAGCTGTCCTTTGTATGCTACAAATGCTAAATCTCTGACATGGAGCCCTATCCCACTCCATTTTTTTTATAGTAATGGCAGCCTCCTTTCATCACTCAACACTCTGTTTTCTTACGGTTTATTTGTTTTATATTTCTCAAACTCCTCCAGATCGATGTTCAGAACATCTAGTTCTCTTACAGTTATATGCCAGAAGTCTATTTATTGATTTCTTGCATATCCTTGTTGGGGCTTTGTTTCCTTAAGGAAACAGTTTTCCTTTGCTAATTTAACCAGGTTTTATTGAATCTGGTTACCCTACATTTAATTTGCCAATCTGTTTGGCCTGTCTGTTCCAAGCCAAATCTGATGCCTTCAAAATAAGAAATTAAATACTATTTTTTTTCTCTTGACAAGTAATCATCCTTTATTCAACCCAAGACTACACACACTTAGGAAAGGCAATAATCAAAACACAAACCTGAGAAATTGCTTCATTTACTGACCAAATGTTAGCTTCACCACCAAAGGATGAGATAAAACCCATAGTGCTAGGCTACTATTTGCTGAGATAAATGGAGTTTCAAGACCGTCAGATTAATAATATCCACAAATAATTTTCAGTATCTGTCTGTTGCCTGGCCAATGCTCAGCACTGAGTCACTGCACAATTAACACAAGCCAATGAAAAAGTGGATACTAACACAAATGGTTAATGTTTTTGATAGCTTATGGAAAAAAAATCTTTCAATTATAACTTCTAAAAATATTTATCATGGGACATTACATCATTTATGAAATGCTTTCTTTAAAAAGTTAGAATAATTCCAATAATTGGAGGCAATTATAATAAATTACTGTCTACTACCTTCAATGAAATAAGGCCTGAATATAAATGTTAATTTTCATTGTCAATCAAACAGAAATGTTAGCAATAATGTTATTTATTTATTTTTATTCGAATATGAAATAGGAACATTGATAAGGTGGTAATAAGTCTTGAAGCCCTGGTAAAGGTATTCCCATAACGTCATTCCCACTGGGTATTCCAAGGATGTTGCCTCAGCAACGAAGGAGCAGCAAATGTATTTCCATGTCTGGATGGTATATGGTACAGGGGGTACATGCAGGAATTTTAACTTTTCTGCTCGATTTGTCTTTCTTGGGACTACAGATTATGAGTTTAGGAGGTTCTTTTAGAGTATTCTAGGCAACTAACTATAGGTGCACTTTGTGGATGTTACACACTGTGCCATTGTGCATTGATGATGGAGGGAATGAATGCTTACAGTGATGAACGAGGCACCAGTCACTTTCCCTGCTCTGATCTGAGTGGTAGTTTTAGTTGTTGGCGCACCGTTCGTTCAGGCATTTTCACCCATTGAACTGCCGTTCACTGGATGCTTTTCATTTTTTGCACCATTCTCTGTCAACTCTAGGAACTGTTGTGTGTGAATATCCAAGATCACCAGTTTCTGGGGTACGCAAATCACCTTGTGTGGCCCCTACAATTATTCCACTGTCAAAGTCACTTAAATCACATTGCTTTCCCATTCCGATGTTTTGACTGAACAACAACTGAACCTCTTGACCATGCCTGCTTTTGTGGATTGAGTTGCTGCCACATAATTGGCTGATGAGATGTTTGCAGTTATTCAAGTGTGCCTCATGAAATGTATTGACTGGGTTTCTTCTCAATGCTTACACTTGGCATATTGTGATGTGTATCATGATGATGTTAATGCTATTAATTGTCAAAGGTAGGTGATTAGGGATGTCAACTGCCTGAAACTTCCATGGCATGGACATTACTTATTTCTTATCATTCACTACTCTGGATCTTGCCTCGGTCTTGCTGCATAAGGATATAGAAGCTTTATTTGCAGAGGAGTTGTGAAGAGGACTGAACATCCCTGCTCAAAGAATGTTCAAGTCGAGCTTATTGTCATTTGCACAAGTACCTCTCTGCACAGGGTCAATGAAAAGCTTACTTGCAGAGGCATCACAGGCCTGTTGCAGAAGAAAGGTATTCATGAAGCAGCTGAGCATCATTGGACTACTCACAGCAAGGAGGAGGATGAGAGGGAGAAGTCATTTGACTCCAGCCATACTTGTCAAAATATTCAGAAACTTAATCTGACTATATCCCTATGAGTAGTAGCATATCAGTTTAGATCAGGGATGGCCAACCTATGGTGCATACGCCAAAAGTGGTGCATTGGATGATTAGAAATGGCGCATGCACCCCAGTGATAATAATAAAAAAGTAAGCCTACTCATGCAAAAGTGTGAACCAAAAACCGATTTATAGAAAAAAATTCTAAAATAGGAATTCAAGTAGCTTAAGAGCTAGAAATGGGTTTTCCTGAGAATGTCTAAAACTTAGCAATTATTTTTAGTGATTTTATTATTTTGTGCACATCTTTTGGCAAATATTATCTTCTTTCACATTAATCTGTTTTTAATTAAACAAACTGTTCAATGAATCAAACTAGGAAAGAAGGACTTTTGTTCTGCAGTCGTTCCACAACTGTTCAATTCAAGTTTGATACTTGTTTGATCCTGAGGTGCCAGGCGTCTGCACCAGCGGTGCGTCGCAGGCTTCTGCCAGTCAGTTTGCAATTGACACTCATGCGCTACGGAGTTCTGCTTTGTTCGTTCTTTGCAAACATTTGCAGTTTTGTACTTTTTTGAAAATTAAGCCTTGTTTTGACATTCAGTTACCCATCACAGTGCAAAAGAAAATGAGCAAAAGAAAAGCAGAAAGTGATAGTAAACGTGAATTCAATGAAAATTAGTTCTTACTTATAGCATGTCTGTCAGGAAAACTTTTGTGCATTGTTTGTAAAAATACATTCTCACATAATAGAAGACATAATCTTAATAGACACTATAAAACACAACATCAGACTGAAATCGAAGGAAAACTGAAGCCAGTGCTTGGGTCTGAGTTACTGAAAGAATATGTGATTAAGAAAAAGGAAGGAATCAAAAGAAGACAAAATATATTTGTTAAAAGTCTCATTAAGGTAAGTAATGTTTATCTTGTTTTTATAGTAAATCAATATATCATGTAAAAATGTTAAGTATGTGTATATTAACATATTGTTACAAGAATTGAATGGGAGTACAAGAGTTGTATAGTGCAACTGAACTCGTGCGTGAAGAAATTGATGCATGGAATGTAAAAAGTTGGCTACCTCTGGTCTAGAAACCTGAAGGCATGGACTATTGATTCAGAGATTAAAAATTGAAGTTCTTTGTATTACATAATTGTAATAATTAAAAGCACAAATTGAAGCTACCAGACTGCATTTACTGTGTTAGTTGGGTTTTGACGTGGGAGAAAACCAGAACAACCAGAGGAAAGCACCAAAGTCAAGGAAAGAATATGCAGATTCCACACAGACAACCAGGGTCAGGATCAGGCGTAGGTCTCTGGAACTAATGAGGCAGCAACACTAACTAGTGTGTCAGATTTTAATGTTGAGGGCAGTCACAGTAGTGTACTGTAGTTGACTCCTAATTGCTTGCTAAAATGGCCTATGAAATCTCGCAATTACATCATTACAGTTACTTTGGAACAGAGAGAAGTTAAAACCAGACAGACCATATGATGCACCATCAATAACTCTCAGAGATGTGAGGCAAGAGATAGGCTTTTATTAGCTGGAAGAAAGCACTGTCAGCAGCAAGAGACCATCACACAACATCCTGGAGACTGAGGGAGGAGCAGAGCCTCCAATTGCCTTTATACAGGGGTCAGTGGGAGGAGCCACAGGAGCAGTCAGCGGGGGGGGGGGGGGGGGGGCGTGTCCAGACAGGTATATGTAGTTCACCACACCATATCAACTTCGACATCTCAATGAGACATGGCAAAGTCACTTCCATCTCAATCGACCTTGCAAGGTATACAATTATCAAGAGACACTTGTCTTAATTGGATGAGCTATTCCACAGATTCATCAGGCAACAGCAACATGCACAAAATAATACCTCACAAGGTGCTGGGCTTAATTAAGGTTATGTTCAGTCCCAGTAGGATGACAGACCCTAGAGAGGGGGTTCATCGGCATTAGATGAAATATGGACAATGAACCTCCTGATCACCGTCCCTCAGCTGACTGATCAGTTCTCCCCCATTCGGAGCAACACTTGCAAGAAGCACTAAAATTAGCAGGAGCTATACTCCAGATGTGTGACTGGTCAAAAGGCCTCACTTCATACGTAAGAAGGAAGCAAGCTCCAAAGCGAGCCAGCTATCTTCCAGCCCTTCACTAATGTTGATCCCATTTCAATGCTCACGGCTGCTTTGACACTGTGATTGACTCCACGACTTGGATGGGTATGAAGATGTTGAAGCTGGACTACACTGTACAGGTACAGTAAAGTTGATGCTGTTGGTTAATATTTCCTTTGAGGGTTCTCACTTCAGCATGGGTCAATATACCCTCCCCAAATTTGCAGTCAGTTCACCCAGTTCATTGATCTTAATCATAAAAGTAATGATCCTATACAGATTCTCTATTTGTGTGTTTCTGATTGTGTCACCACCATTAGCTGTAAGGCACTCTCAGGGCAAGTTGGTATCTACCATTCAGTCCCACATTATCCAGTAGCCTTTAGAATACATTAATGGCCAGTGCCCAACTCTCCATTTTGTCACCTATACCTCTCTTGTTCTCACTCTCCCACTCCCATAATTGTTGCTTAGCTTTCCACGCCACTGCCAGCGATGAAGCCGCTGTCTGATCCCTCAATGTTTCATTCAGAATGTCTTCTCTCCCATTGCTGCAATGAAGCTCAGTAACCGGTATTGATTTCTCCCTGAGAAAACCTGCCGATGCTGGAAATCAAAGCAATACACACAACGCACAGGCCAGGCAGCATCTACAGAATAGAGTAAGTAGTTGTGTTTCGGCTGATGAGAGGTCTCAGTCTGAAACGTCGACTGTTCACTCTTTTCCATAGATGCTGCCAGGCCTGCTGAATTCCTCCAGCATTTTGTGTGTATTGATTTCTAATTTTGGATTTTACATCGTACTCCTGTTCTCCACTTGAATAATCTGCTTAGTGTTACATCTGCTCAGCACTGGAGAGATATAATGTCCAGAGGAACACTGAAAGTTTATGAATCATCTGCTGACCTTTCAAGATCATGACTCCTTTCATTCACATTCACTTTCGTTTCTTTCTTTACCAGTCAGGGATCGAGCACAAAAATCTAGGCTGACACTTGAATGTTGAGAAAGTACAACAAAGTGGAGATTGTACCTTTAAAGTGGGAGTCTAACTCTAAACCCAAACCTTATTTTCACTTGAAGGTTTAAAAAAAAGTCCTTGCTGTTATGCTAAAGAAGGGAGTTATCCCTGGGGTGTACTATTAAACCAGGTTGTTGGATTGCTGCCTCATTTCTGCTTGTGGGAATTGCTGTGCATAATTTGGACACTTTGCTTCCTACCTTACACCAAAGACCACATTTCTGAAGCATGTCTGTTTTTATTCAATCAGTTTTCAAAGTTGTGGGCATTATTTGCGAGTTCTGCATTTGGTGCCCATCCATTAAGAAATTGGCTATTATCTACCGCCATGCTTTTGGCAGTAGTTCCAGGATTAAGACTCAGTAATCATAAGACATCGGACCAGAATTAGGCCATTTGGTCCATTGAGTCTGCCCTGCCATTCAATCATGGTTGATTTATTTTCACTCTTAACGCCATTCTCTGCTTCTCTTCATAACCTTTGGTGCCCTGACTAATTAAGAACTTAACAACCTCCACTTTAAATATACCCAAAGACTTAGTCTCCACAGCATCTATAGCAATGAATTCCACAGATTCGTTACCCTCTAGCTAAAGAAATCCCACCTCATCTCTGTTCTAAACGGATATCTTTCTGTTCTGAGGCTTTGCCTTCTGGTCCTAGAATATTCCAGTTTTAGGAATATTCTCTTCACACCAACTCTATCTAAGCCTTTCAATATCCTAGGTTATTGGAGAAGGATAAAGGATATATTTCCTGGTCAAGATATTAACACGGAGTAGAAATCTGGGAGTGGCAGTTTTCCTTGCAGCTGGTCTCTTTGTTGTTCTTAGAAGCAAAGTCAAGGTTTGAGAGATTCTGCTGAGGTGACCTAGATGAGTAACTACAATGGATATTATGCTGTAGATGATATTAGCACAACATATTGGTGGCAGATGAGATGCCAGTCAAGAAACCAGTTCTCTCTCCTGGATAGTGTCAGTCTTCTCCAGTGGTGGAATTTCACTCAATCAGGGAATTGGAGACCAATTCACTACGTTCCTGGTTTGTGGCTTGTAGATGGTAGAAAGGGTTTGAGGTGTCAAGAGGTGAGTCAATCGATGCAGAATACCCAGCCTCTGACCTGCACTTATAACCACAGTATTTATGCGTCTGGTCCAGATGAATTTCTGGTCAATGTTGATTCCTTGCATGTTAATGGAGGGGGACAGTGAAAAACACCACATAAGTCTGATTGTTGTTTTGCTTTTCATTAACATGAGCCAAAGCAAAATGTTAGAACCCCTTCACTTTGCTTTTTTTTAACATCTTTTAAAGCCACAACACCTTTCAGACATGCTTTAGCACTTACAGTTCACCAATGAACCTATTATTTATATTTAATTTATTTATACAAATTAACAAATGGATGGCAGAATGGCAGTTTGTTTATTTTTGTATTTTTTTCCATACTTCCAATGCAGGAAGTGAAGAAGCAACATAAATGCATGCATATGATTGTCTGCTGATAATAAAGGAGGGTGTAGCAGTTTAAAAAATCCTTCACAATGATGAATCTGTACAGTTGTATTTGTCTAGATGTTCTCATTTTAGGAGTTTTGCAGTTTAGGGATTAAGAGTTTTGGTATTGGTTTATTATTGTCATACTGTATGTAACAAAACACAGTGAATAGCTTGTTTTGCATACTGTTTATGCAGATCAAATCATTAGGCAGTGCATTAAAATAGAATAAAATTAAACAATAACAATGAAGAATAAGGTGTAAAAGATGTCAAAAATACTGCAGAGCAGGTAAGCAATAAAATGTTAGATCTTAATGAGTAACAAGATAATGTGATGGATTGCTCTCTAACTCTCTGCAGAGAGAGCATTTCCCTGTTTTAGGCTTTTTTCCATATCTTCAGTTATGCTTACTTTTCTCAGATCAGATCTTTCACTTCGTCCTTTCCAAGTGGTAGGCTCTCACTTCCTACTAGCAGAGGCCCATTCCGTTTCTCCATGTTTCTGCAAATGGAGCAGCCGGAGGCACTAAAATTGCATTCTTTACTCTGTAGGGAACGAGGGTGACTATTCAAACATCTTATACAACGACTGTAACAATATTTCCAGACGTTTGGCTGGAGAATGAGGAATCTGATCGTATGTAAGTCACTTTATAGTCAAGTATATATAGAAGCTTGTAGAAATTAGTCAAGCTTACTCTGGTTTCAACTATTCCTCTCGTCCTCTCTCTCGCTCTCTCTCTCTATCACACACACACACACACAAATATATACAAAGGTGTAAAAACAAGCACTATATATTTTTATTGAGTGCCTGTATGTTTAAGTACTGTATATGACATCATTCACTTAGCAACCATTTTGTCATTACTGAATTTTGATGTTTGATTTTTGAAGAAATAGAAAAGGAAGAAAAAGGAAAATTTAACCTGTAAAAGAGTAACGGCATGGATTTATCAATATATTGTAATATGTGGCAGTTTCAGGACAGGAGGGAACATTGTACATTTTTTACTGCACATGGAGTTACTCCAGGAAACAAAGAAGATGGTGAAGGTTAATACCACGTGGAGCTTCATGAGCAAGTTTATGATAAATTAATTTTACAAAGATGCTTGCTACTTGGTAAATATTTTCAGAATTTTTTTAACTTCTCATAAGTCTGCCCATAATTTAATTTTTCTAAGTAAACAATATGCTACATAATAACTTTAACATATTTAAGCATAATGCTTCCTTTTTGTTTAATACTTACTTTGAGATATTAGCAACCTAATTCCTTGTTATCAACCCTGAGTCTATTCAGTCTGAAAGTGCCATCAATTTGAAAGTTATCACCCTTGTCTATGTCAAATAGTCTTGTGTACTTGCTCACCTTCTGTGTTCTAAGTGAATATTTTTGTTTAGCTGGGCTTTAAACATCATTGCTCCTGCAGTCTGTCCTGTTCATATTGCAGTCAGAAGATACCGAGCATCTTTCCAAGTTTGATCTGCTCTTTAAATTTTTTTTTTAGTTTTGTTGTATAAACTCACTCCCAAAAACTCCATGTTTGCTAATGTGTATAACACTTATTCTTTACCCTTACATTATGTTCACTCTTTAGCTTTCTTTCTGACTTGGTAGTGGAGATTTATATCACATACAAAACCCCACTGGTGCATTATTAGTGCACAATTTTGAAAATCTATATCTTTCTAAGAGTGGCAAATGTTTTGCATCTATTTATAGAAAACATGAATGATTCTAAATATGACAAACACTGTTTAAAATTGCATTTATCTTAATTTATTTCTCATTTTTTGTTCATTAATTAAAAAATACATATTTTATATATCTTGCAGAAAGTAGCAATCACTCATGTGGAAAGGCCATGGTAGAATCCACTTATATAGATTTTTTTCTATAATCACAAGTGACATAGGCATGTTAGATAAAAGTGCTATAAGTACGTAATGGTGTAAATTATACGTTGCACATTTTTACCTCAGCATTTCCAGAAGGTGTGATATGTCTAAAACATTCCAATTGGAGCTCAATTTAGTTGTAAACATATTTAACTGCCTGTAAGAAGACATAAAAGATTAGCATTTATATAGCTCCTTTCATGATCTCAACATCCCAAAGGGGCATACAGCCAATTAAGTTCTTTTTTTGAAGTTTAATCATTGTTGGACAAAATATGGCAGGTAAATTGTTAACAGCAAGTTTTCACAAATATGCATTACTAATAGGGTATTGAAACTCGCAGCAAAAGTTTTATGTGAATATTTTGTGAGAGTAAGAAAGAGCGAGAGAGCCAATAAAGAGAAATGCAGGCCCGTTAAAAGCAGATGCAGGCAATAAAGAAATGAAGGCTTATTAAATGAACACTTTGCAGTCATTTGCACTGTGGAATAAGAAGATGAAATACTATTGCTATAAGAATACTCAAGTGTAAATAATGAGTATGAACTTGGTGGAGCTAATTTTAAGTATTAAATTTATAATGAGACCCACAATGGGACTAGAATTGAAGAATCTCCTGGATCTGATAACCTTGAAGTGAAGTAATTACAGTTATTTTAAATATAATTTTCCAAAATAGTCAAGATTTAGTGGTAGGAAAATTGCAAATTATGTCACATTATTCAAGAAAGGATGAAAAAACCTAGTAGCTTCTGATCTGACAATGTAACGGACATTATGGGGACTGAAATAAACAAGAATGAGTGTGGATCTGAAGGGCAGACCAGAGGAGTACAGCACATATGCAGACCATTCATCCTAATTGACTACACTCATGTTTAGACATTGTCTTATCCTTTCATCATGAATTTGTCTTTACTCTCTCTTATATCTTATCTGGATCTCCCTTAAATGCTTTGATACTGTTCACCTCAACCACTTCAGAAGGTAAAATGGAAACACAAGAGACTACAGATGCTGGAATCTGGAGCAAAAGAAAAACTGCTGGAGGAACTCATCAAGTGAGGCAGCGTCTATAGACAGAAATGGACAATTGTTACCTGCGGTTGAGATGAAGGGTCCCAACCTGAAACGCCAAGCAATCATTACCTTCTGTCGATCCTGCCTTACTTACTGAGATCCTTGAGCAGTTCAATTTTTTGTTAAATACTTAAGAAGGTAACATGTTCTACATTGTCTCCTCTCTCTGAATAGACTATTTCTCTTAAATTCCTTCTTCAACAAGCATTTATTATAACCCCTACTTTTAAATACCAACCAGCAACATTTTCTCTATGGGAAACCTATCAAATCTCTTCATAATTTCAGTGACCTCAACCAAGAATGTCTTTTCCAGAAGATTTATAAATAAAGTTATTTCTTTTTAAAAGATCTCTGTCACTGGATATTTTCTGGCTCTGTTCCATTGGAATTTGTAAGTTCTGTATAAGAACAAAGTCGTATGATAGTGGATGCATAACATCATCTTTAAAATGATTTGCTAATGTGCCACTGATCAGATACAATTGATGCAAAGCCTCCTGGGGTGTCACCTGGCACATAGAGCTAATATCCAATATGATGAAAAAGAGAAAAATCAATGTATGTGAAATTTTCTCAGACTATTTTGCATGAGTGATATTTGATTGAAGGCTGAGGTAATACTGTTAGAAGCAAGGATTTTTGTTTACTTGTCCTACAAGAAAATATTGTTTGTTGTTATGGGCTGCCTTTCAGATTTCTTTCACATAATTATTCTGGTGAAGAAACCATGGGTACTTTGTGTCAATTGATAATTGACTTTGCTAAATACAATAAAAATCAGGTCACAGCACAGTTCAGTAACAGTAAATGTTGAATGTTGAAATATGTCATATTGTTCCATTATAAACATTCAGAAATGATAAGTACCAACAGCTTGGATGCTGGAGAACTGTAACCAAATATACATGAAGCATAGTTCTGCTGGAAATTTCCCTACATGATAGGACCACAATTATCATAATCCTTTAAGATCCTTTGACACATGTGAATGAGTAGAATATTGTGTTGCATTTGCATTATTTGATAGATTTGAGAAAAATCCGAAAGCTGCCTGAAGGGATTAGCTCAGTTTGATGGTGGTCTCTCCAATATTGTAAATAAATATCCCAAAATATGCAGTGAAAGAAAAAGAGCATCTGCAAGCGCCAGAGATCTGAGACTCAACTCATCTGGAACAGTTTATCTAAATGAGCTAAGCATTGTTTGCTGGAAGCCAAGGGAGAGTTGAGGCTCTGCCTTGTGCTGATTTCACCTTGCAGATGACACAGTGGGAAAGTACATACACATCATCTACTGAAATGAAATACAGATTCTCTATTTATTGCTTTCTCGAAAGAGAACATGTGAAAAATAACATTTATATTTTCATCTGGTGCAACTTGTGTGGTAAGCCTTCTTGATCATGCAGAAGTATTTACTTTCCTTACCCCCATTTTGTTCATTTAAATGAATCATTGATTCCCAATGCAGTTGGATATTTTTCAGCTTCCTTTTAACTCATTGTGTTTGTTAAAGAAACATGCTAGAATCCATAATGGACTTAATAGAGAAGCTTTGATGCACAGTATGGATAAAATAACACTTTTTAAGCATATCTGTGTGAACATTGGAAAATTCAACATTTTGCATTTAGACACTTTGCTCCAAATCCTGTAAATTCTTACTTAAAACAGGAAATAATGAAATACTCAGTAGATCAGGTTGCATCTGAGGGTAGAAAATTGGAATTAACATTCCAGGTCAAACACTGTTCATTAAAAACATTAATTCTGTTTTCTCTTCATTATTGCTGCCTGACCTGCTGAATATTTCTGGCACTTTGTGATGAGTATGTATCAGATCCACATGAGTTCATCCTTTCTTCTTTTTGTCTTATTTTATTCATTCTTATTGAAATACAGCAGAAGAATTGATCTTCACTTTCAAGTGTTAAACACTTGAATGAGTGTGGGCTGCTGGTAGTACTTAACTCTGCACATGTTGGGTTGCATTTAAATCAATGGCAATGAATATGCACGGGTGCACACATCTAACGTTAGTGATTAAAGGTTCATTTTTCTCTGTGAGTGCCACGCGTACTGGCAGCTAGCTGTACTGTTACCCAAGCCTACTTTTTTTCAATCTGCTCTAAGCCTGGGTAGTAACGGGTAGCAACTTAGAACAGCAATGTAAGTGTGATTCTCAGCTTCTGCCAGTAGTTTTTCTCTGGAGCCCGGAACTCACTTCTTAAAACACACTGCTGTTCCCTCACAGACCCAGCTTCGGCCATACAGGGATAGAGTAGCGGGCTGAGAATACAGCCTTGTGGAGTGCCAGCAATGAGAATAGTCAAGGCAGATGTCCTGCTGCCTTTCCTTTATGATTGTAGCCAAAGTCAAGGGTCCAGTTGCAAGGGGAGGTATTGGGTCCCAGGAGTTTGGAGATGAGTTTACTTGTAATTATAGTACTGAAGGTAGAGATGTAGTCAATTAACAATAATCTAACATAGATGTCTTTACTGTTCAGATACTCCAGAGATGAGTGTAGGGCCAGGAAGTTGGCATCTGCCTTAGATTTGTGTCAGCCATGGGTGAATTGCTATAGGTTGAGGTTGACTGGGAGGCTGGAAATAATGCATGCCATGACCAGCCTCTCAAAGATTGTGTTTTGAATCACTCAGACCGATATTACATTGGGAGAAGATGGAAAGGCTATTTGCACATAGTTAATACCATATTGTCATAGATTATCCTGATGCTACAAAACATGATTATAAATTGGAATGGGCAGAACAGTTCTTGGTTCAGCTAGATGCCCTGACTTGTGCTCATAACCATCCCCACCTCTGCACTAATTTTGAATGTATACATAGTTCATGTCATCCTGGACCTTCCTATTTTGAAAGCAAAGAACAAATGGTGATGATGTGTCAGCCAGCAAACCAATGAGGCTTATCCATGGGAACAAATGAGGCAAGCTGGGGCAGGAGTCTCATCTCCTCCCCTCTCGTCAAAGTGACAATGGGTAGAGCTACCGCCTTAGAGCTCCAGTGATCCGGGTTCAATCCCAGTGATGCTTCCTGTGATACATGTATGACTGCTGCTGTGTGCTGCAGCTTCCTTCTATATCCTAAAGACACGCAGTTTGCTCAGTTTCTTTATAGGGCCCCTGCCCCCTCCCTCTCCAGTACTGACGAAGGGTCTCGGCCTGAGACGTTGTCTGCTCATTTCCACGGATGCTGCCCGACCTGCTGAGTTCCTCCAGCGTGATGTGCGTGTTGCTTTGACCCCAGCATCTGCGGTGTACTTTGTGTTTACAGTTTGCTCAGTTACTTGACCATTGTAAATTGGCTCCAGCATCCATGCAAGGGGGAGAATCTTAGGGGGTTTTGACAGGAATGTGAGAAAAATTAAACGTGATTTGTGTAGGATTAGTATAAATCTGTGCTTGATGGCCAGTTTTGACCCAATAGGCAAAAGGCCTTTTCCCATGCATACCGTATGTCTCTCTGGCTCTCAAGTCATTGTGGCTTTTTAAGGGTTTTTATGTAAGTGGTTTTCACTTATGTTCAAAAGTTATTAAAATTAATCAAAGAAAATTAAAAATTGCTGAAATACATTACAACTATAATAAATAATTAAATCATTATAATAGGGTAAAATATCTGATGAGGTAAATATCCAAACTTACTTTTCTTATGTCCAGTTAAAACCTCTAGTCCTTTGCCAGATCTGACTGGTATAGGATTGTTTCATTGAATTCTCTGAGATAGTAATGGGGAATCTTAGCACAGAAGGATGTGTCACTGGTAGCTACACTGCATCGTTGGCCTGCAGAGCCAGTGTATCTCAAACTGGCAACATTCTGCTATTTAGATTATGCTCCAGTGTGAGGCAAAGTGACAAGCAGAAGCCCATTGCGGGTGACAGAATAATGCCTTCAAATTTCAGCATTTTTAATAGTAACCAGGAAGCATATATATAATTCCAGCATCAGCTGCATGCTCAGAGTTATGGATCCTGTATCCTTCTCTTCCCTTACTGTATTGTTTGATTATTTTTGTTCCTAAATGAGTCTATAAGCTGTAAATCTTCAAAAGTATGGTTAAGATCCTAAATAATAGTTTTTAACTGTGATCAAACGTTGGAAGGTAAAATTTCTAAAATTGAAAGCAGAAAGTTGCATAAATAAGAAGCTAAGTGTTTCTGAACCATTTTCTCATGGACTACTCACCTATTCCTATGTATTGGCTTCCATGCACACGTATTAACGATGGATATAAGTACTGAAGGAGAAAAATATTACTTATTATGTCATCTATTATATATTATTATCATTATTGGTTAAATCTTTAGTACAAACGTGTATGTCCTTTTTTTAGAATCATCAGAGCTGGTTCAATAATTAAATGAGAAATGATTACAAAATGTAGCTGCAATAAAGAAAACCCTTTTAGGTTAAAAGCAATATTTTTATGAGGAAGCAATGGGAATAATAAATACCTGGGCTCATCTAAAGATTAGTTAAGATTACCTTCTGCCCAAAATTAGTGAGCATACATAGCTTTAAGTCAATTCACATTAAGGCAACAAGATCACAGACACTAATATAGTGTCCGAATATATTTCTGCCAAATCTTATTTAGTTTCAGAAGTGGTTTCATTTTGTGTTTTAACATCTCATAAACTGGAAACTCCTGGCTACTTACTCTGATAAAGTATTCAGTGTTGCTCATTCTTGTGGTGAACCGCAGTTGTTACAGTGCAAAGAAAGAGAACATCTGTAAGCTTGACTGATTGAGCAGCATCTGCAGTGAAGCTGAAAGTTGCCGATGAAACATCACAAAGCTTTTGACACTATCAGCTAGATTACAAACAAGAGTTGTTTGTAGAGCTACTAGGCTTAATAGACTTTCTGACAGTGCTTTAGAACATCGAGAAATGAAGGTAGGGAGGATCTACACTGATGAAACAATGACTAAAAATTAGTAAACGAGCAATTGTCAGTGAATCGTGTACATTTATACAACCCGAAAAAATAAGCTAAGTAGCAGAAGAATTTCTGCTTAGGAAACATCAATTTTGCATGGCCAAAACATTGTGATTATGAATATGGCTGTGATAAAACAGTGAAATGATAAGTTTCTGATATTTCATAAACAGTAACATTCATTAAGTACCTCTGCTGTCTCCTTTGGTTCCATACACACTTTTCACTGTCACACTTGATTGGTCCTATTCTGTCATGTCTTATCCTCTTGTTCTTCACATACTTGTAGAATGTCTTGGAGTTTTCCTTAATCCTGCTCGCAAAGCCTTCTCATGGCCCCTTCTGGCTCTCCTGATTTCATTCATAAGATCCTTCCTGCTAGCCTTATAATTTTCTAGATCTCAAACAAAACCTAGTTTTTTGAAACTTTCATAAGCTTTTCTTTTCTTCTTGACTAGATTTTAAACAGCCTTTGTACACCATAGTTCCTGCACCCTACCATCCTTTCCATGGCTCATTGGAACGTACCTATGCAGAACACCTGGAAATATCTCCTGAACATTTACCACGTTTCTGAAATACATTTCCCTGAGAAAATCTGTTCCCAATTTATGCTTCAAAGTTCCTGCCTGATAACCTCACATTTCCCCTTAATCCAATTAAAAGCTTTCCTAACTTGTCTGTTCCCACCTCTCTCCAATGCTATGGTAAAGGAGATAAAATTGTGATCACTATCTCTAAGAAGTTCTCCCACTGAGAGAACAGACACCTGACCAGGTTCATTTTCCAATACCAGATCAAGTACAGCCTCTCCTCTTGTAGTCTTATCTACATATTGTGTCAGGAAACTTTGCTGAATACACCTAATAAACTCCACTCCTTAAAAAATCCCTTGCTCTAGGGATTAACCAATCAATATTAGGGAAATTAAAATCTCCCACCATGACAACGTTGTAATTATTGCATCTTTCTAGAATCTGGCTCCCCACCTGCTCCTCGATGTCCCTGTTACTATTGGGTAGTCTATAAAAAACACCCAGTAGGGTTATTGACCCCTTCCTGTTCCTAACTTCCACCCACAGAGACTCTGTAAACAATCCCTCCATGCTTTCCTCCTTTTCTATAGCTGTGACACTATCTCGGATCAGCAATGCCACACCACCACCTCTTTTGCCTCCCTCCCTGTCCTTTCTGAAACATCTAAAGCCTGGCACTTGAAATAATCATTCCTGTCCCTGAGCCATCCAAGTCTCTGTAATGGCCACAACATCATAGCTCCAAGTACTGAACCACGCTCTAAGATCGTCATTTTTGTTCATGATGCTCTTGCATTAAAATAGACACATCTCAAACTATCGGTTTGAGAGTATCTCTTCTCTATCACCTGCCTATCCTCCCACTCACACCATCTACAAGCGTTCTCAATTTATGAGCCAACTGCTCCCTCCTCCGTCTCTTCAGTTCAGTTCCCACCCCCCAGCGATTCTATTTTAAACTCTCCCCAATAGCATTAACAAGCCTCCCTTCCAGGATATTGATCCCCCTGAGATTTAAGTGCAAGCCGCCCTTTTTTGTACAGGTCACGCTGGCCCCGAAAGAAGCCCCAATGATCCAGGAATCTAAATCCCTGCCTCCCTGCTCCAATCCGTCAGCCACATATTTACCCTCCACCTCACTCAATTCCTATACTCATTGTGCAGCTCGATGCACCTGGCACAGATGTGGCTGTCTGGCAGACTGGGAGTCTCCCGGACATCACACATCTGACACCCAGTACAGAACACCAGCCTCACAGACATACTTCATATTCCTATTCTTCACAAGTAACTTACCTCACCTTGACCTGTTATCGCCGAAGCCCCATTGAGCCAAACTCCTCCTACTCTGAATACCTCTACTCCATCCCCTGCTCTATAAAGCTGTCTTCTTTTTAAACTCTTCCTGCCAGTCCAGCTCACTGATGTTCACACGCCTGAGCAGTCGTACCTCGATCAAACTGCTGAAGAAAAACTTATGTCCTTTAAAATTCTTACCACCAGTCTAACTCACTGATGACAATGCGCCTGTGCAGTTGTGCCTCAATCTTTTATTAACCTTTTTAATCTTTTATTCAGACAGGACCATACGAGCTTTGTATTCTCTTGTACTTTCGTTATACGCTTTGGTAGTAGAAATGATCATCCAGACTATTTTCTAAACGGGGAGAAAATTCAGGAACCTGAGTTGCAGAGGGACTTGGGAGTCCTTGTGCAGAACACTCTGAAGGTTAACTTGCAGGTTGAGTCGATGGTGAGGAAGGCAAATGCTATGTTAGCATTCATTTCAAAGTGGTCTAGAATACAAGTGCAAGGATGTGATGCTGAGGTTTTGTAAGTAATTGATGAGGCCTCACCTTGAGTATTGTGAAGAGTTTTAGGCCCCTCATCTTAGAAAAGATGTGCTGGCATTGGAGAGGATTCAGAGAATGAAAGGGTTATTATACGAGGAATGTTTGATGGCCAAGTGGTTAAGGTGTTGGACTAGTGATCTGAAGGTTGTGAGTTCGAGCCCCAGCTGAGGCAACGTGTTGTGTCCTTGAGCAAGGCACATTGCTCCAATCTACTCAGGTACCAGCAAAATACTGGGGGTTAACCTCGCGATAGACTGGTGTACTATCCAGGGGGAAGTCTCGTACTCAGTCGCTTCACACCATGGAAACTGGCATAAGCACCGGCCTGATGAGCCTATAAGGCTCGGGACAGACTTTAACTTTAACTAACACTTGATGACTCTTGGTTTGTGGTAGCTGGAATTCAGAAGTATCTCATTGAAACCTTTCGAATGTTGGAAGGCCTAGACCAGGGGTAGCCAACTTTTTAAATTCCATGCATCAATTTTTTCACGCACGAGATCAGATGTGCCAACTCTTGTACACCCATTTAATTCTTGTAAAAATATGTTAATATAGACATACTTAGCATTTTTACATGATATATTGGTTTAATATAAAAATAAGATAAACATTACTTACCTTAATGAGACTTCTAACAAATATAGAAACATAGAAAACCTACAGCACAATACAGGCCCTTCAGCCCACAGAGTTGTGCCGAACATGCTGCTACCTTAGAAATTACTAGGCTTACCTATAGCCCTCTATTTTTCTAAGCTCCATGTACCTATCCAAAGTCTCTTAAAAGACCCTATTGTATCTGCCTCCACCACCATTGCCAAAAGCCCATTCCATGCACTCACCACTCTCTGAGTAAAAAATCTTACCTCCGACATCTCCTCTGTACCTACTCCCCAGCACTTTATACCTATGTCCTCTTGTAGCAACTATTTCAGCTCTGGGAAAAAGCCTCTGACTATCCACATGATCAATGCCTCTCATCATCTTATACACCTCTATCAGGTCACCTCTCATCCTCCATCGCTCCAAGGAAGAAAAGGCCAAGTTCACTCAACCTATTCTCATAAGGCATGCTCCCCAATCCAGGCAACAGCCTTGTAAATCTCCTCTGCACCCTTTCTTTGGCTTTCACAACTTTCCTGTAGTGAGGCAACCAGAACTGAGCATAGTGCTCCAAATGAGGTCTGAGCAGGGTCCTATATAGCTGTAACATTACCTCTCGGCTCCAAAATTCAAGCCCACAATTGATGAAGGCCAATACACCGTACACCTTCTTAACCACAGAGTCAATCTGTGCAGCAGCTTTGAGTGGCAACAGTACATACTAATATAAAATCTTCTTTTGATTTCTTCCTTTTTCTTAATCACATATTCTTTCTGTAACTCAGACCCAATCACTAGCTTCAGTTTTGCCTCGATTTCAGTCTGATGTTGTGTTTTATAGTGTCTATTAAGATCATGTCTTCTATTATGTGAGAAAGTGTTTTCACAAAGAGTGCACAATGGTTTTCCTGACGGACCCGCTATAAATAAAAACTCATTTTCCCACTGTTCATTGAATTCACGCTTACTATCACTTCCTGCTTTACTTTTGCTCATTTTCCTTTGCACTGTGATGGGTAACTGAAAGTAAAAACAAGGCTTAATTTTCAAAAAAAAGTATAAAACTGCAAATGTTCACAAAGGACAAACAAAGCACAACTCTGTAGTGCATGAGTGTCGATTGTAAACTGACTGGCAAAAATCTACGACACACCGCTGGTGCAGACGCCTGGTGCCTCAGGATCAAACAAGTATCAAACGTGTATTGAACAGTTATGGAACGACTGCAGAACAAAAGTCCTTCTTTCCTAGTTTGACTCATTGAACATTTTATTAATTGAAAACAGGTTACTGTGTAAGAAGGTAACATTCGCCAAAAGATGTGCACAAAATAATAAAATCTTTGAAAATAATTGCTAAGTTTTAGATTTATTCTCAGTAAAACCCATTTCTAGCTCTAAGCTACTTGAATTCCTGTTGCCACACACAGCTATGGTGGCCTTGTTGTTGGGTGTATTTAAGGCAGAGATTGATAGATTATTGATTGGACATGGCATCAAAGGTTATAGGGAGAAGGCTGGGAAATGGGATTGAAGAGGAGATAAAAAAAAGGATCAGCCATGAATGAATGGCAGAGCAGACTCGATGGGTCAGATGGCCTAATTCTGCTCCTATGTCTTATGGTCTTATGGTTTTATAAGGTAGTAGGCTTTTATAACTGGGTGGGGGTGGTAATGGGAACAAGCTCCCATTACCTATTAAGTGTTCTTATTGGTGTGCACCTCAAGTAGCCTCTGACAGCCAAGTCCAGCTCCTGGCCTTCATGTGTGGTTTAGCTATGAAGCCCAGCAGAACTATTTCTGCTGACAGGAGAAGGGGTAAAGGTGAGTTACTGGTCCCTTAAAACCAGTCACTTCAGGCAGATAAGGCTCATCAGCTGTGCTTGGCTTCTCATCTAGGAGAAGGAAAACTCTAATCTCAAGCCTCCTCTGTGCTGCAGCAATACCTACTCATGGGGAAGCTTTGGGAGTAAACCCTGAGGGAAAAATCAGGACCTGAAGTCCCTAAGGCAGTCCTACATTGAGTTCAATGCTAACTGGCAATTCCTGCAATGCTGCTGGTCTCTGCCATTCCTTTGGATTCATCAGTTGCATGGAGAGGGGGAGCCTCCTACATGGGCAAAAGCTTGCTCTCCATATTGTACTGCCCAGGCTTGTGTATCCAAATCCAATACAATATCCGTGGTCAATCCTGTCCAACAGAGGCCTCACTCACATAAGAGCACAAAATGGTAAGTTTCAACTTCTTTTATTACAAATATTGCAACTCTCAGAAGTTTATGTAAGAATATAAGTATAGAAATGGTCATGTTGGTACATCATTAATATAAGACATTCATGTACTCATTGGTTTAATGCAGGTGTAGCTTTTTTCTAACTTGGCTATTTATTGAACTGATTGAGGTGAAAAAAACATGAATTCCATCTGTAATCTATGAATTCCATCAATTTTTTAACTTGAAGCCTTTTTCTCTCATGATTACATTGCTATTCACCATCCATGGTCTGTGCTTGATATGTAATCTTATAATTCTTTCTCTTAAATTTATGGGGTTGGATTTAACAGCAAATGCTTCACTGTCCAATTATAACCTTTCATGAAGACTGCTAACTTAATCTTACGGATTCAAGACTTCCAGTAATTCACCAAAGACCATGACAAGTTTGCCCAAAACTATTTTTCAGAGAACCTTACAGGAAAAAAAAAGGAAATAGTCATTCTAAGGTCTTAATTTAATTTGAACTTGAGTCATAACACTGAATAAACAATGTTTAGAGTCAATGTACCAGTAGTTTTCTAGCTGCTGGACACTCAGCTGGATCCTATTATTTCTTATTCTGACATCCTTTTCTCCAGCACAGTTGTTCTGACCTGTCTACAGCTCTCCGTGATGTCCTACCCTTTCTGCCATTGGCTTGCACTTCTTTTCTTAAGCTGTCCTTAGGGCTCAGGATTGCTTGCTTCCATTACAGTGAAGAGTGAAAGATGCCTGTGCATAATTTCACTTAATATGGCATGGCTATTGCATACAGGCTGCAACATGGTTTTGATAAAATAAAGTCTTGGTCGTCAGTCCAAGATAATTAGTCCAAGACTGTTAGATACCAGGGTCTCCTGTGTAGACTCACACGCACATGTGGACACACACAGCCTCATTCACACACTAACTACACGCAGATGAAGTCCTTCCACACACACATAGATTGGTACAAGTATATGTTCATTTGCCCACCCTTTCCTCTCCGCCTCCTGTTTTCATCCTTTTACTTTATTGCTACTCTTTCCCCTAAAATCCTCCTCATGAGCCCTACTTCCCTCACCTTCTCCTTTCTCTTTCAATCATTACTCTCCCCCTCTCTTTCCTATGTTTATAATTCCTCCACACACCACCAGCCCCCTCCACCCATCCCACTTTGGGATCATGTCAGCTGTGCTTATTGAGCCTCACTGTTTATTAGGATCCTGCCATGTGTGTATAGGATTTTAAGCACTAACAGAACCATCCTCCTATCAGCTTCTGGGGTCATCCTGTACCTGAATTCTGCCAGATTCACAAGGGCTATCAGTATCAGAATCAGCTTTATTGTCACTGACGTATGTCATGAAATATGTTGTTTTGTGGCAATGGTACTTTGCAATACATAATGATATAACAACAACTTAAATATGGTGCAAGTCATTAAAAAATCAGTATAGATTACAATAAAAAACAATATACTGCAAAAGACTAATAATGAAGGAGGGTTCATGGACCATTCTGAAATCTGATGACGAAGGGGAAGAAACTGTTCCCAAAATGCTAAGTTGTTGTCTTCAGACTCCTGTACCTCCTCTCTGATCGTAGTAATGAGAAGAAGATATGGTGAGGTATTTAATTTGAGGCATTGCCTTTTGAAGATGTTCTTGATGGTGAGGATGCTTGTGCTCATAATGGTGCCGGGTGAGTCTGAAACCCTTTGTAGCCTCTTTCGATCCTGTGCACTGTGGCCTCTACACCTGGCCGTGATGCAACCCGTCAGAATGTTCTCCATGCATCTGCAGCTTGCATCATACTTTCTTCAGGTACCTGATGAGGTAACTGTAGCCTTTGGACAGAAGCAGATGTCGTCAGGTGGTGCCCAACCTGCATAGAGTGTTTCAACCCTTAACCAGTAAACTATTCAGCTGCCAGGTCAACAGTAATGACCAAGCCACTGTCAATCTGCTTCCGACTTCCAGCTCAGCTCCACTGGCCTGCTCCATATCCAGCAAGAGGCTCTTTCTGCTTCCTCTCCCATCCTGCGAGCTGCTTGGTTCTTGCTCTTTTCATCATGGCTCAGCATAGACAGCAACCTTCAAGCCAACCTTGCTGGGAACCCTCTACAGCTGATCTCCATGGGGAATAGACATGCCTGCCATCCTTTGTCCCTGCACTCCTGGACTGAGGACTGGCCCCAGAGCCTTCGTCTCGTGAGCCTCCTCGCATCCTTCCACCCACGGTACTACGAGCTCCACCAGGGTGATTTTCTTGTCTTCAGTGGACGACGGTACCAAGTCTGGTTGAAGTGTGGTTTGCACCACCTCCAGGAACTGCAGCTTCCGCCCCACATCGACAGACATCTTTCATGATTAGGCATTTTGTAGCAGATTGGATTTAGGCATCTTTAGTATCTATGGCATAGCCCTCTCCTTGATGAAAATGACAGCTCTGTTTGCCTCTCTGTCAGCTGGTCTCTCTCCAGCTCCACTGTGCCAGCAATGGACAGCAGGATCTAGTCATGCCACCACCTATACTGTCCTTTTGTTAAAGCTGTTTTGCATCCTGGCAGTATGTGTGCCAGTGAACCCACAAAGCTTGCAGTTAGGGTCTCTCTCAGCCGCCATGTTGTAGGGAGAGTGTCATAGATTGCGAGAGGAAAGAAACGGGGAAGGGGTCCAGTCTCTAAATCTCTGTCTAAGTGATCTTCTGCTTGAGAAGATCCCATTTTGTCCAGGCACCTTTCCCCAACTGCATTGCCTTTGATAACCACCTTTCATCTTTGTGATTCTATACCTCTGCCCGGACTATTTCAACCCTACCACTTGCACATGCACTCCCCCATCCTTGGAAGTGTGCAGAGCCGAGGCCTAGCCATCACAGGCATGGGTTGCCAAAGATGTCTCACAATTGCAGGGAGCTCCCTGCCTGGTCTATGGCTCAGTTGGCAGCCCAGTTATGACCCAACCTTGTTGTGACTCTAGCTTGATTTGTTAGCCTGTCATCGGAGTCCCTCAATGTTAACACAACTCTACACTTTGCCACCTTGAGCTCCACTAAGGATGACAAATATCAACTGCTATATTTAATTATTAGCAAGTAACAAGTGAGGTTCATTGCCATTTAACTACATACATGTGTACAGCATATAAAATGTATATAGAAGTGAGACAATGGTTCTTTGAACCAGAAATTTACTAGAGTCTTTGGTGAAATACCAAATCTCCTCAAACTCAAATGAAGTATAACAGCTGACATGCCTTTTCATGACTGCATCAATATATTGGGCCCAGGATAGACCCTTAGAGATGTTGACGCACAGGGATTTGAAGCGTCCCATCCTTTTCCGCTACAGACCCTTCAATGAGGACTGATGTGTATTCTCTCAGCTTCCCCTTTCTGAACTCCACAATCAATTCTTTAGTCCTGCTGACATTGTGTACAAGGCTGTTGTTGTGCTACCACTCAACCAGCTGATCTATCTCATTCCTGTACACCTCCTCATTGCCATCTGAAACTCTGCCAACAACAGTGGTGTCATCAGAGAGTTGATAGATGGTGTTTGAGCTGCGCTTATCCAAACAGTAATGAGAGTGGAGGGAGTAGTGGAATAAGCTAAGCATGCAATGTTGAGCTATGCCTGTGCTGATGGCCTGCGAGGAGGAGATGTTCGAACTGATCCACCCTGACTGTGCTCTCCCAATGAGGACGTCAATAATCCAGTTGCTGAGCGAGGTGCAGGGGCCAGGTTTTGAAGCTTATTGAGTAGTACTGAGGGAATGTTGGTGTGGAATGCTGAGCTGTATGTGATTAACAGCAGCCTGCCATAGGTATTGCTATTGTCCAGGTGGTCCAAGGCTCAGTGCAGAGCCAGTGAGATTGAATCCACTGTAGACCCGTTGAGGCAGAAGGCAAAATGCAGTGGGTGCAGATCCCTGTTCAGTTAATTCTAGCCATGACCAATTTCACAGAGCACTTCATCACAGTGTATATGAATGTTATCAGCTGCTTATATAATATCATTGTGTCTGATTAAACTGGCAGGTCTGTATGCCCCCTCCTCTCCCTCACCATTCCCCATCCTCTTTTCACTCTTTCACATTATCTCCTTGCTTGCCCATTGCTTCTCTCTGCTGCTCCTCCTCCCTTTCTTCCATGGCCTTCTGTCCTCTCCTATCAGACTCCCCCCTTTCCAGACTCCCCTGTATCTCTCACCAATCAACTTCCCAGACCTTTACTTCATCCTTCTCCCTTCCAGTTTCACTTATCACCTCGTGTTTCTCCCTCCCCTCCCCACAACTTTTAACTCTACTCTTCATCTGTTTTGTCTTCAGTCCTGCTGAAGTGTCTCAGCCCGAAACGTTGACTGTTTACTCTTTTCCACAGATGGTGCCTGGCCTTCTGAGTTCCTCCAGCAATTTGAGTGTGTTCCTTGAATTTCCAGACTCTGCAGATTTTCTCTTGTTTGAGGTATGTATGCCATTTTACAATGTATTAAGGTGATGCCAGGGGTGCATTGGGTTATATGGAGTAATATAATCTTGCCAGGAGTACATTGTATTATGTCACATACATTCTGCCATGTGACTATGGGGTTTCCTGTTAGGTGTGTGTGGTGGAAGTGTGGAGGCGGGGAGTGTATCAGGGCAATTTCCAACAAGAGAAGGTCTAAACACCTGCTGTTACTTAATGGCCTCACCGTGACCGAGTTTCTCACTATCAACATTCTTGGGGTCACACACTGACTAGAAACTCAACTAACCTTAAAGATATTGTACCAACCAGAACAAGCCGAAGGCTGGGTATCCTGTGATGAGCAGCTCACCTCCTGACACATCAGAACCTTTCCATCTTCTGCAAAACACATGCATGAGAGTGATGAATTGCTCTTCACTTACCTAAATGAGTGAAGTTCCAAAAGGCTTAACACCTTTCGAGACACAAAGCAGCCTCGCATCTGTCCCTTACCTCAAATAATCATTCCCCCCACAATGAGTACATAGTGGCTGGAGTGTACACCATCTACAAAATGCTGCAATTACTTCCCAGGCTCCAGACCAGTGATCTCTATCAACAACAAAAGTCGAGGGAAGCAGACAACACCAATGTGTTCCAATGTTTAAGAAAGGTTCTGAAAATAAAGCAGGAAACTATAGGTTGGTGAGCCTGACATCAGTAATGGTAAAGGTTATAAGGGACTGGATGTATGAATATTTGGATAGGCATGGACTGATTAAGAATAGTCAAAGTGTCTTTGTGCATAGAAGATTATGTCTAACCAAATGCAGAGTTTTTCAAGGATGTTAGCAGGAAAGTAGATGAAGGCAAGGCAGTGGATGTTGTCTGCATGGACTTCATTCAGGCATTGACAAGATCCCGCATCGAAGGCTGGTCAGAAAGTTTCAGTTGCTCAGCATTCAGGATGAGGCAGTAAATTGGATTAAATTGGATTGCTTTGTGGGAGAAGCAAGAGAGTGTTAGTAGAGGGTTGCCTTCCTGACTGGAGGCCTGTGACTAGTGGAGTGCCACAGGGATCAGTGCTGGGTCCATTGTTGTTTGTCAACTATATGAATGATCTGGATGTTAATGTGGTTAACTGGAACAGCAAATTTGTAGATGACACCAAGACTGGGGAATGTAGTGGACACTGAGGAAGGCTATCAAAGGTTCAAAGGTTGCAGCAGGATCAGGAGCAGCTGAAAATAAAATGGGCTGACAAATGGCAGATGAAATTTAATGCAGACAGGTTTGAGGTGCTAAAACCAACCAGGGTAGGACTTAGTAAACAGTAGGGCACTGAGGAATGCAGTTAGATGTGCATAGATAAGGTCGTAAAGAAAGCTTTTGGCACATTGGCCTTCATAAGTCAAACTGCTGAGTGCTGAAGATGCGATCTTATGTTAAAGTTGTATAGGACACTGGTGAAGCCTAATTTGGAGTATTGTGTGCAGTTTTGGTCACCTACATACACAAAAGATATAAATAAGGTTGAAAAAGTACAGAGAAAATTTACAAGGATGTTGCAGGGACTAGAGGACCTGAAATATAGGGAAAGACTGAATAGGTTAGACCTTTATTCCCTGGAATGTAGAAGATTGAGAGGATATTTGATAGTGGTATACAAAATTTTCAGGGGTATAGATAAGGTAAATGCAAACAAGCTTTTTCTACTGATGTTGGGTGGGACTACAACCAGAGGTCATGGGTTAAAGGTGAAAGGTGAAAATTTTAAGGGGAATATGAAGGGAAACTTCACTCAAAGAGTTGTGAAAGTGTGGAATGAGCTGCCAACAGAAAAGGTGTATGCAAGTTCAATTTCAGAGAAGTTTGGATAGGTACATAGATTGTAGGAGTTTGGAGGGCTATGGTCCCAGTGCAGGTTGATGGGAGTAGGCAATTTAAGTGGTATGGCATAGACTAGATGGGCCAAAGAGCCTGTTATGTGCAGTACTTATCCATGACTCGAAGAATTGTGGGCTCCCATCCAAAGTGCTTACACCTTATGTATCAGCTGGGTAGCCACCAATCTGATGGCATGAACATTGACTTCTCTAACTTCCATTAATGCCCCTCCTCCCCTTCTTACCCCATCCCTGACATATTTAGTTGTTTGTTTTTTTTCTCTCTCTCTGCCCATCACTCTGCCTATTCTCCATCTCCCTCTGGTGCTCTCCTCCCCCTTTCTTTCTCCCGAGGCCTCCCGTCCCATGATCCTTTCCCTTCTCCAGCTCTGTATCACTTTCGCCAATCACCTTTCCCACTCTTAGCTTAATCCCACCCCCTCCGGTCTTCTCCTATCATTTCACATTCCGCCTCCGCCCACTACTTTCAAATCTCTTAATATCTTTCCTTTCAGTTAGTCCTGACGAAGGGTCTCCCCCCGAAACGTCGACAGTGCTTCGCCTTATACATGCTGCCTGGCCTGCTGTGTTCCATCAGCATTTTGTGTGTGTTCTTTGAATTTCCAGCATCTGCAGATTTCCTCGTGTTTGCTTATCATCTTGACTTGGAAATATTTCACTATATCTCCCTTATTGCTGGATTCTGGAGCTCGCCACTGGAAGTACTGCAGGAATACCTTCAAGTGAAGCATTATAATACAGAAATTCTTGAAGGTAGCTCACGAACATCTTTTCATAGCTGGCAATACATAATAAATGTTGGCTTTCCCTGTGTTGTAAATTACTAAAGTGATCCTTCTGGAGTGTGTGATGATATCCAATGTATTAAGATGGTGCCGGGGTGAAGGGAGTTTCTGTGTATCAGAACACTATCTTACGTTTGCAAGGTTTCGTACTCTATTTGACCACTGCCAGGTATGAATGGGTTTGACAATATACACTGTCCTTTCAGGGACTTATGGGTTTCATAGTGCATGAGGGTTATATGGGATGTTTGTTTTTCACTGTTTGTTTTAGCTTATTGCCTCTGGGATTTCACAGTGTATGATGATGCTTATGGTTGCATCTGTGATATCATTGCATATTCGTGTGTGTGTGTGTGTGTGTGTGTGTGTGTGTGTGTGTGTGTGTGTGTGTGTGTGTGTGTGTGTGTGTGTGTGTGTGTGTGTGTGTGTGTGTGTGCGCGCGTGTGTGTGTGTGTGTGTGTGTGTGAGAGAGAGATGGTTTGGGTAGTACACAATATATGAAGACACTGCCCGGGGTGCAAAAGGAGGTTTCATACTGTATCAGAATCTTGCCCGGAGCTTACTGTGTTTTTCATTTTCGTTGGCCTGCCAAGTGTTTACAGGGTTTCAATGTATGTCAGAACCCTGCCAAGTATGTATGAGATTTCATGGTGTAAAACCTGACAGGTGTGTTTAAGGTTTTGCCAAGCATGCATGCAGTTTCACCCTCCATCACAACCCTATCTTCTATGGATCATTTGTGGTGTAAATTGTGTGTAAGATTTTGCCCTTTATTGGGATACATAGAACACTGCAGGACAGACTCTTTGATCCTTTTAACTTATTCTAAGAGCAATCTAACCCTTCCCTCCTACATAGCCCTCCATTTTTTTTCATCATCCATGTGCCAAAGAGTTTCTTAATGCCCCTAGTCTGTAACGGAACCAGAGGGAGGCCAGATGATGCCAGCAAGCAATGGCTGCATCCTGCAGACAGTTCACGAAACTACTTCTTCTCCTTCTTTTAAATATATCTCTAATTCTGTGCGTGTTTGAAGCCTGTAGCTTACATTATCGTGACGTGTTTCTGGGCCAACTGAGTGATCTGGTGCTTTTGCTCTCTCTGAGGGAATTCGGGGTGGTTGAGAGTGAGGTTGAAGACTAAGTATTCGGCCTGATGGTGGAGCGAGAACCATGATTGGCAACATCATTCACCAATCTTGACAATAAAAGCATTGAGCAAGATTGAAATCAACAAGGATGAGAACGGAAGGCGAGCGGGTGTTTAGCACCATCAGCCTGCGTTTGACTGGTCCTCCTCTCCCTCTTGCTTGCTGCTACCGGACAAAGGTGCGGGAGTCTTGGGTCTTGTGCAAGGTTTGTGAATTGGACTCATTTTTCAGAGGGCTGTGCAGTTCATGTTATATGTATTTTTGGTTTCTCGCTACACATTTTTTATTGCAATCTTGTGCAATTCTGATCAGAGCACTTCAACACCAAGTGGCTCTGTGGCCTGCAGTCAATGAACAACATAGCACTAAACTGAACTGGACTGAACTAAACTGAACATTCCCAGACTGTTTCAAGGAGTCGAATGTTCTAAGTGTTATGGGTGTTATGGGTATTTGCTTGTTTGTTACTGTTTGTGTAGCTTGTTCTTTTATTTTGCCTGTTGAGTGTTTGATACTTTCTTTGAACAGATTCCATGGTGATTCTTTGTTTCATAGCTTTCTGCAGAAAGACAGATCTCTGGGTTGTATACTTTGATAATAAATGTACTTTGAAATTTAAAGTATTTGCCTCTATCACACATAGGGCATTCCACTTGCCCTTCGCTCTCTGTGTAAAAAAGCTTACTTCCTCCATCCCCCTTATATATTCCTCTAATCACCTTAAAATTATGTCCCCTAGTATTAGCCAGTTCTGCCCTGGGAAAAAAGTGTTTGGCTATCCACTCGACGTATGCCTCTTATCATTTTGTTTCGATATGGGTACTCTCAGTTGTGTGGGACTGCATAATATGATCATGAACTTGCCAGTAATATATGAGGCTGCCACAGTATCATTGGCATTCCTTCCAGTGATATATGGCTCTGCCTCGTGGATAGGGAGGAGGAATTGTAGAGGAGGATTCACAGTGCATCAGCATCCTGACAAGCATGCAAGGAGTTTAAAAGTCTTTCAGCAATGCTGTTAGTTGTCTTTGTGGCTTTGCAGACTTTGAGGATCCTGTCAAGTGTGCATGGGATTTCACAGGATACAAGAACCCTCCCAAGGGTGTATAGCGTTTCACAGTCTATCAGGATCCTACCAGGTGTGTGTATGGACATAACATAAAAAGCTAAGAAATACTGTAGAAGCAGGAGTAAACTGTTGGCCCCTCTCGGATGCTCTTTCTTTCAATAAAACCTTGGCTGATCTTTTACATCAGCAGCATTTCCTTGATCTAATCCCATGTCCCTTAATTTCCAACATCCAAAAATCTATCAATCTAAGTATTGAATATAATCAGTCTCCAGAACCTACATAGGTAGAGAACAGAGTTTTCACATCCCCCTAATTCTGAGACTGAATCGCTTGATTCTCAACATCTGAGCCACTGGAATTGTCAACACTGCATTGACCCTGATAAACACAGTTAGAATTGTGTATGTTCTAATGAATCCATCTCTTTTTTTCTCTAAGCTCTACAGAACACAAATCCAGTCTGTTTAATCATTTCAGCAAGGTAATTCAGTATCACCCTGCACTCCCTCCCCACTTGCCTTCCAATCGTAGGAATGAATCTATCAAGTTTGCACTTCGTCTTTCAACCAGTGTAGTCAAAGACCCCACCCATCCAAGATATTCTCTTCAATGTCTTCCCAATGAGCTGAAGACAAAAAACCTAAAAACACTACACTTTCTCTACAACATTTTGCTCCATGCCTGTTGATGTCCTGTACCCTGTACTACCTCAACGCACTGCTGTAATGAACTAATCTGTATGAACAGTAGGCAAGACAAGAGAAAATCTTCAGAAGCTGGAAATCCAAGCAACACACACAAAGTGCTGGAGGAACCCAGCAGGCCAGGCAGCATCTATGGAAAAAAGTACAGTTGACATTTCAGGCCGAGATCCTTCATCAGATTTCATCCCAAAATGTTGTCTGTACTTTTTTCCATACATGCTGCCTGGCCTGCTGAGTTCCTCCAGCATTTTGTGAACAGGTCTTTACTCTACCTTGTTACATGTGACAACAATAAACCACCTAACTTACTAACACATGGAAATGATTGCATTGTGTGTTTTGCTCTCATTTAAATTAATGATACTGACTGTGAACAGCTGGGGAATTAGGATCCAGGGTTGGTCCTTGCAGTCCCCAACTAGGTGTAACCTCTCATCTGTTACCTGTTTTTTTTGTTAGGCAATTCACAATCCAAGCCATATACAGTACACCGTGCTTGTGTTCTCCTTCTGGCAACCATTTATGTCAACAGTTTTGCCTAATTCCCTCTACCCACATGGGTTCCCACTTCCTTTCTAATTTTCCAACCGCACCTGACAGCCCATCATGGCAGAGAAGGATGTAAAATTCAGACACCTGATGCTGTTTGTTTTCTCTCTTCATGTGTCTCCCTTCTCATATTTTACATTTGCTGCATCTATGGCAGCATGTCACAGCAGTTCCATCAATCTCTTCCCCTACTTATTTGCCAGTAACTCCTCTCTCACAACTGGCCTGTTTTTTCCGCCTGGCACACATCTACTACTAGGGACAATTTGCAGTGGCCAGATAACCTGACTCTACACACATCTTTCGGATGAGAAAGGACAGCGGTGCACCTGGGGAAATCATTTTTTCACACAGAGAGCATGCAAAGTCCATGCCGCCAGTAATAGAGGCCAAGACTAAACTTGAGTCACTGGAGGTGCATGACAGCGGCAGTGCCGCCCCTCTCTTCAGAGGGGCTGTCTACAATTCCGCCACTTCATGATTTCACACAGATTTCATTACGTTTAGTTCATCTTTTTAATGCTGTTACTTCCAGCAGGGGCCTCTGATCAGCAGTCAGGCACAGAGATATCCACCTGTATTTCAACTGCCAACACCAAGGGTACTGCGGTCACCTGTTGGGTGCTTCCACCTGGTACCCTGAATGAAATCAGCTCTCTCATCACAGGCTGGCCAGTCTTATTCAGTAATACATCTGCACAGTTCATGCCCAAAGACATAATTTGAGAAGTTTTTTTTTACAGTAAGATTTGCTGCTTTGTTTTTGCTCTGTGAGTGTAACTTTAATGAGATCCAAAGAGATTCTTCAAGATTTAATTCAGCTGAAACTTAAAAGATTTTTATTGACGTACAGTAAGAGTATTGGCAAAGATGGTTGTTTGAGATTTAGGTTGTTTTGATTTTCTCGTTAAGCCCTTTTGGTCCCAGTCTTGATGTTTCTCAAAGGGATACATTTCCTCTTCACATCCCTTAAAACCTTTTCTTAAATGCTTCACTTTTCTTCTGTTGTTTTCTTTCTACTTATACTTCCCATTTAATTTTCCCCAGAGCTTTCTTCCTAACTCAAATGAACTCTCCTGAATCCTGCACCTACATGCTATTATTTTTGGCCTCACCCTTGATAAATACCAAATCTAACTATACTAATGATCAATCACAGCCCAAACACTTGCTGATTTCCAGGGATACTAAGCAGTTCTTGGGGATTAATAAGCAATATGTCTATTACAGTGTCAATCTCTGGAGTAATTTCACCAAGGTTGACAGAACTATACACTGAGCAGCATTACACTGCGATGTTGTTCATGGCACCTACTATCGAAGAGGGATACAAGTTTGCCAGCACTGCCTGGGATTTGGATCACAGCCCACTGCATTCATACTGACACTGTATGCAGCAGAGGAGGTATGCTGATTTATACCAGGAAGATATAAAGCATGAAAGCTTTTGTTGGCACAGTCCTGCCTTCTCGTCTCCGGAGACTGCAATGCAGGGCAAAGTGGTGATGATTCTGGCAATATCCCAACCAATGGGATGTAGCAAAGTGAATTTAATTGAAATGAGATCACCATATCAGTCAGATATTAAAGGCCCAGGATCTAGCACATGTTTTTTTGATGTGCTTCCCCTGAGGACTGTCTATAGTTGCCCTAAACTGAATGTCAGCTCTGTTTTATGCTGATGCATCACAGGTCTCAAACTGCCATTTTCCATTGATTCAAATACAAAGCAGAGTTTCCTACAAAGGTTGTAAATAGATAAAACAATTTCTTTACAGAAACCATGGCAATTCACTGTTTTCTTTTCATCCCTCCACACCATGTGCTTTATTCTTGGAACTAAACAGACTTTCGATTTTTCAGCGAGATCTGTCCTGTAGTCCCACTTTGTTCTTGCCTTCAACCCTGAGCAGTTGTAGCTTGTACCCATTTTAGCTTTAGTTTGGGATGGAGACCTGGAACTCATAGAACTGCAGACAATTTACATCACACATCTATTTTACAATAATTGTTTAGTCTCTGTGGACCTTCTAAAAGTAGGATCTTTTCCTACAGCACTGATCAGAGCAGCCTGAACAAGAAAAGCAGGACCAGGAACTTCATAATTGTCCCTTGAGATTATTACAATTAAGATTTTCACACTACCAAATTTACTTTTCTTCTGTGATTTCATATTTCAATATTAAACACATTAGGATGAATATAATAAAGATGATTGTATTTTCTTAAATTAAATCATTGTTCAATACACTCCCTGCATGCAAAGTAACAGCCAGCTCTGGAAAATTATATGCTCTCTGCGCAACATAATTTGTTGAACTGTTAATGGGTATTCTTTTATCACAGACCATGGTCAATTTGGTATTATTTAACATTTAAAATTTCAATCTCCTGTATTATCTTTGGCTTGCGCATGCATTGGACAAAATTGTGATTTAATGTTTTAACTGGGATTCAAATTAATATTACTTTTAGATGAATTGTACAGAAAAGCTCAATTGCTTTAATCTGACAGAAATTCTGCTTGAAAAAATGAAGGGCAGCTTCAATTTATAGAGAATCATAAGTTAAAATCTAGTTATTGAAAGTAACAGCTCTTACGCACCATCTTCTTAATGAAGTGCATTTCTAAGCTTTATCCGTGTCCAAACTATGTATTGGCTCGAATAGTATGATTTAAATTAAACCAATCAGCCTCCAGTTAAAGGTCAGTGACTGCCAATCCTCAAAACAGTCAGGATAAGCCTCATGGCATAACAGTCACAAGTCTGCTTGTGTGACTGAATGGAGAAAGAGGAAGCCTAATAATTGGCTCTCACCTTCTATGTGAACTTCAAGCACCTTGGACTAGGATTAGGCCTCAAAACAGTGTCCAGAACTCTTTTTCTGTTGTTACTAAATTTCTACTATTTTGTCAGCTAACACTTGGGAGTAGGGATCCTCTTGGGCCCTACTTTTGTACAAAATGAGTTCTGGTACAAAACAATGGATCAAGGTTGTATTGGGACTGAAAGAGCAGCTGGACATATTTTGCTGGCTTCCAGTATCCACCAACTGAGGGGGATTGTGAGATTGAAATAATAAAATGAACTCCTGATGCAGAACTGAAGGTTACGTGTATTATTAATCTGAATTAAAATAAATGGCATGTCAAATACTCAAGCTTGCCTACTAGGTAGTAGGCAACATGTCCTAATCTTTACAGGAGATTTTAACTACTGAAGCATATCTCCACTCTCCTTTGGGCAGTTATTTGACAGAAGCTAGCAATTGATGATCACTTGGTGCGTTGTGTAGTGTGACAGAGACTCCCAATGGGAAAAAATGCTCTCTCCAGCATTTAGTTAAATCCTGAGGAAAACGTTTTACAAGTTTTCAAAGCTGAAGTGTGAGGGGCTGGTGAGACCTATGTTTCATCTATCCAGTGCTTCACTTATTCCAGTTGAGAAAGATCAAAAGATATTTTCCTCTTTGGAACTCTTCTACCCCAGCTGCATTTATCACCATATAGCGGTTGTCATTGAAGCTGAATTTGCATATTTAAAGGACCCTACAACTTTCTTGCAGCTGTTCATGTCTACGCAAAATGAAAATTAGCCGTGGGAAGAGATTGCAATGTGGATCTCTATCTCACTCAATGGTGAGTAAGAATTTGCTGCTGATACTCAAGTCAGGGAACTTGAAACAAAAAGCAACATTTCAGGCTGACTGTAACATCAAAATAGCGACTGTTGTCTCCCCTTTTGCTGAGGAAGGAGTGATACCTGTGGCTCCTTTGTTAGTGAGAGAGAGTGCCTGAGGAATGTCGAAAATGTTGGAGTGAACAGTTAGTTTTTGATGTTCTGTAGATCATGGTCTCTCTTGGGGGCTTTGCTATCGCTTGCGTGGCAGCTGCTGGGATTGCTGATGCTTTATGCAAGAATAAGTGGGAGAGTGGGAGGGTTGATGCTGCTGCTGGTGTGCGAGGGGGCAGGGGGCTTTGGGATTCTTACATTGTTTCTGTCATTCACCCTTTGGGGTTTGTCTTGTGTTTTGAGGATGTCTGCGGAGAGCAAGAATTTTAGGTTGTAGATTGTATACATTCTCTGATATTAAATGGAACCATTAAACCATTGAATAAATTAAGTAAGTAATTTTAACTTCTTGCTTTTCACCCACATTTTTTTAACAACCAGTCTGTGTTAAAATTACTGTTGTAGGGGCTAGTTATGTCAGTTTGTGGGTGAGAACATAGAAATATGTTAATCAATAAGAGGATTCATAACACTTTATGCATAACAAGCACATTACAACAAACCAGAGTTCAAGTTTAAATATGATTCAAGATCTACCTAGAATTAGCAACCAACGTGATTTTACTTTGCAAATTCACTATTCTTTATTTCAGTATGCACAGGTTACCAGGAAGAATGGATAGATCTACTTCAGCCTAGAATATTAGCATAAAGAAATTCTGCCTTTTTTATGAATAGATCTACAGAGAAGCAAGCATTTTGCACACCTTGTGAAATGTTTTCAACCATGAACTGTTCAAATTCAACCCACTGAGAATTTGGATCGAACACTTACTGTTGAGATTCTCCCATGTCCAGGCCATGTCCAAGTCCAAATGTGATTTGCCTGTGGCATTTTTGTGCTTGCGTTGATGTTATCAATATGATCTTTGCATTTTTTTAGTTTTGCATCAAATGATTACCACAAAATAAATTCTACAGTCTCTTAAAGAAATACTTCATACTGAAAGTCAGGGGGCATTTGGGGTGGCACAGTAGCATAGTGGTTAGCACGCGTTCTACAGTACTAATTCCCCGGGTTCAATTCTCACCACTGCCTGTAAGGAGTCTGTTCGTTCTCCCCGTGACCTTTTGGTTTCCTCCCATAGTCGGTAGGTTAATTGGACATTGAAAATTGTCCTGTGATCAGGCTACAATTGTTGGGCAGCACAGCTCGAAGGACCATGAGGGCCTTTTCTGCCCTATATCTCAATCAGTAAATAAATACATAAATAAATGCAATATTTAAAGGGTTTCTGCTGCAACATTGGTTGTATCTTCAACACCACAATTTGATTCTAATGTGCTCTCTTTTGAAGACAGTAGTACCTTTTAGCATCATGGTGTGTTAACATTTAATGACATTGAGTGGAGATCATAGAAACAGGCCAAGTCTACCTACCCCATAGTTAGGGGATCCCATTCAATTTCTTCATTTTAATTCTTCCCACTCTCAACTTTGCTTTCTCTCCCCATTACCCACCATTGCTACCATTCTCCCTCCGTTGTTTGGCTTCCCCGTGTCAATTGTCCCTGCATTGATCAGCACTGAGATGGTTCCCAGTGCACAAGTCAAGTGGCAGTTGTGGACCCAGGCTGCGGCTACTGTCTGTGAAGACACAAGGTGGCTTCCAACATTGTTAAATTGGACAAAAACCATGATAATCATTTCTTGAAGCAAGGGCACTTCAGATTAGTGAACATTTTCTTTGGTGAAACCCAACCTGATGTTCACATACCAAAGCTGGATGACATTCATTCTCTGGGTTATTGCACTCACTGAGGCCACCAGGGTTCAAATTTAAATGTCAACTCTTACCAGGCAGTATTTCCAAATAAATAAGCAATTTGTAACAATAATGTTCCCAAGATCATAGCAGGTTTTCATGTTTACAGATTTTTTTGAACTATTACTGTCCATCTGTTAGCAGTATACAACATGCAACAGCTGGTGATTAGTGCAGTCTAAACCAACAATCTCTTGTCTAATTAGATGTTCAAATACTTCACATAGTTTGTTCACTGTGGAACTCTGTTTGACCAAAACCACCACAAGAAGTTCTTTCAAGTTCCCCTGTTTACACCATGTTTAGACAATCAGTCGTAAAATCCTTCAGTGGGTTGGGGATTGGGATTCAAATGTCTCTGATCAGGAGACAGGCAGGAGCTTTATTCCCAGTTTCAATACAAACAACAGTGGCTTTGCTTAGATAGTTCCCACATACATAAATGGTAACTGGGTTAAAATGCTATTGTGTTGTAACCTCCTCTGGCAAGTGTTCTCCCTTCCCTAGGGTACCTTCATCACTGCTCAGTGAGCTGCAAACTGGCCATCAGCCATGAACCTCCTCCTGTAACTACCTCTTAGCACCTCCTTCCTGCCCACAATTTGTCAGGAGCTTAACTGAAACTATTTACATAAAACCCACAAATTAAATTATCCTGGGCCAGTGGATAAATTTTGTATCCAGGGTGCAAAACTCACTCAGCATTCCTCAAGTTTAATGTATTTTACAATTTTTAAACATGCTACTGAAAACCTAGTGCAAAGGCTTTGGTTGCTCTGAGCCACAGCAATGACAATCTTACTATTAATACTAATGTGTTGGAATGAAGCAGTAAATTGGAATGTTTAATAATCAGAAAGCTACTGGAGGTGAAAAGGCAAAATTACTCCTGAAATATTTTATGACTCATAAACATCTGGATAAAATCAATTGATATAACCAACCATAAATTTATGTTTATTATAGCTCTCCCTGGCTATGAAAAGTTAAGCTTTGGCATTTATGTAATCTGTGAGTTAACACGTTTTGTATGGGGAAAGGGTATGTTTACACAACAGGATTGTTCTCCAGAGGTTGATTGGAATGCATGTTCCTTCATTTGTGACATAACCTCTAAACTCACAATCATGCATGTCTGGATAGGCAAATTAAGCTAATTTCTTAGCTGCTGTTTCCCCTTCATTGTGCATTTAGATCATAGCTCAGATGACTAGTGAGCTATATGAAGCTGGGTACAAAATTATTTGAAATAGACTTAATCTATTCAATTGCATAAGTTGCAAATTGAGGCTCAATTTGTAGTTGGGTCTTAATTAGAAAGGAAAATATGACGGTCAAATTTTGGTGTGTGACACTGGTGCCAGTTTTGATAAAGGTGGCCATTTGAAACTTGTTCTTCAGATGTGAACTGTTTTACTTTACCAGCATTTTATTTTTCTATTTCAGAAAGTACATATGAATGATTATGGTTCTGTTGACATCCATGAAGAAGTAACTGCAGTTGCATGTGGTTGAGACTGACGTTGCTCAATAATCCTTCACAGCAAGCCACAAGCACGGCAAATTTCTTTCAGAAGAGCTCATGTTGCAGGACAATCATTTTCAGCTGGTGAGTGGGCATTAAACCACTGAGGACTCACAGCATTTCCCCATACTGAATATCAGATCTCCAGCATTTATAACATTTTGCTTTTGGGAGGATTGTCGCAAGCTGGTGATAAACCAAACTACGTAAATGAACAACAATTTAGCATATATTATTACTTGCTTCTGAACCCCTCCTCCACCCCACTTTGGGATTCAGGGTGAATAATTGCACTCCAGTTCCGGGCAATCCTCAGTTGACTGGCACCTGCACAATCTGCCACAGATGGGGCAGGAGTTAGTCGGGTATCAACTTCCTCTAAGGCAAGGACAACCATAGTATATGTAACCAAAGTCCAAAGTCCCTCATCTTTGGAATCATTCTAGTAAATCTCTTTTGCTCCTTTCTAAAACTTTGCATCTTTCCTAGGGTGTGATGATAGAAATGGATACAAGACTACATTTGTGATTGAGTGTTTCAATATGCCAATATCTGTCCTATGTACAATGCCTTATTCAAAAAGCCTAGTTTGTTTAACCAGTTCCCCAGCCTCCTTATCACTTTCATTAATTCATGCCAGCATAGCCACATAGCCTCTTCCTGTACCTCTTCTGAATTTGCATCCTCTAATTTATACAACCCACCCCCACCATCACCCAACACACACAAATGCTGGTGGAATGCAGCAGGTCAGGCAGCATCTATAGGAGGAAGTACAGTCAACACTTCGGGGAGCCCCTTCGTCAGGACTAATGGAAAAAAGAGATAGTAAGAGATTTCAAAATGGGAGGGGGAGGGGGAGACCCGAAATGGTAGGAGAAGACAGGAGGGGGAGGGATGAAGCTAAGAGCTGGTAAGTTGATTGGCAAAAGGGATACAAGTCTAAAGAAGGGGGAGTTGCAACATGAAACTAGGCATTTTTCTGCTTTAAGAAACTAATGGAACTAATTGAACTTAAATGGAAAACAAAATTCCACCTATTCCAATCTTTTAACATTTCTCCAAAAGAAGTCAGACTGAACAAGCCATTCCACACAAGAGGAAGTTAGCACCACTCAGAAGAAGACTAACTCATCGAAAATGACAAGAGTTACTGGGATCTACTCAGAATTATGAAGAGTGTTAAACTACAGTGAAGGATGTAGCTAACAAATTGGATCACCAATATCCACAGCCCACTTATCTGGCACTAATTCAGGATGGCGGTTATCACTTAACCAGAGAAATTACCCAATGACATTTCAGTTGCCCTTCCCATCCTCACTGACCTGTCCAACCTGAGCCTTCTCTGCTGCCAAGGAGAGACCCAATGCAAATTAGAGGATAAAAACCTCATGTTCTGCTTTGGTAGTCTATTACCCAGCGGCGTGAATATTGAATTTTCAAATCTGAGGCAATCATTCCCTCTGATGAGTTAACTTTCTCCCTTACCCTACTCTTTATTCCACACCCCACCCCTTCTGATTCTCCTGCTGTCTTTCCATTTTGGTCCTTTGCCTTATACACCTAACCTCAGCCCCTTTACACCCATTTATATCCCTTTCAGGGGAAAAGAAAAAGGAGCCGACTGAGAAAGAAATGGGCAGACAACATTGCAGAGTCGATCAGAGGGAGCAATGCTCCAACCCAGGCACTCACCCACAACCGTGAGGGATGGAGGCAACTGGTGCAGTGCTCATCCATACAGCACCACTACGACCCAGGAAGGTTGTGGGATCTGTAATTGTGACCATAACTCTATATCCCCTTCCCCTTCTTGATCCCATTCACCCACTGCATACACATAATTCACCCACAGGTTCTGCCACCTCCCACCCTTCATCTACCTGCCACTCATCTCTCCCCAAATGATTCCCATTCTCATGTCCTTTACTTGTCAGTGTCCAACTTTGGTAGCCCTTCCTGCTCCTGATTATCTCCCTCCAGCAGCTGTTATCTCCCTTCATTCTCTCCTCCCCCCACCTTGCTCCAGCTCTCTCTCCTTATGTTTCTTTCTTTCTTTCTTTCTTTTTTGTCTGCCTCTATCCACCATTCACACCGTAGATTTTGTAGATGCTGGAACTTTTGAGCAACACAGATGAAATGCTGGAAGAACTCAATAAGCCAAGCAGCATTCTCGGAGGTCAATAATCAGTTTCCATTTTGGGCTGAGTCACTTCATTAGGTCTATTGACTGTTTATTCCTGCATGGATGCGGCCTGTCTTGCTGAGTTCTTCGAGCATTTTGTGTACGTTGCTCCATTTATCATTCACCTGCCATTGTCTCACAACTCCACTCCTGCTCCCCTCCCCTACCTGGCACAATGTACCTGTCTTCCTACATCGCTCTTTAGTCCACCGCTCACCTCGGACTCCTTTCTCACCTCTCTGTACTAGCCATCTTGTTTCTCAAATTTCAGTTCTGACGCAGGGTTTCAACCCAAAACATTGACAATTCCTTTCCTTTTGCAGATGCTGCTCGACCTGCTGATTTCCTTCAGCAAATTGTTTGTCACTCCAGGTTCTAGCTTCTGCAGTCCCTGTGTCTCCAAACCAGGTAGCTATTGTTCCACCAACCTTCTTTCAATAAAATATGGGACTAAAATGCCTCCTGTATGTAGATTGAACTCTGCCTGAAACAATGTCCGTGGGTAGATGGGACTTTTGTACAGTCATAACTGTTCCAAACGGGTTCTGTCACAACCCTCTCATACTGAGTTAAGGTTTTGAAATAGAAGGGTTGTGAAGTGCAGATATTTGGTGTTGTTAGGAGGCTGCTCCCAAGCAGTGCAGGAGATTGCACTCGTCTTGCCTTGAATGCAAGAAATCAACGTTCTGGACTGTTTCCCACCATCTAATGTAATGTCCTTCATCAACAGCTTTGAAGACTGCTATTTTCACATCAATTTGCCTATGTTTTTCAAGGAGCCAGTCACTTTATCGGATGTAGCAAGGATGAAAACCTTTCCAAAGCCCTTGGGAATATATTGGGTGGCTATTACAGATTTCGGAAAAGTAAGAGGTTGTATTATTGGTGATTTCCATGTACCTGCTCTTGGCACTAAAATTCCTGTTCCGAAGATTTTTTTAAGCTTTGGCTTTCAATTTGTGGATTACATTTTATGGGCTCGCTGAACGAGGCTGAGGTGATGTTAAAATGGGGTTGGATCAGTGGCTGGTTCTTGCTGTAGTGGGTCATGGAACAAAGACAAGGAAAGTTATCTTCCCTCCACTTGTGGAATGAAAGGTGCCTGACAACTTTGCAACACAAACAACATTTAGATCATTCATGGATGAACAACCTACCTGACAGTTCTTTCTGACTGAGAGTAGGTCATTAAATCCTCTGTGCATACTCTCCCATTGTGCAAGGTTATGGTTGACCACAGCACTACCTTCCTGAATAACTTCCTTGGTCCCATTCACATTCACTATTTGCCTGCAGTACTCTCTGTACTCTCTGTGTGATGTTGATTGTTTGAGGTGTTAGCCAGGTGTACTGAAGGCTGTGGTATTATTGTACACCTCAGATGATTCAGTTGCTTGTAGTTATTCGTAATAGTCAGTTTGGCTATCCTTATGCAAATGGTTGAGGGTCATCTGATCCTAGATTTATATTCTTTTTAATGCTTTCCTTAATGTAGGTGGCTAGGTTGTATATTTTGTTATCCTCACTCATAATGAGTTGACGGTCTGTATTGTGGGGTCAATGACTAGAGTGGTCTGTGATATGGAATTCTTGCAGAGGGACAATGTCCACATTCCTGTCATGGGGCTCTTTCAGAATCAGAACCAAAATCAGATTTAATAATACTGGCATATGTCTTGTTAACTTTATGACAGCAGTACAATGCAATACATGGTAACATAAAAGAAGAAAACTGTAAATTATAGGGGAAGAAGCTGTTCCGGAGTTACTGGGTGTGTGCCTTCAGGCCTCTGTACTACATTCCTGATGGTAACAATGAGAATAGGGCATGCCCTGGATGGTGGGGGTCCTTATTGATAGACATCACCTTTCTGAGGCATCAGTCCTTGAAGATGTCTTGGATACTACGGAGGCTAATGCACATGATGGAGCTGACTAATTTAACTACTCCTCTGCAGTTTACTTTGATCCTGTGCGGTAGTCCCCCGCCGCCCCTCCCCATACCAGATGGTGATGCTGCCAGTCAGAATGCTCTCCACGATACACCTGTAGAAATTTTTGAGTGTTTTGGGTGACACATCAAATCTCCTCAATCTCCTTATGAAGGAGAGCCACTGTCTTGCTTTCTCTATAGCAACATCAATATGTTGGGATGAGGTTAGGTCCTCAGAGATATTAATACGCAGGAACTTGAAATAGCTCACTCTACACTGTGATCCCTCTGGGAGGACTTGGGTGAGTCACTTGTCTTACCCTTCCTGAAATCCACAATCAGTTCTTTGGTCTTACAGCCTCTGAGTGCAAAGCTGTCACTGCGACACCATATCCCGCTCCTGTATGAGCTCTTGTCACTATCTGGGATTCTGCCAACGACGATTATATCATTAGCAAATTTATAGATAGTATTTGAGCTGTGCCTGGCCACACATCATGAGTGTAGACAGATCAGAGCAATGAGCAAAGCAGACATGCCTGAGTTGTGCCTGTGTTGATTGTAAAGTGAGGTGAAGATGTTATTACCAATCCACACAAATTGTGGTCTTTTGGTTAGGAAATGAGGATCCAGTTGCAGAATGAGATACAGAGGCCCAGGTTTGGCAGATTTTTGATCAAGGCTGAAGGAATGATGGTGTTAAATGCAGTGCTATAGTCAATAAGCAATCCCCTGACATAGGGTAGACATTTGTATTGACCAGCTTTTCCAACACCATTTGGAGAGCCAATGAGATTGCATCTACCATAGACCTATTGTAGTGATAAGCAAATTGGAGTGGGTCTAGGTCCTTGCTGAGGTAGGAGTTAATTCTAGCCATAAGCAATCTCTCAAAGCATTTCATCACTGCTCATAAATAGCTCACACTTCTCCTTGGAAAGATCTTCACTGTTGAGTCAGTGTATTCTTGTTGTTGGTCCCATTTTCTTAACTTTGTTTACTGCTTTCACCAGGAACTCAGTAGCCAGGGTTCATTTGTCTTCCTGACAGGATTATATTTTGTATGACTTCCAATTTGAAATCTGGCCATTTCACATGATTGTTGCAAATGCAATCTTAAAACAAATTTTAACTTTGCTTACATAAATCAAACAAAAAGAACATAAAAAAGAAAAAATAAAAACAGGAGTAGACCATCAGTAAGATTGTGGTTAATATTTTATCTCTTTGCCTCTTTCTAATTCCATATCCCTTGATTCATTTTACATCTAAAAAACTGTCAACCTTTGGTCTGGATATACTTAGCACCTTTTGTGTAGCAGATTTCAAAGATTTATTACCCTCAGGGTAAAAACATTTCTTCTCATCTCTGTCTTAGTTGACCCTTTATTCTGAGACCCATGATTCTAGCTGAAGGAAACATCACCTCTGCAATTACCTCTGTAAAGCTCCACCCGTACTTTGCATGGTTCAATGAGATCACTTCTCATTCCTCCAAGTTTAAATAGGTGTAGGCCCGTTCTACTTAATATCTTTTCTTGTAACACTCCAGGAATCCTGACCTTTCTCCTGGCAGCAGATTACTCCGATTCGTTTGATGGGGCCCACTGTATTTGAGCCAGTTAAACTCAATGGGCAGATTTCCAAGGCTGCGTCCACCAGTGCAGAGCTGGTGGTCTCCTGCTCTGCCAAGCGGAAAGCCAATCTGAAGCTTCTACTGGGAGTAATTTCCAACTGGCTGTGCAGATCATGGTAAGCTGAGTTCAGTCAGGCCTGCTCTTGCTGACACCTCCTAGACTACACGTGCAGGCATCTCCCAGTCTCCACCCAACTAACAGGATTCACTTGCTGCTTGTTCCCAGACTCATCACCTTCAGCCTATTTAGCCCCAGTACTCATCCACAGTGCTTGTCCACTTATCGAATCAGCTGGCCTCAACCAGTTGCTCTGAACATTGATGCTCCCTGCTTGAAGTGTAACTTGTTGCCTGTAGTGTTTAGTTTCTGTTCTTTCTTGTTTTGTGGCCCCTTTTGGTTTGTTGCTTTGTGGTCTATTAATAGTTAATATTTACTGCTGCACTGCTCTGCTTTTGGGTCAAACCTCTGCTACTTTTCTGACAAGATCAGTTGCAATCAATTGACCCAGCCGAGTATGCTCATCAAAAGAAGGTTGTCTGCTGACATGAGTAAATGATCTAGAAACATCAGGAAACCACTGACCATTTGTGCACCACTCTCTTCCAACTCTCTATCTCAGTGCAGCAACTCCATGCCAGTCCACCTCCTCCCTCAGATTCCTGTGCCAGATACTTTGATGGAGCTCCAGCCTGATGCTGCAACTTTCTGTCGCTGTGTGTCTTACACTTTGAGATCCAGGCATCTCTGTTTTGTGTGGATTGAGCCAAGTTCACCTTCCTCACCTCTTTCTCGACCTATGTCACTGCTGACTGGGATAATAAAACCCCCATTTGCAACAAATATGAGGATTTCATGCTGAGATATGCCAGATTTTCAGCCATCCAGAAAGTGGAAGGGTGGCAGTGTGTCTGATACTTGGCCTGCATCAAGACTCATGCAAGAGCTGGATTACACCATGGAATTCAGGACCCTCACAGTGGACTGTGGTAGCATTGCGCCCATTACGGCCTCTTAAAGATGAGCTGTCTATCTGGGAGATGCCCAACAACCTCTAAAGCCTCATCGTCCTTACCCTCTGAATTGAGAAGCATCTTATGGAACGACCCTCCAGATTCACCAGTCCAAACCCCAGTTCTGTTCCCAGAACCATTTCAGGCTGCAGGACCCTCATTATCAATGCCTCCGGAACTTAAGCAATTAGGGAGAGCTTCCTTAACTACTCACCTCCCCCAAGAGCATGAGCACTGGCGGAGAAGCATCTTGTGAGTCTCCTCTGGAGGAGCTGACCACCAACATAACAAATATCCACTGTGTCTGGGAGAACATAACCTCCAGGTAGAGACAAGAGTACTCCCATCTGGCAAGTTCTCCCCAGCCCCTTGTTCCAGCATCATAGGCCTCAGTCTCAATGTTGTCCTCCACACTCCATTGGCTCTTCAAGCACAGGAGGTGGTAGTGGATTCCAGTGCAGCAGACAACTTTCTGGATTGGATTCTGTGTGTGCAGCTTGCTGACCCTAGTACACCTACAGTATCCCTCGCTCCTTCAACTTCATGGCAATTGAAAGACATCCCTTGAGGTCTAGGCCAGTCAGAACGTGCACATAGCCTATAGACTTGAGCTTTGGAGAGCACTGTGAGTCCTTCCAATTCCTCCTGATGGACGCACCAAGCACTCTTCTCACCTTAATTTATCCCTGGCTCTCCACTGATGACCCTCACTTCACCTGGTCTTCTGGTGCATTGCTGAGCTGAGAACCTCAGTTGACCTCACACTCTAAATCCGTGGAAAGAGATGAAACCCTTGGCCTCACCAAACTCTCACAGGAATATCACGACTTAGCCTTATCTTTTGAACAGATACAAAAATTGAGTAGGCCCAAAGCTCAGACTCACTTCATCATATTAGCAGGGCAGACCACCATGAAGACCGCAGCCGGGACAGTCTCATCGCTTCAGCGCGAAATCGGCACAACCCTCGCCTCCAGTACCAACACCCTGCTTTTCCAGTCTATCTGGGCTGGCGTTTACATTGCCCAAACAGCAGATCTTGCCCTGACCACACCACAGTGATACACTCTGGGCCTAGAACTCACCAGCCAGCATGAAGTCATCCTTGATCTCTCCAAATCAGTTTGGTTCTTAGAGCAATCCAACCTCACACCCAGGTTAGTTGGATGGGCATTGAAACTCCTCTGCTTTGAGGACTCAACTCCGAATTGCTCATTCCAACTCCATCTGCGACCCCCATCTCGAACACATTACGCTTTAGCTTTGCAACACACCAGTGTGGATCATCCCTCCAATCGGCTTCGCCTTTGCTCACCTTTTCATTTTTGCACTGATAGATACTACAATTTACTTCAGAAAAGGTGTTATTGATAATGTGTAGTCAAATTTCTTGCCTTTTGAACTACTTGTTGCTTTCCTTCAGTAGCGCCATCTGGAACTGAAGCAGAAACTTCACACATCAAGCTAATTTCAAAGCTTCGAGCTCCACTATTAACCTAGTATCTGTTATTCAACAACAACAACTGCTTACATTTATAGAGCACCTATAACATCAAGAAAGAAATATGCAAAATAGACTTTGTAACAACCTTACCAGAAGTTTTCATTAGACTCCAGTTATGAGGGTCATAAACTCAAAAGATTGGCTGCTTCTCTTTTCACAGGTGCTGTCTTGTTTGCTGAATTTTTCCAGTTTTTTATTTGTTTTTATTTCAAATTTCCGGCATCTGCTATTTCATTTTGGATTATTAGTAATGAAACACCCTGGTTCTGTTGGCTGCGTAAGTCTATGGAAGACAATCTCCAGCCCTGCCGAATGTGTGAAGTTGAAGTGTAGGCCCCCCAAAACCTCCTGTTTGTGTGGATGGTGCGTGATTCATTACCCTGTTACAAATAAGTACCATCAAGTAACCAACATTACACCACATACAATTAATAGATTTAGCCTTATAATTCTTAATTTGACTAAAGGGTTATTAAAGACAAAGCAAAAAAACAGAAAAGGGCCCATTTTAATGGAACAGTCAAATGTGTACATTTTGGAGCTGACAGTTTCCCCTTTGCCAATCCTCCTTCAATCTTCCTCGGGCTTCATCGAATCACGGACCCACTCCTGGTCGACTCCTACGACCTCTTCTCTCTGGTGTCTCTCCTCTTCTCTCTCCACAGAAGCCCCAAGCCCAACCTTAGTGTCCCTCACCATAGAAACCTCCCCTTAAACCGGCCATCCTAATTGGATGGCACACAATTCTCCTATCTTTTATCGTCAACAGTAACCCAAACATGCAGCTTGCGCAGAATAGAACAGTATAACAGAGAAAACTATGAACCAGGGCATTACAGTAACAATAATAAATTTAGACAACATGTGAGGCAGGCAGCCAAATTGGGGGAAAAGTCTTCTCCCCATTAAAGTTAGTAAGTTTCAAGTTTAGTTTGAAAAAAAAATGCACAAAATCGTCGCATAAAATTTTTTTCCCTAAGATACAATGCATGGTATTGTATTAACATGGATAGAGGATTGGTTAACCAATAGAAGGCAAAGAGTTGGGACAAATGGGTATTGTTCCGGTTGGCAATCCACGATGAGAGGAGTGCCAAAGAGGCTGATGCAGGGCCTGCAACTGTTCATAGTATACATTAACAATTTGGAAGAGGGGACTGAGTGTAGCGTATCTCAGTATGCTGACCACACTACACTTGAGTGGAAATGCAAATAGTGCAGAGATGAGCATCTACAGAGAGATATAAATAGATTAAATGAGTGGGCAAAGGTCTAGCAGATGGAGGACACTGTTGATACATGCGAGGTCCTCCACTCCGGCAGGGAGAGGGAAAATCATTTTATTATTTAAATGTTGTGCAGAGGGACTTAGAAATGCTTGTCTATGGATCATGTAAGGTTGTTTATCAGGTCAACAGGTAATCAGGAAGCTAAATAGAATGTTAGCCATCATTGCTAGAGGAATTGAATTTAAGAACAAGAAGGTATGCTGCAATCTTAAATGATTCTTGTGACATCACATCTGGAGAACTGTGTGCAGTTCTGGTCTCCTTTCTAAAGGAAAGGTTCCTTAAGGTTATAGCCGGTCAGGGTGGGAGGAGGGAGTGGGTTGTGGTGGTGGGTACAAGCTCTCACAATCTATTAAATGTTCCCAATGGAATGCATCTCAAATAGCCTCTGATAGCCAATTCCATCTGCTAGCCTTCATGTTGACTTAGCTACTAAGTCTGGTGATTGGACTTGCCGGCCATGGTTGACAGCTCTATATGAGCTGTCAACCATGAGAAGGAAAAGGAAAACTCTGATCTCAAACCTTCATTGTGCTGTGGCTAAACCCATTCAAGGGGGAGGCTTTGGAAGTAAACCCCAAGCAAGAGTCCTGAGCTGGAATCCCTAAGGCAGTCCTATATTGAGTTCAACTTTGACCAGCAAATCCTGTGACACTGCTGGTGCCAAACTGTCTGTGCTATTCCTTTGGATTCTTCAGTTGCATGAATAGGAGCGGCCTACTGCATGGGCAACAGCTTGCTCTCCATATTGTATTGTCTTGGCTTGCCTATAACAACTAGGTTTCAGTGTGCGTGGTCAACCTCAACTAACAGAGTTCCACTTGAGGAAAAATATACCGGCTTTGGAGGCAGTGCAGAGCAGGTTTGCCAGGTTGATTCTGGAGGAGAAAGGGTTAACCTATGAAGAGAGATTGAGTTGCCTGAGACTACAGAGTTTGCAGTTTAGAAGATTAAAAATGGGTCTCATAAAAACATAAAATTTTGAAAGCCATGGATCAGGTAGAAGTAGGAAAGTTGTTTCCACTTGTGAGTGAGAGTAGAGCCAGGGGCATAGCCTCAAGACAGAGGGGAATAGATTTAGAACAGAGATTATGATAAACTGACTTTCCCAGAGAGTAATGGATTTGAGGACTTCCCTATCCAGGGAAGCAGCAGAGTTTACCTCATTAAATACATTTAAGACACAGTTAGATAGATTTGAGGGTTATGGGGAAAAGGCAGGTAGGGTGAAATGAATCTATGGCCAGATCAGCAATGACCTTATTGAATGGCGGAGCAGGCTTGATGAACCAGATGGCCTTCTCCTGCTTCTATTTCTTATGTACTTATTGTTTGGCGCAGTTTAATTGAATATCAAGTTCTGTGCTGGTAGGTCACTGACACTTGCTAATAACTTATAAATCTATTTATTTTATGTCCATTAAATAAGTTGAACAAATTCCAGGGACACCCAATGTTGCCAGACTTTAAAGGTCTGCAGGCTTAAGTACAAGTTACTCAAAAAAAATCACTGAAGTTGCTGTTTAAAAAGTTGCGTTAGAACAAAAATTAGACATTGGCAACACAAGAGAAATAAACATACCATGGAAAATATATATCAGCTCATGAATTCCTGCAAGCCAGACAGTCGGAGAATACATGTTCTCCTGATAAAAATACAGTTTGACACGTCATTTGGATCAACTAACTGTACAGCATGGCCATAGAAGTCAATTGTTACATTTTTTGAAAACGTCAAACTGAACTATTTAGACATTCGAAGCACAAGCTGCAAGCAGCATATGTGGAGACTATAGACAAGTTACCATTCTTCATGTGAACTTTACATCAAAGTTCAAACATCCCACAGATGAATAACATTTAGGAAAGATTCAAACCCAAGAGGAAAGGGACAAAAATGACAAACATGCAAGAAGAAATAAAATGACCTGTTAAATGCTTTATTGGAAAATAGGAAATGTATCATGTGGACATAAGGCAATAAGGGGCTTATAAATAAAAAACAAAGACATTTACAAGACATCAATATTCAGAAAAAATTTTGAACTGCACTATTCTTTCTGTTTGGTGTGCAAAAGAAATTAATCAAAACTTACTGTATGGTTCTTGTAAAACACTACCTTTATTTTCCTTTGTCCTTCATAGGCACAACACTTTTATAGAACACAACAACATACAACTGCTAGAAAGAAATACATTTGTATTCATTTTCTTTGCTTGGGTTGACTCTGTTACACATGAAGTCTTGGGAATCGTGCACAATAGAATGTTGTTGCTGGGGCCACAAAAACAAAACGTGTGTTTCCCCCACACGGCTCTCCAATTTCATATGCATTGTGAGGCATGGAACAATTTCTGGACCTTGGAAAATAGTTGAGTTCAGTTGAGAGCTGTGATATGTTGGTCCAACCCATCATATGATGCTCAATGGAAAATCATTGAGGAGCGTGTACTTCCCATCCCCATACAAGCAATTTTGGCTGATAACAACCTGCAAAGGTACATAAATACTATTGATAACCCATGGGTGAAATTGATTCTTAAAATATGGAAAACTACTATAAAAGAATATAATCTAGAGGGAGATATTGCAATTCTTAAATGGTGTGCATATGACTCGGATTTTACACCAAGTGAATTGGATGCTAGATTTAAGGACTGGACAGCTAATAACAGTTCTTTGCAACATAATGAAAGAAGGAACACTGTTCAGTTTTTAAATGCTTAAAGAGAAACACTTATTATAAAAACAAGATTTTTATCAGTATTTACAGATGCGACAATATGTTAATAAGATGCTTAAAAATGTAACCAAGGCAAGTACATGCTTGATAGAGCTCCTTAGAAAAGCATATAATTCAGATAATGGTAGTAGAATCATTTCAAGCATGTATAAAAAGTTGTCAAATCTTAAAACACATTCAACTTCATACATTAAAACAAAATGGGAGAAGGAAGGAGGGATAATTATATCTGAGGAAGAATGGACAAAAACATAGAGGTATCAATGGAAGTGTACCATTTCACAGAAATGGAGGGAGTTTGGATGGAAAAACTTGATAAGATATTTTATTACACCCTCTCAGAAATCCCATTATGACAGTAACCTTCCTGTTTGCTGGAGAAATTGTGGAAATCAAAATGCAAATCATTATCATATTTTTTGCGATGGCCCTGTTATCAAAAACTATTGGAGGGGGATACACAATGCCCTACAAGACATCTTTAAATATGAAACACCCTTAGAGAGTAAGACCATATATCTTGGGTATATACCTCAAGAATTGTTGAAAAGGGATAAATATTTAATGAATATACTGTTGGTAGCTGGTAAAAAGACTCTTACTAGGTTTCCTGATAAAGGGTTTTGGCCCGAAACATCGTCACTACCTCCTCCCATAGATGCTGTCTGACCTGCTGAGTTCTCCAGCATTTTGTGTATTTTTAATTTATTTCCAGCATCTGCAGATTCACTCATGTTGTCTTACTAGGAAGTGGTTATCACAGGAGAGCCCAACTTTACGTACATGGATGGAAATTACAATGGACATTTACAAAATGGAGAAGATAACAGCATCTGTTAATCATAAGCTGGAACAATTTGATTCATACTGGGAAAATGGTTTAACTACATAATGCCTCATAAGCCTGATTTTATTCTCACAAATCAATGAATCTGTTGTAAAAAAAAAGATCACTCCCTAATTGTACATAGTTCTTTACTTTTGCTTGTTTTTTCTTTCCACTCTTTTCTATAAGTGTATACCTCAGATAAATACTTCATGGAGATTTCTGATATATATGATATATATGTCTGAAAAACATCTTAATGTATTCGGCAAAAATTGTTTGATGATGAGCTTCAATAAAAAAATAAATTACAAAAAAAAGGGAAATAGTTGAGTTGGAGTGGATTACAATGGGTAAAAAGAGGAGCACAAAAAGAACTGCGAAAATGGACCTGGGAGAAGAATAAAAGCAGCTTGCTGTCAACGCTGCACAACAAATTGTGCACCAACAGATGCCATCCTCATGCACCAGTTTGAGAATCCTGGAAAGCCCCAAAAATGTTTGCTAGAACTTCCTGTTATTGAGCAAAGAATATTATATTTCTTATCAATTTCACAATTGTGCTCAAACCCAAACTGGTAACAAAGTTTGTGTGTGTTGCTCTGGTATCAAAGTTTAAAGGCTCTTAAGAGGGACTGATATTGCTTACTACATAGAATATAGAACAAAGAACCTGGATTAGTACAAGACAGGTACAGGATAATGTGCCAGTCATGATGCTGATCTAAACCGATCCCACATGCCTGCACACAATAGACAATAGACAATAGGTGCAGAAGTAGACTATTCGGCCCCTCGAGTCTGCACCGCCATTCTGAGATCATGGCTGATCATTCACTATCAATACCCAGTCCCTGCCTTGTCCCCATATCCCTTGATTCCCCTATCCATCAGATATCTATCCAGCTCCTTCTTGAAAGCATCCAGAGAATTGGCCTCCACCGTCTTCCGAGGCAGTGCATTCCACACCTCCACAACTCTCTGGGAGAAGAAGCTCTTCCTCAACTCTGTTTTAAATAACTGACCTCTTATTCTCAAACCATGCCCTCTGGTACTGGACTCTCCCAACATCTGGAACATATTTCCTGCCTCAATCCTATCAAATCCTTTAATTATCTTAAACGTTTCAATCAGATCCCCTCTCAATCTTCTCAATTCCAGCGTGTACAAGCCCAATCTCTCCAATCTCTCTGCATAAGACAGCCCTGCCATCTCAGGAATCAACCTAGTGAATCTACGCTGCACTTCCTCAATTGCCAGAATGTCCTTCCTTAAACCTGGAGACCAAAACTGTACACAATATTCCAGGTGTGGTCTCACCAGGGCACTGTACAAATGCAAAAGGACATCCTTGCTCTTGTGTTCAATTCCCCTTGTAACAAAGGCCAACATTCCATTTGCTCTCTTCACTGCCTGTTGCACTTGCTCATTCACCTTCATTGACTGGTGAACTCGGACTCCTAGGTCTCTTTGCATTTCTCCCTTACCTAACTCGACACCATTCAGACAATACTCTGCCCTCTTGTTCCTGCTTCCAAAGTGGATAACTTCACATTTATTAACATTGAATGACATCTGCCAAGTATCTGCCCACTCACCCAGCCTATCCAAGTCTCCCTGTATTCTCTTCACGTCCTCTTCGCATGTCACACTGCCACCCAGTTTAGTATCGTCAGCAAAATTGCTGATATAGTTATCAATGCCCTCATCTAAATCATTGACATAAATCGTAAAGAACTGTGGTCCCAATACAGAGCCCTGTGATACCCCACTAGTCACCTCCAGCCAGTCCAAGAAACACCCATTCACTGCTACACTTTGCTTTCTATCTGCCAACCAGTTTTCTATCCATGTTGAAACCCAGCCCCTAATGCCATGAGCTCTGATTTTACTCACCAATCTCCGATGTGGCACCTTATCGAATGCCTTCTGAAAATCTAGGTACACAACATCCACTGGCTTACCCTCGTCTAACATCCTTGTTACACCCTCAAAAAACTCCAACAGATTAGTCAAGCATGATTTGCCCTTGGTAAATCCAAGCTGGCTCGGCCTAATCCTATTTCTGCCATCAAGATGTGCCACTATTTCGTCCTTAATAATGGACTCAAGCATCTTCCCCACGACTGACGTTAGGCTAACAGGGCGATAGTTCTCCGTTTTCTCCTTCCCTCCCTTCTTGAAAACTGGGATAACATTAGCCACTCTCCAATCTTCAGGAACTGACCCTGAATCTAAGGAACATTGGAAAATGATTACCAATGCATCCGCAATGTCCTGAGCCACTTCTTTTAGAGCCCTCGGACTCGGACTTGACACAATCTATGTCCTTCAATGTCCTGCCAGTTAACATAGCTGTCTAAATGCCTCTGTTTCTACCAGCTCCCATTGCAGCAAGTGTCTGTCTTACCTATAAATGAAAAGCCTATCCACCATGCTAACTAAGGATTTCTCTTGCTCTGATCCGTTGATTCCACATTCCAGTCTGAGTTCCAGGTCAAGCCTAATCTGAGTCCCAGGTCAAGCCAAGTCCGACTTCCAGGTCAAGCCTAATTGGAGCTCCAGGTCAAGCCTAATCCGAGTCCCAGGGCAAGCCAAGACTGACTCACTGGTCAAGCCAAGTCCGAGTTCCAGGTCAAGCGTAAGCCGAGTCCCAGGTCAAGCATAATCGGAGTCACAGGTCAAGCCAAGTCTAAGTTCCTGTTCAGGCCAAGTCCGAGTCCCATGTCAAACCAAGTCTGAGTCCCAGGTCAAGCCAAGTCCGAGTTCCAGGTCAAGCCTAATCCGAGTCCCAGGGCAAGGCAAGACTGACTCACTGGTCAAGCCAAGTCCGAGTTCCAGGTCAAGCATAATCGTAGTCCCAGCTCAAGCCAAGTCTAAGTACCTGGTCAGGCCAAGTCCGAGTTCCAGATCAAGCCTAATCTGAGTCCCAGGTCAAACCAAGTCCAAGTTCTATGTCAAGCCTAATCTGAGTCCCAGGTCATGCCAAGTCCGAAGTCCTTGGTCAAGCCAAGATTTAGTCCCTGGTCAAGCCAAGTCTGAGTCCCTGGACAAGCCTAATCTGAGTTCCAGATGAAGCCAAGTCCAAGATCCAGGACATGCCAAGTCCGAGTCCCATGTCAAGCCAAGTCCGAGTTCCAGGTCAAGCCTAATCCGAGTCCCAGGGCAAGCCAAGACTGACTCACTGGTCAAGCCAAATCTGAGTTCCAGGTCAAGCCTAGTCCAAGTCCCAGGTCAAGCCAAGTCCGAGTTCCAGGTCATGCCAAGTCTGAGTTCCAGGTCAAGCCTAATCCGAGTCCCAGGGCAAGCCAAGACTGACTCACTGGTCAGGCCAAGTCCGAGTTCCAGATCAAGCCTAATCTGAGTCCCAGGTCAAGCCAAGTAGGAGTCCCCGGTCAAGCCAAGTCTGAGTTCCCGGTCAAGCCGAATCTGAGTTACAGATAAAGCCAAGACTGAGTCCATGGTCAAGACAAGACTTAGTCACTGGTCAAGCCAAGTCTGAGTCCCTGGTCAAGCCAAGTCTGAGTTACAGGTTATGCCAAGTCTGAGTTCCAGTGCAAGCCTAATCTGAGTCCCAGGTCAAGCCAAGTCCGACTTCCAGGTCAAGCCTAATCGGAGCTCCAGGTCAAGCCTAATCCGAGTCCCAGGGCAAGCCAAGACTGACTCACTGGTCAAGCCAAGTCCGAGTTCCAGGTCAAGCCTAAGCCGAGTCCCAGGTCAAGCATAATCGGAGTCCCAGGTCAAGCCAAGTCTAAGTTCCTGTTCAGGCCAAGTCCGAGTCCCATGTCAAACCAAGTCTGAGTCCCAGGTCATGCCAAGTCTGATTCCCTGGTCAAGCCAAGTCTGAGTTACAGGTCATGCCAAGTCTGAGTTCCAGGTCAAGCCAAGTCTGAGTTCCAGGGCAATCCTAATCCGAGTCCCAGGTCAAGCCAAGTCAGAGTTCCAGGTCAAGCCTGATCGGAGTTCCACGTCAAGTCAAGTCTGTGACCCTGGGCAAGCCAAGTCCGAGTTCCAGGTCAAGACTAATCCAAGTTCCTGGTCAAGCCAAGACTGAGTTCCATGGCAAGCCTACTCCGAGTCCCAGGTCAAGAAAAGTCCGATTTCCAAGTCAAGCCTAATCCGAGTTCCAGGTCAAGCCAAGTCTGAAACCCTGGTCAAGCCAAGTCCGAGTTACAGTTCATGCCAAGGCCGAGTTCCAGGTCAAGCCTAATCTGAGATCCAGGTCAATCCAAGTCCGAGTTCTAGGTCAAGCCTAATCCGAGTCCCAGGTCAAGCCAAGTCTGAGTTCCAGGTCAAGCCTAATCCGAGTCCGAGGTCATGCCAAGTCCGAAGTCCTTGGTCAAGCCAAGATTTAGTCCCTGGTCAAGCGAAGTCTGAGTCCCTGGACAAGCCTAATCTGAGTTCCAGCTCAAGCCAAGTCCAAGATCCAGGACATGCCAAGTCCGAGTCCCATGTCAAGCCAAGTCCGAGTTCCAGGTCATGCCAAGACTGAGTTCCAGGTTAAGCCTAATCCAAGTTCCACATCAAGCCAAGTAGGAGTCCCCGGTCAGCCAAGTCTGAGTTCCAGATAAAGCCAAGACTGAGTCCATGGTCAAGACAAGACTTAGTCACTGGTCAAGCCAAGTCTGAGTCCCTGGTCAAGCCAAGTCTGAGTTCCAGGGAAAGACTAACCCGAGTTCCAGGTCAAGCCAAGTCTGAGTTCCAGGTCAAGCCTAAACCGAGAACCAGGTCAAGCCAAGTCTGAGTTCCAGGGCAAGCCTAATCTGAGTCCCAGGTCAAGCCAAGTCCGACTTCCAGGTCAAGCCTAATCGGAGCTCAAGGTCAAGCCTAATCCGAGTCCCAGGGCAAGCCAAGACTGACTCACTGGTCAAGCCAAGTCCGAGTTCCAGGTCAAGCCTAAGCCTAGTCCCAGGTCAAGCATAATCGGAGTCCCAGGTCAAGCCAAGTCTGAGTCCCAGCTCATGCCAAGTCTGATTCCCTGGTCAAGCCAAGTCTGAGTTACAGGTCTTGCCAAGTCTGAGTTCCAGGTCAAGCCAAGTCTGAGTTCCAGGGCAATCCTAATCCGAGTCCCAGGTCAAGCCAATTCCGAGTTCCAGGTCAAGCCTGATCGGAGTTCCACGTCAAGTCAAGTCTGTGACCCTGGCCAAGCCAAGTCCGAGTTCCAGGTCAAGACTAATCCAAGTTCCTGGTCAAGCCAAGTCTGAATCCCTGGTCAAGCCAAGTCCGAGTTACAGGTCATGCCAAGGCCGAGTTCCAGGTCAAGCCTAATCCGAGATCCAGGTTAATCCAAGTCCGAGTTCTAGGTCAAGCCTAATCCGAGTCCCAGGTCAAGCCAAGTCTGAGTTCCAGGTCAAGCCTAATCCAAGTCCCAGGTCAAGCCAAGTCCGAGTTCCAGGTCATGCCAAGTCTGAGTTCCAGGTCAAGCCTAATCCGAGTCCCAGGGCAAGCCAAGATTGACTCACTGGTCAAGCCAAGTCCGAGTTCCAGGTCAAGCATAATATGAGTCCCAGGTCAAAACAATTCCGAGTTCAAGGTCAAGCCAAGTCCGAGTTCCAGATCAAGCCTAATCTGAGTCCCCGGTCAAGCCAAGTCTGAGTTCCAGGTCAAGCCGAATCCGAGTTCCAGATAACGCCAAGACTGAGTCCATGGTCAAGACAAGGCTTAGTCACTGGTCAAGCCAAGTCTGAGTCCCTGGTCAAGCCAAGTCTGAGTTACAGGTCATGCCAAGTCTGAGTTCCAGGGAAAGCCTAATCTGAGTTCCAGGTCAAGCCAGGTCCGAGTTCCAGGTCAAGCCAAGTCTGAGTTCCAGGTCAAGCCTAAACCGAGTTCCAGGTCAAGCCTAAGCCAAGTCCCAGGTCAAGCATAATCGGAGTCCCAGGTCAAGCCAAGTCTAAGTTCCTGTTCAGGCCAAGTCCGAGTCCCATGTCAAGCCAAGTCTGAGTCCCAGGTCAAGCCAAGTCTGATTCCCTGGTCAAGCCACGTCTGAGTTACAGGTCATGCCAAGTCCGAGTTCCAGGTCAAGTCAAGTCTGAGTTCCAGGGCAATCCTAATCCGAGTCCCAGGTCAAGTCAATTCCGAGTTCCAGGTCAAGCCTAATCGGAGTTCCACGTCAAGTCAAGTCTGTGACCCTGGCCAAGCCAAGTCCGAGTTCCAGGTCAAGTCTAATCCGAGGTCCTGGTCAAGCCAAGACTGAGTTCCAGGGCAAGCCTACTCCGTGTCCCAGGTCAAGAAAAGTCTGATTTCCAAGTCAAGCCTAATCCGAGTTCCAGGTCAAGCCAAGTCTGAATCCCTGGTCAAGCCAAGTCCGAGTTACAGTTCCTGCCAAGGCCGAGTTCCAGGTCAAGCCTAATCCGAGATCCAGGTCAATCCAAGTCCGAGTTCTAGGTCAAGCCTAATCCGAGTCCCAGGTCAAGCCAAGTCTGAGTTCCAGGTCAAGCCTAATCTGAGTCCCAGGTCATGCCATTTCCGAAGTCCTTGGTCAAGCCAAGATTTATTCCCTGGTCAAGCCAAGTCTGAGTCCCTGGACAAGCCTAATCTGAGTCCCAGGTCAAACCAATTCCCAGTTCAAGGTCAAGCCAAGTCCGAGTTCCAGATCAAGCCTAATCTGAGTCCCCGGTCAAGCCAAGTCTGAGTTCCAGGTCAAGCCGAATCCGAGTTCCAGATAACGCCAAGACTGAGTCCATGGTCAAGACAAGGCTTAGTCACTGGTCAAGCCAAGTCTGAGCCCCTGGTCAAGCCAAGTCTGAGTTACAGGTCATGCCAAGTCTGAGTTCCATATCAAGCCAAGTCCAAGATCCAGGAGATGCCAAGTCCGAGTCCCATGTCAAGCCAACTCCGAGTTCCAGGTCAAGCCAAGTCTGAATCCCTGGTCAAGCCAAGTCCGAGTTACAGGTCATGCCAAGGCCGAGTTCTAGGTCAAGCCTAATCCGAGATCCAGGTCAATCCAAGTCCGAGTTCTAGGTCAAGCCTAATCCGAGTCCCAGGTCAAGCCAAGTCTGAGTTCCAGGTCAAGCCTAATCCGAGTCCCAGGTCATGCCAAGTCCGAAGTCCTTGGTCAAGCAAAGATTTAGTCCCTGGTCAAGCCAAGTCTGAGTCCCTGGACAAGCCTAATCTGAGTTCCAGATCAAGCCAAGTCCAAGATCCAGGACATGCCAAGTCCGAGTTCCAGGTCATGCCGTCTGAGTTCCAGGTCAAGCCTAATCCAAGTCCCAGGTCAAGCCAAGTCCGAGTTCCAGGTCAAGCCTAATCCGAGTCCCAGGGCAAGGCAAGACTGACTCACTGGTCAAGCCAAGTCCGAGTTCCAGGTCAAGCATAATCGGAGTCCCAGCTCAAGCCAAGTCTAAGTACCTGGTCAGGCCAAGTCCGAGTTCCAGATCAAGCCTAATCTGAGTCCCAGGTCAAACCAATTCCGAGTTCAAGGTCAGGCCAAGTCCGAGTTCCAGATCAAGCCTAATCTGAATCCCAGGTCATGCCAAGACCGAGATCAAGGTCAAGCCAAGTCCGAGTTCCAGATCAACCCTAATCTGAGTCCCAGGTAAAGCCAAGTCCGAGCTCCAGGTCAAGCCTAATCCAAGTTCCACATCAAGTCAAGTAGGAGTCCCGGGTCAAGCCAAGTCTGATTTCCAGGTCAAGCCGAATCCGAGTTCCAGATAAAGCCAAGACTGAGTCCATGGTCAAGACAAGGCTTAGTCACTGGTCAACCCAAGACTGAGTCCCTGGTCAAGTCAAATCTGAGTTACAGATCATGCCAAGTCTGAGTTCCAGGGAAAGCTTAATCCGAGTTCCAGGTCAAGCCAAGTCCGAGTTCCAGGTCAAGCCTAAACCGAGTTCCAGGTCAAGCCAAGTCTGAGTTCCAGGGCAAGCCTAATCTGAGTCCCAGATCAAGCCAAGTCCGACGTCCAGGTCCAGCCTAATCGGAGCTCCAGGTCAAGCCTAATCCGAGTCCCAGGGCAAGCCAAGACTGACTCTCTGGTCAAGCCAAGTCCGAGTTCCAGGTCAAGCCTAAGCCGAGTCCCAAGTCAAGCATAATCGGAGTCCCATGTCAAGCCAAGTCTAAGTTCCTGTTCAGGCCAAGTCCGAGTCCCATGTCAAGCCAAGTCTGAGTCCCAGGTCATGCCAAGTCTGATTCCCTGGTCAAGCCAAGTCTGAGTTACAGGTCATGCCAAGTCCGAGTTCCAGGTCAAGCTAAGTCTGAGTTCCAGGGCAATCCTAATCCGAGTCCAGGTCAAGCCAAGTCCGAGTTCCAGGTCAAGCCTGATCGGAGTTCCACGTCAAGTCACGTCTGAGACCCTGGCCAAGCCAAGTCCGAGTTCCAGGTCAAGACTAATCCGAGTTCCTGGTCAAGAAAAGTCCGATTTCCAAGTCAAGCCTAATCCGAGTTCCAGGTCAAGCCAAGACTGAATCCCTGGTCAAGCCAAGTCCGAGTTACAGGTCATGCCAAGGCCGAGTTCCAGGTCAAGCCTAAACTGAGATCCAGGTCAATCCAAGTCCGAGTTCTAGGTCAAGCCTAATCCGAGTCCCAGGTCAAGCCAAGTCTGAGTTCCAGGTCAAGCCTAATCCGAGTCCCAGGTCATGCCAAGTCCGAAGTCCTTGGTCAAGCCAAGATTTAGTCCCTGGTCAAGCCAAGTCTGAGTCCCTGGACAAGCCTAATGTGAGTTAAAGATCAAGCCAAGTCCAAGATCCAGGTCATGCCAAGTCTCAGTTCCAGGGAAAGCCTAATCCGAGTTCCAGGTCAAGCCAAGTCCGAGTTCCAGGTCAAGCCTAAACCGAGTTCCAGGTCAAGCCTAAGCCGAGTCCCAGGTCAAGCATAATCGGAGTCCCAGGTCAAACCAAGTCTAAGTTACTGTTCAGGCCAAGTCCGAGTCCCATGTCAAGCCAAGTCTGATTCCCAGGTCAAGCCAAGTCAGATTCCCTGGTCAAGCCAAGCCTGAGTTACAGGTCATGCCAAGTCCGAGTTCCAGGTCAAGCCTAATCGGAGTTCCACGTCAAGTCAAGTCTGTGACCCTGGCCAAGCCAAGTCCGAGTTCCAGGTCAAGACTAATCCGAGGTCCTGGTCAAGCCAAGACTAATCCAAGCTCCTGGTCAAGCCAAGACTGAGTTCCAGGGCAAGCCTACTCCGTGTCCCAGGTCAAGAAAAGTCCGATTTCCAAGTCAAGCCTAATCCGAGTTCCAGGTCAGGCCAAGACTGAATCCCTGGTCAAGCCAAGTCCGAGTTACAGTTCATGCCCAGGCCGAGTTCCAGGTCAAGCCTAATCCGAGATCCAGGTCAATCCAAGTCCGAGTTCTAGGTCAAGCCTAATCCGAGTCCCAGGTCATGCCAAGTCCGAAGTCCTTGGTCAAGCCAAGATTTACTCCCTGGTCAAGCCAAGTCTGAGTCCCTGGACAAGCCTAATCTGAGTTCCACATCAAGCCAAGTCCAAGTCCCAGGGCAAGCCAAGACTGACTCACTGGTCAAGCCAAATTTGAGTTCCTGGTCAAGCCTAATCCCAGTCCCAGGTCAAGCCAAGTCCGAGTTCCAGGTCAAGCCAAGTCCGAGTTCCAGGTCAAGCCTAAGCCGAGTCCCAGGTCAAGCATAATCGGAGTCCCAGGTCAAGCCAAGTCTAAGTTCCTGTTCAGGCCAAGTCCATGTCAAGCCAAGTCTGAATCCCTGGTCAAGCCAAGTCCGAGTTACAGGTCATGCCAAGGCCGAGTTCCAGGTCAAGCCTAATCCGAGATCCAGGTCAATCCAAGTCCGAGTTCTAGGTCAAGCCTAATCCGAGTCCCAGGTCATGCCAAGTCCGAAGTCCTTGGTCAAGCAAAGATTTAGTCCCTGGTCAAGCCAAGTCTGAGTCCCTGGACAAGCCTAATCTGAGTTCCAGATCAAGCCAAGTCCAAGATCCAGGAGATGCCAAGTCCGAGTCCCATGTCAAGCCAACTCCGAGTTCCAGGTCAAGCCAAGTCTGAATCCCTGGTCAAGCCAAGTCCGAGTTACAGGTCATGCCAAGGCCGAGTTCTAGGTCAAGCCTAATCCGAGATCCAGGTCAATCCAAGTCCGAGTTCTAGGTCAAGCCTAATCCGAGTCCCAGGTCAAGCCAAGTCTGAGTTCCAGGTCAAGCCTAATCCGAGTCCCAGGTCATGCCAAGTCCGAAGTCCTTGGTCAAGCAAAGATTTAGTCCCTGGTCAAGCCAAGTCTGAGTCCCTGGACAAGCCTAATCTGAGTTCCAGATCAAGCCAAGTCCAAGATCCAGGACATGCCAAGTCCGAGTTCCAGGTCATGCCGTCTGAGTTCCAGGTCAAGCCTAATCCAAGTCCCAGGTCAAGCCAAGTCCGAGTTCCAGGTCAAGCCTAATCCGAGTCCCAGGGCAAGGCAAGACTGACTCACTGGTCAAGCCAAGTCCGAGTTCCAGGTCAAGCATAATCGGAGTCCCAGCTCAAGCCAAGTCTAAGTACCTGGTCAGGCCAAGTCCGAGTTCCAGATCAAGCCTAATCTGAGTCCCAGGTCAAACCAATTCCGAGTTCAAGGTCAGGCCAAGTCCGAGTTCCAGATCAAGCCTAATCTGAATCCCAGGTCATGCCAAGACCGAGATCAAGGTCAAGCCAAGTCCGAGTTCCAGATCAACCCTAATCTGAGTCCCAGGTAAAGCCAAGTCCGAGCTCCAGGTCAAGCCTAATCCAAGTTCCACATCAAGTCAAGTAGGAGTCCCGGGTCAAGCCAAGTCTGATTTCCAGGTCAAGCCGAATCCGAGTTCCAGATAAAGCCAAGACTGAGTCCATGGTCAAGACAAGGCTTAGTCACTGGTCAACCCAAGACTGAGTCCCTGGTCAAGTCAAATCTGAGTTACAGATCATGCCAAGTCTGAGTTCCAGGGAAAGCTTAATCCGAGTTCCAGGTCAAGCCAAGTCCGAGTTCCAGGTCAAGCCTAAACCGAGTTCCAGGTCAAGCCAAGTCTGAGTTCCAGGGCAAGCCTAATCTGAGTCCCAGATCAAGCCAAGTCCGACGTCCAGGTCCAGCCTAATCGGAGCTCCAGGTCAAGCCTAATCCGAGTCCCAGGGCAAGCCAAGACTGACTCTCTGGTCAAGCCAAGACCGAGTTCCAGGTCAAGCCTAAGCCGAGTCCCAAGTCAAGCATAATCGGAGTCCCATGTCAAGCCAAGTCTAAGTTCCTGTTCAGGCCAAGTCCGAGTCCCATGTCAAGCCAAGTCTGAGTCCCAGGTCATGCCAAGTCTGATTCCCTGGTCAAGCCAAGTCTGAGTTACAGGTCATGCCAAGTCCGAGTTCCAGGTCAAGCTAAGTCTGAGTTCCAGGGCAATCCTAATCCGAGTCCAGGTCAAGCCAAGTCCGAGTTCCAGGTCAAGCCTGATCGGAGTTCCACGTCAAGTCACGTCTGAGACCCTGGCCAAGCCAAGTCCGAGTTCCAGGTCAAGACTAATCCGAGTTCCTGGTCAAGAAAAGTCCGATTTCCAAGTCAAGCCTAATCCGAGTTCCAGGTCAAGCCAAGACTGAATCCCTGGTCAAGCCAAGTCCGAGTTACAGGTCATGCCAAGGCCGAGTTCCAGGTCAAGCCTAAACCGAGATCCAGGTCAATCCAAGTCCGAGTTCTAGGTCAAGCCTAATCCGAGTCCCAGGTCAAGCCAAGTCTGAGTTCCAGGTCAAGCCTAATCCGAGTCCCAGGTCATGCCAAGTCCGAAGTCCTTGGTCAAGCCAAGATTTAGTCCCTGGTCAAGCCAAGTCTGAGTCCCTGGACAAGCCTAATGTGAGTTAAAGATCAAGCCAAGTCCAAGATCCAGGTCATGCCAAGTCTCAGTTCCAGGGAAAGCCTAATCCGAGTTCCAGGTCAAGCCAAGTCCGAGTTCCAGGTCAAGCCTAAACCGAGTTCCAGGTCAAGCCTAAGCCGAGTCCCAGGTCAAGCATAATCGGAGTCCCAGGTCAAACCAAGTCTAAGTTACTGTTCAGGCCAAGTCCGAGTCCCATGTCAAGCCAAGTCTGATTCCCAGGTCAAGCCAAGTCAGATTCCCTGGTCAAGCCAAGCCTGAGTTACAGGTCATGCCAAGTCCGAGTTCCAGGTCAAGCCTAATCGGAGTTCCACGTCAAGTCAAGTCTGTGACCCTGGCCAAGCCAAGTCCGAGTTCCAGGTCAAGACTAATCCGAGGTCCTGGTCAAGCCAAGACTAATCCAAGCTCCTGGTCAAGCCAAGACTGAGTTCCAGGGCAAGCCTACTCCGTGTCCCAGGTCAAGAAAAGTCCGATTTCCAAGTCAAGCCTAATCCGAGTTCCAGGTCAGGCCAAGACTGAATCCCTGGTCAAGCCAAGTCCGAGTTACAGTTCATGCCCAGGCCGAGTTCCAGGTCAAGCCTAATCCGAGATCCAGGTCAATCCAAGTCCGAGTTCTAGGTCAAGCCTAATCCGAGTCCCAGGTCATGCCAAGTCCGAAGTCCTTGGTCAAGCCAAGATTTACTCCCTGGTCAAGCCAAGTCTGAGTCCCTGGACAAGCCTAATCTGAGTTCCACATCAAGCCAAGTCCAAGTCCCAGGGCAAGCCAAGACTGACTCACTGGTCAAGCCAAATTTGAGTTCCTGGTCAAGCCTAATCCCAGTCCCAGGTCAAGCCAAGTCCGAGTTCCAGGTCAAGCCAAGTCCGAGTTCCAGGTCAAGCCTAAGCCGAGTCCCAGGTCAAGCATAATCGGAGTCCCAGGTCAAGCCAAGTCTAAGTTCCTGTTCAGGCCAAGTCCATGTCAAGCCAAGTCTGAATCCCTGGTCAAGCCAAGTCCGAGTTACAGGTCATGCCAAGGCCGAGTTCCAGGTCAAGCCTAATCCGAGATCCAGGTCAATCCAAGTCCGAGTTCTAGGTCAAGCCTAATCCGAGTCCCAGGTCATGCCAAGTCCGAAGTCCTTGGTCAAGCAAAGATTTAGTCCCTGGTCAAGCCAAGTCTGAGTCCCTGGACAAGCCTAATCTGAGTTCCAGATCAAGCCAAGTCCAAGATCCAGGACATGCCAAGTCCGAGTTCCAGGTCATGCCATCTGAGTTCCAGGTCAAGCCTAATCCAAGTCCCAGGTCAAGCCAAGTCCGAGTTCCAGGTCATGCCAAGTCTGAGTACCAGGTCAAGCCTAATCCGAGTCCCAGGGCAAGCCAAGACTGACTCACTGGTCAAGCCAAGTCCGAGTTCCAGGTCAAGCATAATCGGAGTCCCAGGTCAAGCCAAGTCTAAGTACCTGGTCAGGCCAAGTCCGAGTTCCAGATGAAGCCCAATCTGAGCCCAGGTCATGCCAAGTCCGAGTTCCAGGTCAAGACTAATCCGAGGTCCTGGTCAAGCCAAGACGGAGTTCCAGGGCAAGCCTACTCCGTGTCCCAGGTCAAGAAAAGTCCGATTTCCAAGTCAAGCCTAATCCGAGTTCCAGGTCAAGCCAAGTCTGAATCCCTGGTCAAGCCAAGTCCGAGTTACAGTTCATGCCAAGGCCGAGTTCCAGGTCAAGCCTAATCCGAGATCCAGGTCAATCCAAGTCCGAGTTCTAGGTCAAGCCTAATCCGAGTCCCAGGTCAAGCCAAGTCTGAGTTCCAGGTCAAGCCTAATCCGAGTCCCAGGTCATGCCAAGTCCGAAGTCCTTGGTCAAGCCAAGATTTAGTCTCTGGTCAAGCCAAGTCTGAGTCCCTGGACAAGCCTAATCTGAGTCCCAGGTCAAACCAATTCCGAGTTCAAGGTCAAGCCAAGTCCAAGTTCCAGGTCAAGCCTAATCTGAGTCCCCGGTCAAGCCAAGTCTGAGATCCAGGTCAAGCCGAATCCGAGTTCCAGATAACGCCAAGACTGAGTCCATGGTCAAGACAAGGCTTAGTCACTGGTCAAGCCAAGTCTGAGTCCGTGGTCAAGCCAAGTCTGAGTTACAGGTCATGCCAAGTCTGAGTTCCAGATCAAGCCAAGTCCAAGATCCAGGACATGCCAAGTCCGAGTCCCATGTCAAGCCAACTCCGAGTTCCAGGTCAAGCCTAATCCGAGTCCCAGGGCAAGCCAAGACTGACTCACTGGTCAAGCCAAGTCCGAGTTCCAGGGGAAGCCTAAGCCGAGTCCCAGGTCAAGCATAATCGGAGTCCCAGGTCAAGCCAAGTCTAAGTTCCTGTTCAGGCCAAGTCCCAGTCCCATGTCAAGCCAAGTCTGAGTCCCAGGTCATGCCAAGTCTGATTCCCTGGTCAAGCAAGTCTGAGTTACAGGTCATGCCAAGTCTGAGTTCCAGGTCAAGCCAAGTCTGAGTTCCAGGGCAATCCTAATCCGAGTCCCAGGTCAAGACAAGTCCGAGTTCCAGGTGATGCCTAAGCCGAGTCCCACGTCAAGCGTAATCGGAGTCCCAGGTCAAGTCAAGTCTAAGTTCCTGTCCAGCCCAAGTCCGAGTCCCATGTCAAGCCAAGTCTGAGTCCCAGGTCATGCCAAGTCTGATTCCCTGGTCAAGCCAAGTCTGAGTTACAGGTCATGCCAAGTCCGAGTTCCAGGTCAAGTCAAGTCTGAGTTCCAGGGCAATCCTAATCCGAGTCCCAGGTCAAGTCAATTCCGAGTTCCAGGTCAAGCCTAATCGGAGTTCCACGTCAAGTCAAGTCTGTGACCCTGGCCAAGCCAAGTCCGAGTTCCAGGTCAAGTCTAATCCGAGGTCCTGGTCAAGCCAAGACTGAGTTCCAGGGCAAGCCTACTCCGTGTCCCAGGTCAAGAAAAGTCTGATTTCCAAGTCAAGCCTAATCCGAGTTCCAGGTCAAGCCAAGTCTGAATCCCTGGTCAAGCCAAGTCCGAGTTACAGTTCCTGCCAAGGCCGAGTTCCAGGTCAAGCCTAATCCGAGATCCAGGTCAATCCAAGTCCGAGTTCTAGGTCAAGCCTAATCCGAGTCCCAGGTCAAGCCAAGTCTGAGTTCCAGGTCAAGCCTAATCTGAGTCCCAGGTCATGCCATTTCCGAAGTCCTTGGTCAAGCCAAGATTTATTCCCTGGTCAAGCCAAGTCTGAGTCCCTGGACAAGCCTAATCTGAGTCCCAGGTCAAACCAATTCCCAGTTCAAGGTCAAGCCAAGTCCGAGTTCCAGATCAAGCCTAATCTGAGTCCCCGGTCAAGCCAAGTCTGAGTTCCAGGTCAAGCCGAATCCGAGTTCCAGATAACGCCAAGACTGAGTCCATGGTCAAGACAAGGCTTAGTCACTGGTCAAGCCAAGTCTGAGCCCCTGGTCAAGCCAAGTCTGAGTTACAGGTCATGCCAAGTCTGAGTTCCATATCAAGCCAAGTCCAAGATCCAGGAGATGCCAAGTCCGAGTCCCATGTCAAGCCAACTCCGAGTTCCAGGTCAAGCCAAGTCTGAATCCCTGGTCAAGCCAAGTCCGAGTTACAGGTCATGCCAAGGCCGAGTTCTAGGTCAAGCCTAATCCGAGATCCAGGTCAATCCAAGTCCGAGTTCTAGGTCAAGCCTAATCCGAGTCCCAGGTCAAGCCAAGTCTGAGTTCCAGGTCAAGCCTAATCCGAGTCCCAGGTCATGCCAAGTCCGAAGTCCTTGGTCAAGCAAAGATTTAGTCCCTGGTCAAGCCAAGTCTGAGTCCCTGGACAAGCCTAATCTGAGTTCCAGATCAAGCCAAGTCCAAGATCCAGGACATGCCAAGTCCGAGTTCCAGGTCATGCCGTCTGAGTTCCAGGTCAAGCCTAATCCAAGTCCCAGGTCAAGCCAAGTCCGAGTTCCAGGTCAAGCCTAATCCGAGTCCCAGGGCAAGGCAAGACTGACTCACTGGTCAAGCCAAGTCCGAGTTCCAGGTCAAGCATAATCGGAGTCCCAGCTCAAGCCAAGTCTAAGTACCTGGTCAGGCCAAGTCCGAGTTCCAGATCAAGCCTAATCTGAGTCCCAGGTCAAACCAATTCCGAGTTCAAGGTCAGGCCAAGTCCGAGTTCCAGATCAAGCCTAATCTGAATCCCAGGTCATGCCAAGACCGAGATCAAGGTCAAGCCAAGTCCGAGTTCCAGATCAACCCTAATCTGAGTCCCAGGTAAAGCCAAGTCCGAGCTCCAGGTCAAGCCTAATCCAAGTTCCACATCAAGTCAAGTAGGAGTCCCGGGTCAAGCCAAGTCTGATTTCCAGGTCAAGCCGAATCCGAGTTCCAGATAAAGCCAAGACTGAGTCCATGGTCAAGACAAGGCTTAGTCACTGGTCAACCCAAGACTGAGTCCCTGGTCAAGTCAAATCTGAGTTACAGATCATGCCAAGTCTGAGTTCCAGGGAAAGCTTAATCCGAGTTCCAGGTCAAGCCAAGTCCGAGTTCCAGGTCAAGCCTAAACCGAGTTCCAGGTCAAGCCAAGTCTGAGTTCCAGGGCAAGCCTAATCTGAGTCCCAGATCAAGCCAAGTCCGACGTCCAGGTCCAGCCTAATCGGAGCTCCAGGTCAAGCCTAATCCGAGTCCCAGGGCAAGCCAAGACTGACTCTCTGGTCAAGCCAAGTCCGAGTTCCAGGTCAAGCCTAAGCCGAGTCCCAAGTCAAGCATAATCGGAGTCCCATGTCAAGCCAAGTCTAAGTTCCTGTTCAGGCCAAGTCCGAGTCCCATGTCAAGCCAAGTCTGAGTCCCAGGTCATGCCAAGTCTGATTCCCTGGTCAAGCCAAGTCTGAGTTACAGGTCATGCCAAGTCCGAGTTCCTGGTCAAGCTAAGTCTGAGTTCCAGGGCAATCCTAATCCGAGTCCAGGTCAAGCCAAGTCCGAGTTCCAGGTCAAGCCTGATCGGAGTTCCACGTCAAGTCACGTCTGAGACCCTGGCCAAGCCAAGTCCGAGTTCCAGGTCAAGACTAATCCGAGTTCCTGGTCAAGAAAAGTCCGATTTCCAAGTCAAGCCTAATCCGAGTTCCAGGTCAAGCCAAGACTGAATCCCTGGTCAAGCCAAGTCCGAGTTACAGGTCATGCCAAGGCCGAGTTCCAGGTCAAGCCTAAACCGAGATCCAGGTCAATCCAAGTCCGAGTTCTAGGTCAAGCCTAATCCGAGTCCCAGGTCAAGCCAAGTCTGAGTTCCAGGTCAAGCCTAATCCGAGTCCCAGGTCATGCCAAGTCTGAGTCCCTGGACAAGCCTAATCTGAGTCCCAGGTCAAACCAATTCCCAGTTCAAGGTCAAGCCAAGTCCGAGTTCCAGATCAAGCCTAATCTGAGTCCCCGGACAAGCCAAGTCTGAGTTCCAGGTCAAGCCGAATCCGAGTTCCAGATAACGCCAAGACTGAGTCCATGGTCAAGACAAGGCTTAGTCACTGGTCAAGCCAAGTCTGAGCCCCTGGTCAAGCCAAGTCTGAGTTACAGGTCATGCCAAGTCTGAGTTCCATATCAAGCCAAGTCCAAGATCCAGGAGATGCCAAGTCCGAGTCCCATGTCAAGCCAACTCCGAGTTCCAGGTCAAGCCAAGTCTGAATCCCTGGTCAAGCCAAGTCCGAGTTACAGGTCATGCCAAGGCCGAGTTCTAGGTCAAGCCTAATCCGAGATCCAGGTCAATCCAAGTCCGAGTTCTAGGTCAAGCCTAATCCGAGTCCCAGGTCAAGCCAAGTCTGAGTTCCAGGTCAAGCCTAATCCGAGTCCCAGGTCATGCCAAGTCCGAAGTCCTTGGTCAAGCAAAGATTTAGTCCCTGGTCAAGCCAAGTCTGAGTCCCTGGACAAGCCTAATCTGAGTTCCAGATCAAGCCAAGTCCAAGATCCAGGACATGCCAAGTCCGAGTTCCAGGTCATGCCGTCTGAGTTCCAGGTCAAGCCTAATCCAAGTCCCAGGTCAAGCCAAGTCCGAGTTCCAGGTCAAGCCTAATCCGAGTCCCAGGGCAAGGCAAGACTGACTCACTGGTCAAGCCAAGTCCGAGTTCCAGGTCAAGCATAATCGGAGTCCCAGCTCAAGCCAAGTCTAAGTACCTGGTCAGGCCAAGTCCGAGTTCCAGATCAAGCCTAATCTGAGTCCCAGGTCAAACCAATTCCGAGTTCAAGGTCAGGCCAAGTCCGAGTTCCAGATCAAGCCTAATCTGAATCCCAGGTCATGCCAAGACCGAGATCAAGGTCAAGCCAAGTCCGAGTTCCAGATCAACCCTAATCTGAGTCCCAGGTAAAGCCAAGTCCGAGCTCCAGGTCAAGCCTAATCCAAGTTCCACATCAAGTCAAGTAGGAGTCCCGGGTCAAGCCAAGTCTGATTTCCAGGTCAAGCCGAATCCGAGTTCCAGATAAAGCCAAGACTGAGTCCATGGTCAAGACAAGGCTTAGTCACTGGTCAACCCAAGACTGAGTCCCTGGTCAAGTCAAATCTGAGTTACAGATCATGCCAAGTCTGAGTTCCAGGGAAAGCTTAATCCGAGTTCCAGGTCAAGCCAAGTCCGAGTTCCAGGTCAAGCCTAAACCGAGTTCCAGGTCAAGCCAAGTCTGAGTTCCAGGGCAAGCCTAATCTGAGTCCCAGATCAAGCCAAGTCCGACGTCCAGGTCCAGCCTAATCGGAGCTCCAGGTCAAGCCTAATCCGAGTCCCAGGGCAAGCCAAGACTGACTCTCTGGTCAAGCCAAGTCCGAGTTCCAGGTCAAGCCTAAGCCGAGTCCCAAGTCAAGCATAATCGGAGTCCCATGTCAAGCCAAGTCTAAGTTCCTGTTCAGGCCAAGTCCGAGTCCCATGTCAAGCCAAGTCTGAGTCCCAGGTCATGCCAAGTCTGATTCCCTGGTCAAGCCAAGTCTGAGTTACAGGTCATGCCAAGTCCGAGTTCCTGGTCAAGCTAAGTCTGAGTTCCAGGGCAATCCTAATCCGAGTCCAGGTCAAGCCAAGTCCGAGTTCCAGGTCAAGCCTGATCGGAGTTCCACGTCAAGTCACGTCTGAGACCCTGGCCAAGCCAAGTCCGAGTTCCAGGTCAAGACTAATCCGAGTTCCTGGTCAAGAAAAGTCCGATTTCCAAGTCAAGCCTAATCCGAGTTCCAGGTCAAGCCAAGACTGAATCCCTGGTCAAGCCAAGTCCGAGTTACAGGTCATGCCAAGGCCGAGTTCCAGGTCAAGCCTAAACCGAGATCCAGGTCAATCCAAGTCCGAGTTCTAGGTCAAGCCTAATCCGAGTCCCAGGTCAAGCCAAGTCTGAGTTCCAGGTCAAGCCTAATCCGAGTCCCAGGTCATGCCAAGTCCGAAGTCCTTGGTCAAGCCAAGATTTAGTCCCTGGTCAAGCCAAGTCTGAGTCCCTGGACAAGCCTAATGTGAGTTAAAGATCAAGCCAAGTCCAAGATCCAGGTCATGCCAAGTCTCAGTTCCAGGGAAAGCCTAATCCGAGTTCCAGGTCAAGCCAAGTCCGAGTTCCAGGTCAAGCCTAAACCGAGTTCCAGGTCAAGCCTAAGCCGAGTCCCAGGTCAAGCATAATCGGAGTCCCAGGTCAAACCAAGTCTAAGTTACTGTTCAGGCCAAGTCCGAGTCCCATGTCAAGCCAAGTCTGATTCCCAGGTCAAGCCAAGTCAGATTCCCTGGTCAAGCCAAGCCTGAGTTATAGGTCATGCCAAGTCCGAGTTCCAGGTCAAGCCTAATCGGAGTTCCACGTCAAGTCAAGTCTGTGACCCTGGCCAAGCCAAGTCCGAGTTCCAGGTCAAGACTAATCCGAGGTCCTGGTCAAGCCAAGACTAATCCAAGCTCCTGGTCAAGCCAAGACTGAGTTCCAGGGCAAGCCTACTCCGTGTCCCAGGTCAAGAAAAGTCCGATTTCCAAGTCAAGCCTAATCCGAGTTCCAGGTCAGGCCAAGACTGAATCCCTGGTCAAGCCAAGTCCGAGTTACAGTTCATGCCCAGGCCGAGTTCCAGGTCAAGCCTAATCCGAGATCCAGGTCAATCCAAGTCCGAGTTCTAGGTCAAGCCTAATCCGAGTCCCAGGTCATGCCAAGTCCGAAGTCCTTGGTCAAGCCAAGATTTACTCCCTGGTCAAGCCAAGTCTGAGTCCCTGGACAAGCCTAATCTGAGTTCCACATCAAGCCAAGTCCAAGTCCCAGGGCAAGCCAAGACTGACTCACTGGTCAAGCCAAATTTGAGTTCCTGGTCAAGCCTAATCCCAGTCCCAGGTCAAGCCAAGTCCGAGTTCCAGGTCAAGCCAAGTCCGAGTTCCAGGTCAAGCCTAAGCCGAGTCCCAGGTCAAGCATAATCGGAGTCCCAGGTCAAGCCAAGTCTAAGTTCCTGTTCAGGCCAAGTCCATGTCAAGCCAAGTCTGAATCCCTGGTCAAGCCAAGTCCGAGTTACAGGTCATGCCAAGGCCGAGTTCCAGGTCAAGCCTAATCCGAGATCCAGGTCAATCCAAGTCCGAGTTCTAGGTCAAGCCTAATCCGAGTCCCAGGTCATGCCAAGTCCGAAGTCCTTGGTCAAGCAAAGATTTAGTCCCTGGTCAAGCCAAGTCTGAGTCCCTGGACAAGCCTAATCTGAGTTCCAGATCAAGCCAAGTCCAAGATCCAGGACATGCCAAGTCCGAGTTCCAGGTCATGCCATCTGAGTTCCAGGTCAAGCCTAATCCAAGTCCCAGGTCAAGCCAAGTCCGAGTTCCAGGTCATGCCAAGTCTGAGTTCCAGGTCAAGCCTAATCCGAGTCCCAGGGCAAGCCAAGACTGACTCACTGGTCAAGCCAAGTCCGAGTTCCAGGTCAAGCATAATCGGAGTCCCAGGTCAAGCCAAGTCTAAGTACCTGGTCAGGCCAAGTCCGAGTTCCAGATGAAGCCCAATCTGAGCCCAGGTCATGCCAAGTCCGAGTTCCAGGTCAAGACTAATCCGAGGTCCTGGTCAAGCCAAGACGGAGTTCCAGGGCAAGCCTACTCCGTGTCCCAGGTCAAGAAAAGTCCGATTTCCAAGTCAAGCCTAATCCGAGTTCCAGGTCAAGCCAAGTCTGAATCCCTGGTCAAGCCAAGTCCGAGTTACAGTTCATGCCAAGGCCGAGTTCCAGGTCAAGCCTAATCCGAGATCCAGGTCAATCCAAGTCCGAGTTCTAGGTCAAGCCTAATCCGAGTCCCAGGTCAAGCCAAGTCTGAGTTCCAGGTCAAGCCTAATCCGAGTCCCAGGTCATGCCAAGTCCGAAGTCCTTGGTCAAGCCAAGATTTAGTCTCTGGTCAAGCCAAGTCTGAGTCCCTGGACAAGCCTAATCTGAGTCCCAGGTCAAACCAATTCCGAGTTCAAGGTCAAGCCAAGTCCAAGTTCCAGGTCAAGCCTAATCTGAGTCCCCGGTCAAGCCAAGTCTGAGATCCAGGTCAAGCCGAATCCGAGTTCCAGATAACGCCAAGACTGAGTCCATGGTCAAGACAAGGCTTAGTCACTGGTCAAGCCAAGTCTGAGTCCGTGGTCAAGCCAAGTCTGAGTTACAGGTCATGCCAAGTCTGAGTTCCAGATCAAGCCAAGTCCAAGATCCAGGACATGCCAAGTCCGAGTCCCATGTCAAGCCAACTCCGAGTTCCAGGTCAAGCCTAATCCGAGTCCCAGGGCAAGCCAAGACTGACTCACTGGTCAAGCCAAGTCCGAGTTCCAGGGGAAGCCTAAGCCGAGTCCCAGGTCAAGCATAATCGGAGTCCCAGGTCAAGCCAAGTCTAAGTTCCTGTTCAGGCCAAGTCCCAGTCCCATGTCAAGCCAAGTCTGAGTCCCAGGTCATGCCAAGTCTGATTCCCTGGTCAAGCAAGTCTGAGTTACAGGTCATGCCAAGTCTGAGTTCCAGGTCAAGCCAAGTCTGAGTTCCAGGGCAATCCTAATCCGAGTCCCAGGTCAAGACAAGTCCGAGTTCCAGGTGATGCCTAAGCCGAGTCCCACGTCAAGCGTAATCGGAGTCCCAGGTCAAGTCAAGTCTAAGTTCCTGTCCAGCCCAAGTCCGAGTCCCATGTCAAGCCAAGTCTGAGTCCCAGGTCATGCCAAGTCTGATTCCCTGGTCAAGCCAAGTCTGAGTTACAGGTCATGCCAAGTCTGAGTTCCAGGTTAAGCCAAGTCTGAGTTCCAGGGCAATCCTAATCCGAGTCCCAGGTCAAGCCAAGTCTGAGTTCCAGGTCAAGCCTGATCGGAGTTCGACGTCAAGTCAAGTCTGTGACCCTGGCCAAGCCAAGTCCGAGTTCCAGGTCAAGACTAATCCGAGTTCCTGGTCAAGCCAAGACTGAGTTCCAGGGCAAGCCTACTCGGATCCCAGGTCAAGAAAAATCCGATTTCCAAGTCAAGCCTAATCCGAGTTCCAGGTCAAGCCAAGTCTGAATCCCTGGTCAAGCCAAGTCCGAGTTACAGGTCATGCCAAGGCCGAGTTCCAGGTCAAGCCTAATCCGAGATCCAGGTCAATCCAAGTCCGAGTTCTAGGTCAAGCCTAATCCGAGTCCCAGGTCAAGCCAAGTCTGAGTTCCAGGTCAAGCCTAATCCGAGTCCCAGGTCATGCCATTTCCGAAGTCCTTGGTCAAGCAAAGATTTTGTCCCTGGTCAAGCCAAGTCTGAGTCCCTGGACAAGCCTAATCTGAGTTCCAGATCAAGCCAAGTCCAAGATCCAGGACATGCCAAGTCCGAGTTCCAAGTCAAGCCGTCTGAGTTCCAGGTCAAGCCTAATCCAAGTCCCACGTCAAGCCAAGTCCGAGTTCCAGGTCATGCCAAGTCTGAGTTCCAGGTCAAGACTAATCCGAGTCCCAGGGCAAGCCAAGACTGACTCACTGGTCAAGCCAAGTCCGAGTTCCAGGTCAAGCATAATCGGAGTCCCAGGTCAAGCCAAGTCTAAGTACCTGGTCAGGCCAAGTCCGAGTTCCAGATCAAGCCTAATCTGAGTCCCAGGTCAAACCAATTCCGAGTTCATGGTCAAGCCAAGTCCGAGTTCCAGATCAAGTATAATCTGAGTCCCAGGTAAAGCCAAGTCCGAGCTCCAGGTAAAGCCTAATCCAAGTTCCAGGTCAAGCCAAGTCTGAATCCCTGGTCAAGCCAAGTCCGAGTTACAGTTCATGCCAAGGCCGAGGTCCAGGTCAAGCCTAATCCGAGATCCAGGTCAATCCAAGTCCGAGTTCTAGGTCAAGCCTAATCCGAGTCCCAGGGCAAGCCAAGACTGACTCACTGGTCAAGCCAAATTTGAGTTCCAGGTCAAGCCTAATCCCAGTCCCAGGTCAAGCCAAGACAGAGTTCCAGGTCATGCCAAGTCTGAGTTCCAGGTCAAGCCTAATCCGAGTCCCAGGGCAAGCCAAGACTGACTCACTGGTCAGGCCAAGTCCGAGTTCCAGATCAAGCCTAATCTGAGTCCCAGGTCAAGCCAAGTCCGAGCTCCAGGTCAAGCCTAATCCAAGTTCCACATCAAGCCAAGTAGGAGTCCCCGGTCAAGCCAAGTCTGAGTTCCAGGTCAAGCCGAAACTGAGTTCCAGATAAAGCCAAGACTGAGTCCATGGTCAAGACAAGACTTAGTCACTGGTCAAGCCAAGTCTGAGTCCCTGGTCAAGCCAAGTCTGAGTTACAGGTTATGCCAAGTCTGAGTTCCAGTTCATGCCAAGTCCAAGATCCAGGACATGCCAAGTCTGATTCCGTGGTCATGCCGTCTGAGTCCCAGGTCAAGCCAAGTCCGAGTTCCAGGTCATGCCAAGTCTGAGTTCCAGGTCAAGCCTAATACGAGTCCCAGGGCAAGCCAAGACTGACTCACTGGTCAAGCCAAGTCCGAGTTCCAGGACAAGCATAATCGTAGTCCCAGGTCAGGCCAAGTCTGAGTACCTGGTCAGGCCAAGTCCGCGTTCCAGATCAAGCCTAATCTGAGTCCCAGGTCAAACCAATTCCGAGTTCAAGGTCAGGCCAAGTCCGAGTTCCAGATCAAGCCTAATCTGAATCCCAGGTCATGCCAAGTCCGAGATCAAGGTCAAGCCAAGTCCGAGTTCCAGATCAAGCCTAATCTGAGTCCCAGGTAATGCCAAGTCCGAGCTCCAGGTCAAGCCTAATCCAAGTTCCAGGTCAAGCCAAATCTGAGTCCCTGGACAAGCCTAATCTGAGTTCCAGATCAAGCCAAGTCCAAGATCCAGGACATGCCAAGTCCGAGTTCCAGGTCATGCCGTCTGAGTTCCAGGTCAAGCCTAATCCAAGTCCCAGGTCAAGCCAAGTCCGAGTTCCAGGTCATGCCGTCTGAGTTCCAGGTCAAGCCTAATCCAAGTCCCAGGTCAAGCCAAGTCCGAGTTCCAGGTCATGCCAAGTCTGAGTTCCAGGGCAATCCTAATCCGAGTCCCAGGTCAAGTCAAGTCCGAGTTCCAGGTCAGGTCTAATCGGAGTTCCACGTCAAGTCAAGTCTGTGACCCTGCCCAAGCCAAGTCTGAGTTCCAGGTCAAGACTAATCCGAGGTCCTGGTCAAGCCAAGACTGAGTTCCAGGGCAAGCCTACTCCGTCTCCCAGGACAAGAAAAGTCCGATTTCCAAGTCAAGCCTAATCCGAGTTCCAGGTCAAGCCAAGTCTGAATCCCTGGTCAAGCCAAGTCCGAGTTACAGTTCATGCCAAGGCCGAGTTCCAGGTCAAGCCTAATCCGAGATCCAGGTCAATCCAAGTCCGAGTTCTAGGTCAAGCCTAATCCGAGTCCCAGGTCAAGCCAAGTCTGAGTTCCAGATCAAGCCTAATCCGAGTCCCAGGTCATGTCAAGTCCGAAGTCCTTGGTCAATCCAAGATTTATTCCCTGGTCAAGCCAAGTCTGAGTCCCTGGATAAGCCTAATCTGAGTCCCAGGTCAAACCAATTCCGAGTTCAAGGTCAAGCCAAGTCCGAGTTCCAGATCAAGCCTAATCTGAGTCCCCGGTCAAGCCAAGTCTGAGTTCCAGGTCAAGCCGAATCCGAGTTCCAGATAACGCCAAGTCTGAGTCCCTGGTCAAGCCAAGTCTGAGTTACAGGTCATGCCAAGTCTGAGTTCCAGGTTAAGCCAAGTCTGAGTTCCAGGGCAATCCTAATCCGAGTCCCAGGTCAAGCCAAGTCTGAGTTCCAGGTCAAGCCTGATCGGAGTTCGACGTCAAGTCAAGTCTGTGACCCTGGCCAAGCCAAGTCCGAGTTCCAGGTCAAGACTAATCCGAGTTCCTGGTCAAGCCAAGACTGAGTTCCAGGGCAAGCCTACTCGGATCCCAGGTCAAGAAAAATCCGATTTCCAAGTCAAGCCTAATCCGAGTTCCAGGTCAAGCCAAGTCTGAATCCCTGGTCAAGCCAAGTCCGAGTTACAGGTCATGCCAAGGCCGAGTTCCAGGTCAAGCCTAATCCGAGATCCAGGTCAATCCAAGTCCGAGTTCTAGGTCAAGCCTAATCCGAGTCCCAGGTCAAGCCAAGTCTGAGTTCCAGGTCAAGCCTAATCCGAGTCCCAGGTCATGCCATTTCCGAAGTCCTTGGTCAAGCAAAGATTTTGTCCCTGGTCAAGCCAAGTCTGAGTCCCTGGACAAGCCTAATCTGAGTTCCAGATCAAGCCAAGTCCAAGATCCAGGACATGCCAAGTCCGAGTTCCAAGTCAAGCCGTCTGAGTTCCAGGTCAAGCCTAATCCAAGTCCCACGTCAAGCCAAGTCCGAGTTCCAGGTCATGCCAAGTCTGAGTTCCAGGTCAAGACTAATCCGAGTCCCAGGGCAAGCCAAGACTGACTCACTGGTCAAGCCAAGTCCGAGTTCCAGGTCAAGCATAATCGGAGTCCCAGGTCAAGCCAAGTCTAAGTACCTGGTCAGGCCAAGTCCGAGTTCCAGATCAAGCCTAATCTGAGTCCCAGGTCAAACCAATTCCGAGTTCATGGTCAAGCCAAGTCCGAGTTCCAGATCAAGTATAATCTGAGTCCCAGGTAAAGCCAAGTCCGAGCTCCAGGTAAAGCCTAATCCAAGTTCCAGGTCAAGCCAAGTCTGAATCCCTGGTCAAGCCAAGTCCGAGTTACAGTTCATGCCAAGGCCGAGGTCCAGGTCAAGCCTAATCCGAGATCCAGGTCAATCCAAGTCCGAGTTCTAGGTCAAGCCTAATCCGAGTCCCAGGGCAAGCCAAGACTGACTCACTGGTCAAGCCAAATTTGAGTTCCAGGTCAAGCCTAATCCCAGTCCCAGGTCAAGCCAAGACAGAGTTCCAGGTCATGCCAAGTCTGAGTTCCAGGTCAAGCCTAATCCGAGTCCCAGGGCAAGCCAAGACTGACTCACTGGTCAGGCCAAGTCCGAGTTCCAGATCAAGCCTAATCTGAGTCCCAGGTCAAGCCAAGTCCGAGCTCCAGGTCAAGCCTAATCCAAGTTCCACATCAAGCCAAGTAGGAGTCCCCGGTCAAGCCAAGTCTGAGTTCCAGGTCAAGCCGAAACTGAGTTCCAGATAAAGCCAAGACTGAGTCCATGGTCAAGACAAGACTTAGTCACTGGTCAAGCCAAGTCTGAGTCCCTGGTCAAGCCAAGTCTGAGTTACAGGTTATGCCAAGTCTGAGTTCCAGTTCATGCCAAGTCCAAGATCCAGGACATGCCAAGTCTGATTCCGTGGTCATGCCGTCTGAGTCCCAGGTCAAGCCAAGTCCGAGTTCCAGGTCATGCCAAGTCTGAGTTCCAGGTCAAGCCTAATACGAGTCCCAGGGCAAGCCAAGACTGACTCACTGGTCAAGCCAAGTCCGAGTTCCAGGACAAGCATAATCGTAGTCCCAGGTCAGGCCAAGTCTGAGTACCTGGTCAGGCCAAGTCCGCGTTCCAGATCAAGCCTAATCTGAGTCCCAGGTCAAACCAATTCCGAGTTCAAGGTCAGGCCAAGTCCGAGTTCCAGATCAAGCCTAATCTGAATCCCAGGTCATGCCAAGTCCGAGATCAAGGTCAAGCCAAGTCCGAGTTCCAGATCAAGCCTAATCTGAGTCCCAGGTAATGCCAAGTCCGAGCTCCAGGTCAAGCCTAATCCAAGTTCCAGGTCAAGCCAAATCTGAGTCCCTGGACAAGCCTAATCTGAGTTCCAGATCAAGCCAAGTCCAAGATCCAGGACATGCCAAGTCCGAGTTCCAGGTCATGCCGTCTGAGTTCCAGGTCAAGCCTAATCCAAGTCCCAGGTCAAGCCAAGTCCGAGTTCCAGGTCATGCCGTCTGAGTTCCAGGTCAAGCCTAATCCAAGTCCCAGGTCAAGCCAAGTCCGAGTTCCAGGTCATGCCAAGTCTGAGTTCCAGGGCAATCCTAATCCGAGTCCCAGGTCAAGTCAAGTCCGAGTTCCAGGTCAGGTCTAATCGGAGTTCCACGTCAAGTCAAGTCTGTGACCCTGCCCAAGCCAAGTCTGAGTTCCAGGTCAAGACTAATCCGAGGTCCTGGTCAAGCCAAGACTGAGTTCCAGGGCAAGCCTACTCCGTCTCCCAGGACAAGAAAAGTCCGATTTCCAAGTCAAGCCTAATCCGAGTTCCAGGTCAAGCCAAGTCTGAATCCCTGGTCAAGCCAAGTCCGAGTTACAGTTCATACCAAGGCCGAGTTCCAGGTCAAGCCTAATCCGAGATCCAGGTCAATCCAAGTCCGAGTTCTAGGTCAAGCCTAATCCGAGTCCCAGGTCAAGCCAAGTCTGAGTTCCAGATCAAGCCTAATCCGAGTCCCAGGTCATGTCAAGTCCGAAGTCCTTGGTCAATCCAAGATTTATTCCCTGGTCAAGCCAAGTCTGAGTCCCTGGATAAGCCTAATCTGAGTCCCAGGTCAAACCAATTCCGAGTTCAAGGTCAAGCCAAGTCCGAGTTCCAGATCAAGCCTAATCTGAGTCCCCGGTCAAGCCAAGTCTGAGTTCCAGGTCAAGCCGAATCCGAGTTCCAGATAACGCCAAGACTGAGTCCATGGTCAAGACAAGGCTTAGTCACTGGTCAAGCCAAGTCTGAGTCCCTGGTCAAGCCAAGTCTGAGTTACAGGTCATGCCAAGTCTGAGTTCCAGATCAAGCCAAGTCCAAGATCCAGGACATGCCAAGTCCGAGTCCCATGTCAAGCCAACTCTGAGTTCCAGGTCAAGCCAAGTCTGAATCCCTGGTCAAGCCAAGTCCGAGTTACAGGTCATGCCAAGGCCGAGTTCCAGGTCAAGCCTAATCCGAGATCCAGGTCAATCCAAGTCCGAGTTCAGGGTCAAGCCTAATCCGAGTCCCAGGTCAAGCCAAGTCTGAGTTCCAGGTCAAGCCTAATCCGAGTCCCAGGTCATGCCAAGTCCGAAGTCCTTGGTCAAGCAAAGATTGAGTCCCTGGACAAGCCTAATCTGAGTTCCAGATCAAGCCAAGTCCAAGATCCAGGACATGCCAAGTCCGAGTTCCAGGTCATGCCTTCTGAGTTTCAGGTCAAGCCTAACCAAGTCCCAGGTCAAGCCAAGTCCGAGTTCCAGGTCATGCCAAGTCTGAGTTCCAGGTCAAGCCTAATCCAAGTCCCACGTCAAGCCAAGTCCGAGTTCCAGGTCATGCCAAGTCTGAGTTCCAGGTCAAGACTAATCCGAGTCCCAGGGCAAGCCAAGACTGACTCACTGGTCAAGCCAAGTCCGATTTCCAGGTCAAGCATAATCGGAGTCCCAGGTCAAGCCATGTCTAAGGACCTGGTCAGGGAAAGTCCGAGTTCCAGATCAAGCCTAATCTGAGTCGCAGGTCATGCCAAGTCCGAGTTCCAGGTCAAGTCAAGTCTGAGTTCCAGGGCAATCCTAATCCGAGTCCCAGGTCAAGTCAAGTCCGAGTTCCAGGTCAAGCCTAATCGGAGTTCCACGTCAAGTCAAGTCTGTGACCCTGGCCAAGCCAAGTCCGAGTTCCAGGTCAAGACTAATCCGAGGTCCAGGTCAAGCCAAGTCTGAGTTCCAGGGCAAGCCTACTCCGTGTCCCAGGTCAAGCCTAATCCGAGTCCCAGGTCAAGCCAATTCCGATTTCAGTTCCAGCCTAATCGGAGCTCCAGGTCAAGCCTAATCCGAGTCCCAGGGCAAGCCAAGACTGACTCTCTGGTCAAGCCAAGTCCGAGCTCCAGGTCAAGCTTAAGCCGAGTCCCAAGTCAAGCATAATCGGAGTCCCATGTCAAGCCAAGTCTAAGTTCCTGTTCAGGCCAAGTCCGAGTCCCATGTCAAGCCAAGTCTGAGTCCCAGGTCATGCCAAGTCTGATTCCCTGGTCAAGCCAAGTCTGAGTTACAGGTCATGCCAAGTCTGAGTTCCAGATCAAGCCAAGTCCAAGATCCAGGACATGCCAAGTCCGAGTCCCATGTCAAGCCAAATCCGAGTTCCAGGTCAAGCCAAGTCTGAATCCCTGGTCAAGCCAAGTCCGTGTTACAGGTCATGCCAAGGCCGAGTTCCAGGTCAAGCCTAATCCGAGATCCAGGTCAATCCAAGTCCGAGTTCTAGGTCAAGCTTAATCCGAGTCCCAGGTCAAGCCAAGTCTGAGTTCCAGGTCAAGCCTAATCCGAGTCCCAGGTCATGCCAAGTCCGAAGTCCTTGGTCAAGCAAAGATTTAGTCCCTGGTCAAGCCAAGTCTGAGTCCCTGGACAAGCCTAATCTGAGTTCCAGATCAAGCCAAGTCCAAGATCCAGGACATGCCAAGTCCGAGTTCCAGGTCATGCCTTCTGAGTTCCAGGTCAAGCCTAATCCAAGTCCCAGGTCAAGCCAAGTCCGAGTTCCAGGTCATGCCAAGTCTGAGTTCCAGGTCAAGCCTAATCTGAGTCCCAGGGCAAGCCAAGACTGACTCACTAGTCAAGCCAAGTCCGAGTTCCAGGTCAAGCATAATCGGAGTCCCAGGTCAAGCCATGTCTAAGTACATGGTCAGGCCAACTCCGAGTTCCAGATGAAGCCTAATCTGAGTCCCAGGTCATGCCAAGTCCGAGTTCCAGGTCAAGTGAAGTCTGAGTTCCAGGGCAATCCTAATCCGAGTCCCAGGTCAAGTCAAGTCCGAGTTCCAGGTCAAGCCTAATCGGAGTTCCACGTCAAGTCAAGTCTGTGACCCTGGCCAAGCCAAGTCCGAGTTCCAGGTCAAGACTAATCCGAGGTCCAGGTCAAGCCAAGACTGAGTTCCAGGGCAAGCCTACTCTGTGTCCCAGGTCAAGCCTAATCCGAGTTCAAGGTCAGGCCAAGTCCAAGTTCCAGATCAAGCCTAATCTGAATCGCAGGTCATGCCAAGTCCGAGATCAAGGTCAAGCCTAATCCAAGTTCCACATCAAGCCAAGTAGGAGTCCCGGGTCAAGCCAAGTCTGATTTCCAGGTCAAGCCGAATCCGAGTTCCAGATAAAGCCAAGACTGAGTCCATGGTCAAGACAAGGCTTAGTCACTGGTCAACCCAAGACTGAGTCCCTGGTCAAGTCAAATCTGAGTTACAGATAATGCCAAGTCTGAGTTCCAGGGAAAGCTTAATCCGAGTTCCAGGTCAAGCCAAGTCCGAGTTCCAGGTGAAGCCTAAACCGAGTTCCAGGTCAAGCCACGTCTGAGTTCCAGGGCAAGCCTAATCTGAGTCCCAGGTCAAGCCAATTCCGACTTCCAGGTCCAGCCTAATCGGAGCTCCAGGTCAAGCCCAATCCGAGTCCCAGGGCAAGCCAAGACTGACTCACTGGTCAAACCAATTCCGAGTTCAAGGTCAGGCCAAGTCCGAGTTCCAGATCAAGCCTAATCTGAATCCCAGGTCATGCCAGGTCCGAGATCAAGGTCAAGCCAAGTCCGAGTTCCAGGTCAAGCTTAAGCCGAGTCCCAAGTCAAGCATAATCGGAGTCCCATGTCAAGCCAAGTCTAAGTTCCTGTTGAGGCCAAGTCCGAGTCCCATGTCAAGCCAAGTCTGAGTCCCAGGTCATGCCAAGTCTGATTCCCTGGTCAAGCCAAGTCTGAGTTACAGGTCATGCCAAGTCCGAGTTCCAGGTCAAGCCAAGTCTGAGTTCCAGGGCAATCCTAATCCGAGTCCAGGTCAAGCCAAGTCCGAGTTCCAGGTCAAGCCTGATCGGAGTTCCACGTCAAGTCAAGTCTGTGACCCTGGCCAAGCCAAGTCCGAGTTCCAGGTCAAGACTAATCCGAGTTCCTGGTCAAGCCAAGACTGAGTTCCAGGGCAAGCCTACTCCGAGTCCCAGGTCAAGAAAAGTCCGATTTCCAAGTCAAGCCTAATCCGAGTTCCAGGTCAAGCCCAGACTGAATCCCTGGTCAAGCCAAGTCCGAGTTACAGGTCATGCCAAGGCCGAATTCCAGGTCAAGCCTAAACCGAGATCCAGGTCAAGCCTAATCCGAGTCCCAGGTCAAGCCAAGTCTGAGTTCCAGGTCAAGCCTACTCCGAGTCCCAGGTCATGCCAAGTCCGAAGTCCTTGGTCAAGCCAAGGTTTAGTCCCTGGTCAAGCCAAGTCTGAGTCCCTGGACAAGCCTAATCTGAGTTAAAGATCAAGCCAAGTCCAAGATCCAGGTCATGCCAAGTCTCAGTTCAGGGAAAGCCTAATCCGAGTTCCAGGTCAAGCCAAGTCCGAGTTCCAGGTCAAGCCAAGTCCGAGTTCCAGGTCAAGCCTAAACCGAGTTCCAGGTCAAGCCTAAGCCGAGTCCCAGGTCAAGCATAATCGGAGTCCCAGGTCAAGCCAAGTCTAAGTTCCTGTTCAGGCCAAGTCCGAGTCCCATGTCAAGCCAAGTCTGAGTCCCAGATCAAGCCAAGTTTGATTCCCTGGTCAAGCCAAGCCTGAGTTACAGGTCATGCCAAGGCCGAGTTCCAGGTCAAGCCTAATCCGAGATCCAGGTCAATCCAAGTCCGAGTTCTAGGTCAAGCCTAATCCGAGTCCCAGGTCAAGCCAAGTCTGAGTTCCAGGTCAAGCCTAATCCGAGTCCCAGGTCATGCCAAGTCCGAGTTCCAGGTCAAGCCTGATCGGAGTTCCACGTCAAGTCAAGTCTGTGACCCTGGCCAAGCCAAGTCCGAGTTCCAGGTCAAGACTAATCCGAGGTCCTGGTCAAGCCAAGACTAATCCGAGCTCCTGGTCAAGCCAAGTCTGAGTCCCTGGACAAGCCTACTCTGAGTTCCAGATCAAGCCAAGTCCAAGTCCCAGGGCAAGCCAAGACTGACTTACTGGTCAAGCCAAATTTGAGTTCCTGGTCAAGCCTAATCCCAGTCCCAGGTCAAGCCAAGTCCGAGTTCTAGGTCATGCCAAGTCTGAGTTCCAGGTCAAGCCTAATCCGAGTCCCAGGGCTAGCCAAGACTGACTCACTGGTCAGGCCAAGTCCGAGTTCCAGATCAACCCTAATCTGAGTCCCAGGTCAAGCCAAGTTCGAGCTCCAGGTGAAGCCTAATCCAAGTTCCACATCAAGCCAAGTAGGAGTCCCCGGTCAAGCCAAGTCTGAGTTCGAGGTCAAGCCGAATCTGAGTTCCAGATAAAGCCAAGACTGAGTCCATGGTCAAGACAAGACTTAGTCACTGGTCAAGCCAAGTCTGAGTCCCTGGTCAAGCCAAGTCTGAGTTACAGGTTATGCCAAGTCTAAGTTCCAGTTCATGCCAAGTCTGAGTTCCAGGGAAAGCCTAACCATAGTTCCAGGTCAAGCCAAGTCTGAGTTCCAGGTCAAGCCTAAACCGGGTTCCAGGTCAAGCCATGTCTGAGTTCCAGGGCAAGCCTAATCCGAGTCCCAGGGCAAGCTAATACTGACTCACTGGTCAAGCCAAGTCCGAGTTCCAGGTCATGCCAAGTCTGATTCCCTGGTCAAGCCAAGTCTGAGTTACAGGTCAAGCCAAGTCTGAGTTCCAGGGCAATCCTAATCCGAGTCCCAGGTCAAGCCATGTCCGAGTTCCAGGTCATGCCAAGTCTGAGTTCCAGGTCAAGCCTAATCCGAGTCCCAGGGCAAGCCAAGACTGACTCACTGGTCAAGCCAAGTCCGAGTTCTAGGTCAAGCATAATCGGAGTCCCAGGTCAAGCCAAGTCTAAGTACCTGGTCAGGCCAAGTCCGAATTCCAGATCAAGCCTAATCCGAGTCCCATGTCAAGCCAAGTCTAAGTTCCTGTTCAGGCCAAGTCCGAGTCCCATGTCAAGCCAAGTCTGAGTCCCAGGTCATGCCAAGTCTGATTCCCTGGTCAAGCCAAGTCTGAGTTACAGGTCATGCCAAGTCCGAGTTCCAGGTCAAGCCAAGTCTTAGTTCCAGGGCAATCCTAATCCGAGTCCAGGTCAAGCCAAGTCCGAGTTCCAGGTCAAGCCTAAACCGAGTTCCAGGTCAAGCCTAAGCCGAGTCCCAGGTCAAGCATAATCGGAGTCCCAGGTCAAGCCAAGTCTAAGTTCCTGTTCAGGCCAAGTCCGAGTCCCATGTCAAGCCAAGTCTGAGTCCCAGGTCAAGCCAAGTCTGATTCCCTGGTCAAGCCAAGCCTGAGTTACAGGTCATGCCAAGTCCGAGTTCCAGGTCAAGTCAAGTCTGAGTTCCAGGGCAATCCTAATCCGAGTTCCAGGTCAAGCCTAATCGGAGTTCCACGTCAAGTCAAGTCTGTGACCCTGGCCAAGCCAAGTCCGAGTTCCAGGTCAAGACTAATCTGAGGTCCTGGTCAAGCCAAGACTAATCCGAGCTCCTGGTCAAGCCAAGACTGAGTTCCAGGGCAAGCCTACTCCGTGTCCCAGGTCAAGAAAAGTCCGATTTCCAAGTCAAGCCTAATCCGAGTTCCAGGTCAAGCCAAGTCTGAATCCCTGGTCAAGCCAAGTCCGAGTTACAGTTCTTGCCCAGGCCGAGTTCCAGGTCAAGCCTAATTCGAGATCCAGGTCAATCCAAGTCCGAGTTCTAGGTCAAGCCTAATCCGAGTCCCAGGTCAAGCCAAGTCTGAGTTCCAGGTCAAGCCTAATCCGAGTCCCAGGTCATGCCAAGTCCGAAGTCCTTGGTCAAGCCAAGATTTAGTCCCTGATCAAGCCAAGTCTGAGTCCCTGGACAAGCCTACTCTGAGTTCCAGATCAAGCCAAGTCCAAGTCCCAGCGCAAGCCAAGACTGACTCACTGGTCAAGCCAAATTTGAGTTCCTGGTCAAGCCTAATCCCAGTCCCAGGTCAGCCAAGTCCGAGTTCCAGATCAACCCTAATCTGAGTCCCAGGTCAAGCCAAGTTCGAGCTCCAGGTGAAGCCTAATCCAAGTTCCACATCAAGCCAAGTAGGAGTCCCCGGTCAAGCCAAGTCTGAGTTTGAGGTCAAGCCGAATCTGAGTTCCAGATAAAGCCAAGACTGAGTCCATGGTCAAGACAAGACTTAGTCACTGGTCAAGCCAAGTCTGAGTCCCTGGTCAAGCCAAGTCTGAGTTACAGGTTATGCCAAGTCTAAGTTCCAGTTCATGCCAAGTCTGAGTTCCAGGGAAAGCCTAACCATAGTTCCAGGTCAAGCCAAGTCCGAGTTCCAGGTCATGCCAAGTCTGATTCCCTGGTCAAGCCAAGTCTGAGTTACAGGTCAAGCCAAGTCTGAGTTCCAGGGCAATCCTAATCCGAGTCCCAGGTCAAGCCATGTCCGAGTTCCAGGTCATGCCAAGTCTGAGTTCCAGGTCAAGCCTAATCCGAGTCCCAGGGCAAGCCAAGACTGACTCACTGGTCAAGCCAAGTCCGAGTTCCAGGTCAAGCATAATCGGAGTCCCAGGTCAAGCCAAGTCTAAGTACCTGGTCAGGCCAAGTCCGAATTCCAGATCAAGCCTAATCCGAGTCCCATGTCAAGCCAAGTCTAAGTTCCTGTTCAGGCCAAGTCCGAGTCCCATGTCAAGCCAAGTCTGAGTCCCAGGTCATGCCAAGTCTGATTCCCTGGTCAAGCCAAGTCTGAGTTACAGGTCATGCCAAGTCCGAGTTCCAGGTCAAGCCAAGTCTTAGTTCCAGGGCAATCCTAATCCGAGTCCAGGTCAAGCCAAGTCCGAGTTCCAGGTCAAGCCTAAACCGAGTTCCAGGTCAAGCCTAAGCCGAGTCCCAGGTCAAGCATAATCGGAGTCCCAGGTCAAGCCAAGTCTAAGTTCCTGTTCAGGCCAAGTCCGAGTCCCATGTCAAGCCAAGTCTGAGTCCCAGGTCAAGCCAAGTCTGATTCCCTGGTCAAGCCAAGCCTGAGTTACAGGTCATGCCAAGTCCGAGTTCCAGGTCAAGTCAAGTCTGAGTTCCAGGGCAATCCTAATCCGAGTTCCAGGTCAAGCCTAATCGGAGTTCCACGTCAAGTCAAGTCTGTGACCCTGGCCAAGCCAAGTCCGAGTTCCAGGTCAAGACTAATCCGAGGTCCTGGTCAAGCCAAGACTAATCCGAGCTCCTGGTCAAGCCAAGACTGAGTTCCAGGGCAAGCCTACTCCGTGTCCCAGGTCAAGAAAAGTCCGATTTCCAAGTCAAGCCTAATCCGAGTTCCAGGTCAAGCCAAGTCTGAATCCCTGGTCAAGCCAAGTCCGAGTTACAGTTCTTGCCCAGGCCGAGTTCCAGGTCAAGCCTAATTCGAGATCCAGGTCAATCCAAGTCCGAGTTCTAGGTCAAGCCTAATCCGCCTCCCAGGTCAAGCCAAGTCTGAGTTCCAGGTCAAGCCTAATCCGAGTCCCAGGTCATGCCAAGTCCGAAGTCCTTGGTCAAGCCAAGATTTAGTCCCTGATCAAGCCAAGTCTGAGTCCCTGGACAAGCCTACTCTGAGTTCCAGATCAAGCCAAGTCCAAGTCCCAGCGCAAGCCAAGACTGACTCACTGGTCAAGCCAAATTTGAGTTCCTGGTCAAGCCTAATCCCAGTCCCAGGTCAGCCAAGTCCGAGTTCCAGATCAACCCTAATCTGAGTCCCAGGTCAAGCCAAGTTCGAGCTCCAGGTGAAGCCTAATCCAAGTTCCACATCAAGCCAAGTAGGAGTCCCCGGTCAAGCCAAGTCTGAGTTCGAGGTCAAGCCGAATCTGAGTTCCAGATAAAGGCAAGACTGAGTCCATGGTCAAGACAAGACTTAGTCACTGGTCAAGCCAAGTCTGAGTCCCTGGTCAAGCCAAGTCTGAGTTACAGGTTATGCCAAGTCTTAGTTCCAGTTCATGCCAAGTCTGAGTTCCAGGGAAAGCCTAACCATAGTTCCAGGTCAAGCCAAGTCCGAGTTCCAGGTCATGCCAAGTCTGATTCCCTGGTCAAGCCAAGTCTGAGTTACAGGTCAAGCCAAGTCTGAGTTCCAGGGCAATCCTAATCCGAGTCCCAGGTCAAGCCATGTCCGAGTTCCAGGTCATGCCAAGTCTGAGTTCCAGGTCAAGCCTAATCCGAGTCCCAGGGCAAGCCAAGACTGACTCACTGGTCAAGCCAAGTCCGAGTTCCAGGTCAAGCATAATCGGAGTCCCAGGTCAAGCCAAGTCTAAGTACATGGTCAGGCCAAGTCCGAATTCCAGATCAAGCCTAATCCGAGTCCCATGTCAAGCCAAGTCTAAGTTCCTGTTCAGGCCAAGTCCGAGTCCCATGTCAAGCCAAGTCTGAGTCCCAGGTCATGCCAAGTCTGATTCCCTGGTCAAGCCAAGTCTGAGTTACAGGTCATGCCAAGTCCGAGTTCCAGGTCAAGCCAAGTCTTAGTTCCAGGGCAATCCTAATCCGAGTCCAGGTCAAGCCAAGTCCGAGTTCCAGGTCAAGCCTAAACCGAGTTCCAGGTCAAGCCTAAGCCGAGTCCCAGGTCAAGCATAATCGGAGTCCCAGGTCAAGCCAAGTCTAAGTTCCTGTTCAGGCCAAGTCCGAGTCCCATGTCAAGCCAAGTCTGAGTCCCAGGTCAAGCCAAGACTGATTCCCTGGTCAAGCCAAGCCTGAGTTACAGGTCATGCCAAGTCCGAGTTCCAGGTCAAGTCAAGTCTGAGTTCCAGGGCAATCCTAATCCGAGTTCCAGGTCAAGCCTAATCGGAGTTCCACGTCAAGTCAAGTCTGTGACCCTGGCCAAGCCAAGTCCGAGTTCCAGGTCAAGACTAATCCGAGGTCCTGGTCAAGCCAAGACTAATCCGAGCTCCTGGTCAAGCCAAGACTGAGTTCCAGGGCAAGCCTACTCCGTGTCCCAGGTCAAGAAAAGTCCGATTTCCAAGTCAAGCCTAATCCGAGTTCCAGGTCAAGCCAAGTCTGAATCCCTGGTCAAGCCAAGTCCGAGTTACAGTTCTTGCCCAGGCCGAGTTCCAGGTCAAGCCTAATCCGAGATCCAGGTCAATCCAAGTCCGAGTTCTAGGTCAAGCCTAATCCGAGTCCCAGGTCAAGCCAAGTCTGAGTTCCAGGTCAAGCCTAATCCGAGTCCCAGGTCATGCCAAGTCCGAAGTCCTTGGTCAAGCCAAGATTTAGTCCCTGATCAAGCCAAGTCTGAGTCCCTGGTCATGCCAAGTCTGATTCCCTGGTCAAGCCAAGTCTGAGTTACAGGTCATGCCAAGTCCGAGTTCCAGGTCAAGCCAAGTCTTAGTTCCAGGGCAATCCTAATCCGAGTCCAGGTCAAGCCAAGTCCGAGTTCCAGGTCAAGCCTAAACCGAGTTCCAGGTCAAGCCTAAGCCGAGTCCCAGGTCAAGCATAATCGGAGTCCCAGGTCAAGCCAAGTCTAAGTTCCTGTTCAGGCCAAGTCCGAGTCCCATGTCAAGCCAAGTCTGAGTCCCAGGTCAAGCCAAGACTGATTCCCTGGTCAAGCCAAGCCTGAGTTACAGGTCATGCCAAGTCCGAGTTCCAGGTCAAGTCAAGTCTGAGTTCCAGGGCAATCCTAATCCGAGTTCCAGGTCAAGCCTAATCGGAGTTCCACGTCAAGTCAAGTCTGTGACCCTGGCCAAGCCAAGTCCGAGTTCCAGGTCAAGACTAATCCGAGGTCCTGGTCAAGCCAAGACTAATCCGAGCTCCTGGTCAAGCCAAGACTGAGTTCCAGGGCAAGCCTACTCCGTGTCCCAGGTCAAGAAAAGTCCGATTTCCAAGTCAAGCCTAATCCGAGTTCCAGGTCAAGCCAAGTCTGAATCCCTGGTCAAGCCAAGTCCGAGTTACAGTTCTTGCCCAGGCCGAGTTCCAGGTCAAGCCTAATCCGAGATCCAGGTCAATCCAAGTCCGAGTTCTAGGTCAAGCCTAATCCGAGTCCCAGGTCAAGCCAAGTCTGAGTTCCAGGTCAAGCCTAATCCGAGTCCCAGGTCATGCCAAGTCCGAAGTCCTTGGTCAAGCCAAGATTTAGTCCCTGATCAAGCCAAGTCTGAGTCCCTGGACAAGCCTACTCTGAGTTCCAGATCAAGCCAAGTCCAAGTCCCAGCGCAAGCCAAGACTGACTCACTGGTCAAGCCAAATTTGAGTTCCTGGTCAAGCCTAATCCCAGTCCCAGGTCAGCCAAGTCCGAGTTCTAGGTCATGCCAAGTCTGAGTTCCAGGTCAAGCCTAATCCGAGTCCCAGGGCAAGCCAAGACTGACTCACTGGTCAGGCCAAGTCCGAGTTCCAGGTCAAGCATAATCGGAGTCCCAGGTCAAGCCAAGTCTAAGTACCTGGTCAGGCCAAGTCCGAATTCCAGATCAAGCCTAATCCGAGTCCCATGTCAAGCCAAGTCTAAGTTCCAGTTCATGCCAAGTCTGAGTTCCAGGGAAAGCCTAACCGTAGTTCCAGGTCAAGCCAAGTCTGAGTTCCAGGTCAAGCCTAAACCGGGTTCCAGGTCAAGCCATGTCTGAGTTCCAGGGCAAGCCTAATCCGAGTCCCAGGGCAAGCTAATACTGACTCACTGGTTAAGCCAAGTCCGAGTTCCAGGTGATGCCTAAGCCGAGTCCCAGGTCAAGCGTAATCGGAGTCCCAGGTAAAGTCAAGTCTAAGTTCCTGTCCAGGCCAAGTCCGAGTCCCATGTCAAGCCAAGTCTGAGTCCCAGGTCATGCCAAGTCTGATTCCCTGGTCAAGCCAGTCCGAGTTCCAAGTCATGCCGTCTGAGTTCCAGGTCAAGCCTAATCCAAGTCCCAGGTCAAGCCAAGTCCGAGTTCCAGGTCATGCCAAGTCTGAGTTCCAGGTCAAGACTAATCCGAGTCCCAGGGCAAGCCAAGACTGACTCACTGGTCAAGCCAAGTCCGAGTTCCAGGTCAAGCATAATCGGAGTCCCAGGTCAAGCCAAGACTAAGTACCTGGTCAGGCCAAGTCCGAGTTCCAGATCAAGCCTAATCTGAGTCCCAGGTCAAACCAATTCCGAGTTCAAGGTCAGGCCAAGTCAGAGTTCCGGATCAAGACTAATCTGAATCCCAGGTCATGCCAAGTCCGAGATCAAGGTCAAGCCAAGTCCGAGTTCCAGGTCAAGCCTAATCCGAGTCCCAGGGCAAGCCAAGACTGACTCACTGGTCAGGCCAAGTCCGAGTTCCAGATCAAGCCTAATCTGAGTCCCAGGTCAAGCCAAGTCCGAGATCCAGGTCAAGCCTAATCCAAGTTCCACATCAAGCCAAGTAGGAGTCCCGGGTCAAGCCAAGTCTGAGTTCCAGGTCAAGCCGAATCTGAGTTCCAGATAAAGCCAAGACTGAGTCTATGGTCAAGACAAGACTTAGTCACTGGTCAAGCCAAGTCTGAGTCCCTGGTCAAGCCAAGTCTGAGTTACAGGTTATGCCAAGACTGAGTTCCAGTTCATGCCGTCTGAGTTCCAGGTCAAGCCTAATCCAAGTCCCAGGTCAAGCCAAGTCCGAGTTCCGGGTCATGCCAAGTCTGAGTTCCAGGTCAAGCCTAATCCGAGTCCCAGGGCAAGCCAAAACTGACTCACTGGTCAAGCCAAGTCCGAGTTCCAGGTCAAGCATAATCGGAGTCCCAGGTCAGGCCAAGTCTAAGTACCTGGTCAGGCGAAGTCCGAATTCCAGATCAAGCCTAATCCGAGTCCCATGTCAAGCCAAGTCTAAGTTCCAGTTCATGCCAAGTCTGAGTTCCAGGGAAAGCCTAACCGTAGTTCCAGGTCAAGCCAAGTCTGAGTTCCAGGTCAAGCCTAAACCGGGTTCCAGGTCAAGCCATGTCTGAGTTCCAGGGCAAGCCTAATCCGAGTCCCAGGGCAAGCTAATACTGACTCACTGGTTAAGCCAAGTCCGAGTTCCAGGTGATGCCTAAGCCGAGTCCCAGGTCAAGCGTAATCGGAGTCCCAGGTAAAGTCAAGTCTAAGTTCCTGTCCAGGCCAAGTCAGAGTCCCATGTCAAGCCAAGTCTGAGTCCCAGGTCATGCCAAGTCTGATTCCCTGGTCAAGCCAAGTCCGAGTTCCAAGTCATGCCGTCTGAGTTCCAGGTCAAGCCTAATCCAAGTCCCAGGTCAAGCCAAGTCCGAGTTCCAGGTCATGCCAAGTCTGAGTTCCAGGTCAAGACTAATCCGAGTCCCAGGGCAAGCCAAGACTGACTCACTGGTCAAGCCAAGTCCGAGTTCCAGGTCAAGCATAATCGGAGTCCCAGGTCAAGCCAAGTCTAAGTACCTGGTCAGGCCAAGTCCGAGTTCCAGATCAAGCCTAATCTGAGTCCCAGGTCAAACCAATTCCGAGTTCAAGGTCAGGCCAAGTCAGAGTTCCGGATCAAGACTAATCTGAATCCCAGGTCATGCCAAGTCCGAGATCAAGGTCAAGCCAAGTCCGAGTTCCAGATCAAGCCTAATCTGAGTCCCAGGTAAAGCCAAGTCCGAGCTCCAGGTCAAGCCTAATCCAAGTTCCAGGTCAAGCCAAGTCTGAATCCCTGGTCAAGCCAAGTCCGAGTTACAGTTCATGCCAAGGCCGAGTTCCAGGTCAAGCCTAATCCGAGATCCAGGTCAATCCAAGTCCGAGTTCTAGGTCAAGCCTAATCCGAGTTCCAGGTCATACCAAGTCTGAGTTCCAGGTCAAGACTAATCCGAGTCCCAGGGCAAGCCAAGTCTGACTCACTGGTCAGGCCAAGTCCGAGTTCCAGATCAAGCCTAATCTGAGTCCCAGGTCAAGCCAAGTCCGAGCTCCAGGTCAAGCCTAATCCAAGTTCCACATCAAGACAAGTAGGAGTCCCCGGTCAAGCCAAGTCTGAGTTCCAGGTCAAGCCGAATCTGAGTTCCAGATAAAGCCAAGACTGAGTCCATGGTCAAGACAAGACTTAGTCACTGGTCAAGCCAAGTCTGAGTCCCTGGTCAAGCCAAGTCTGAGTTACAGGTTATGCCAAGTCTGAGTTCCAGTTCATGCCAAGTCTGAGTTCCAGGGAAAGCCTAACCGTAGTTCCAGGTCAAGCCAAGTCTGAGTTCCAGGTCAAGCCTAAACCGGGTTCCAGGTCAAGCCATGTCTGAGTTCCAGGGCAAGCCTAATCCGACTCCCAGGGCAAGCCAATACTGACTCGCTGGTCAAGCCAAGTCCGAGTTCCAGGTGAAGCCTAAGCCGAGTCCCAGGTCAAGCATAATCGGAGTCCCAGGTCAAGTCAAGTCTAAGTTCCTGTCCAGGCCAAGTCCAAGTCCCATGTCAAGCCAAGTCTGAGTCCCAGGTCATGCCAAGTCTGATTCCCTGGTCAAGCCAAGTCTGAGTTACAGGTCAAGCCAAGTCTGAGTTCCAGGGCAATCCTAATCCGAGTCCCAGGTCAAGCCATGTCCGAGTTCCAGGTCATGCCAAGTCTGAGTTCCAGGTCAAGCCTAATCCGAGTCCCAGGGCAAGCCAAGACTGACTCACTGGTCAAGCCAAGTCCGAGTTCCAGGTCAAGCATAATCGGAGTCCCAGGTCAAGCCAAGTCTAAGTACCTGGTCAGGCCAAGTCCGAATTCCAGATCAAGCCTAATCCGAGTCCCATATCAAGCCAAGTCTAAGTTCCTGTTCAGGCCAAGTCCGAGTCCCATGTCAAGCCAAGTCTGAGTCCCAGGTCATGACAAGTCTGATTCCCTGGTCAAGCCAAGTCTGAGTTACAGGTCATGCCAAGTCCGAGTTCCAGGTCAAGCCAAGTCTGAGTTCCAGGGCAATCCTAATCCGAGTCCAGGTCAAGCCAAGTCCGAGTTCCAGGTCAAGCCTGATCGGAGTTCCACGTCAAGTCAAGTCTGTGACCCTGGCCAAGCCAAGTCCGAGTTCCAGGTCAAGACTAATCCGAGTTCCTGGTCAAGCCAAGACTGAGTTCCAGGGCAAGCCTACTCCGAGTCCCAGGTCAAGAAAAGTCCGATTTCCAAGTCAAGCCTAATCCGAGTTCCAGGTCAAGCCAAGACTGAATCCCTGGTCAAGCCAAGTCCGAGTTACAGGTCAAGCCTAAACCGAGATCCAGGTCAAGCCTAATCCGAGTCCCAGGTCAAGCCAAGTCTGAGTTCCAGGTCAAACCTAATCCGAGTCCCAGGTCATGCCAAGTCCGAAGTCCTTGGTCAAGCCAAGGTTTAGTCCCTGGTCAAGCCAAGTCTGAGTCCCTGGACAAGCCTAATCTGAGATAAAGATCAAGCCAAGTCCAAGATCCAGGTCATGCCAAGTCTCAGTTCCAGGGAAAGCCTAATCCGAGTTCCAGGTCAAGCCAAGTCCGAGTTCCAGGTCAAGCCAAGTCCGAGTTCCAGGTCAAGCCTAAATCGAGTTCCAGGTCAGGCCTAAGCCGAGTCCCAGGTCAAGCATAATCTGAGTCCCAGGTCAAGCCAAGTCTAAGTTCCTGTTCAGGCCAAGTCCGAGTCCCATGTCAAGCCAAGTCTGAGACCCAGGTCAAGCCAAGACTGAGTTCCAGGGCAAGCCTACTGCGTGTCCCAGGTCAAGAAAAGTCCAATTTCCAAGTCAAGCCTAATCCGAGTACCAGGTCAAGCCAAGTCTGAATCCCTGGTCAAGCCAAGTCTGAGTTACAGTTCTTGCCCAGGCCGAGTTCCAGGTCAAGGCTAATCCGAGATCCAGGTCAATCCAAGTCCGAGTTCTAGGTCAAGCCTAATCCGAGTCCCAGGTCAAGCCAAGTCTGAGTTCCAGGTCAAGCCTAATCCGAGTCCCAGGTCATGCCAAGTCCGAGTTCCAGGTCAAGCCTGATCGGAGTTCCACGTCAAGTCAAGTCTGTGACCCTGGCCAAGCCAAGTCCGAGTTCCAGGTCAAGACTAATCCGAGTTCCTGGTCAAGCCAAGACTGAGTTCAAGGGCAAGCCTACTCCGAGTCCCAGGTCAAGAAAAGTCCGATTTCCAAGTCAAGCCTAATCCGAGTTCCAGGTCAAGCCAAGACTGAATCCCTGGTCAAGCCAAGTCCGAGTTACAGGTCAAGCCTAAACCGAGATCCAGGTCAAGCCTAATCCGAGTCCCAGGTCAAGCCAAGTCTGAGTTCCAGGTCAAGACTAATCCGAGTCCCAGGTCATGCCAAGTCCGAAGTCCTTGGTCAAGGCAAGATTTAGTCCCTGGTCAAGCCAAGGCTGAGTCCCTGGACAAGCCTAATCTGAGGTAAAGATCAAGCCAAGTCCAAGATCCAGGTCATGCCAAGTCTCAGTTCCAGGGAAAGCCTAATCCGAGTTCCAGGTCAAGCCACGTCCGAGTTCCAGGTCAAGCCAAGTCCGAGTTCCAGGTCAAGCCTAAACCGAGTTCCAGGTCAAGCCTAAGCCGAGTCCCAGGTCAAGCATAATCGGAGTCCCAGGTCAAGCCAAGTCTAAGTTCCTGTTCAGGCCAAGTCCGAGTCCCATGTCAAGCCAAGTCTGAGACCCAGGTCAAGCCAAGTCTGATTCCCTGGTCAAGCCAAGCCTGAGTTACAGGTCATGCCAAGTCCGAGTTCCAGGTCAAGTCAAGTCTGAGTTCCAGGGCAATCCTAATCCGAGTTCCAGGTCAAGCCTAATCGTAGTTCCACGTCGTCAAGTCTGTGACCCTGGCCAAGCCAAGTCCGAGTTCCAGGTCAAGACTAATCCGAGGTCCTGGTCAAGCCAAGACTAATCCGAGCTCCTGGTCAAGCCAAGACTGAGTTCCAGGGCAAGCCTACTCCGTGTCCCAGGTCAAGAAATGTCCGATTTCCAAGTCAAGCCTAATCCAAGTTCCACATCAAGACAAGTAGGAGTCCCCGGTCAAGCCAAGTCTGAGTTCCAGGTCAAGCCGAATCTGAGTTCCAGATAAAGCCAAGACTGAGTCCATGGTCAAGACAAGACTTAGTCCCAGGTCAAGCCAAGTCTGAGTCCCTGGTCAAGCCAAGTCTGAGTTACAGGTTATGCCAAGTCTGAGTTCCAGTTCATGCCAAGTCTGAGTTCCAGGGAAAGCCTAACCGTAGTTCCAGGTCAAGCCAAGTCTGAGTTCCAGGTCAAGCCTAAACCGGGTTCCAGGTCAAGCCATGTCTGAGTTCCAGGGCAAGCCTAATCCGACTCCCAGGGCAAGCCAATACTGACTCGCTGGTCAAGCCAAGTCCGAGTTCCAGGTGAAGCCTAAGCCGAGTCCCAGGTCAAGCATAATTGGAGTCCCAGGTCAAGTCAAGTCTAAGTTCCTGTCCAGACCAAGTCCAAGTCCCATGTCAAGCCAAGTCTGAGTCCCAGGTCATGCCAAGTCTGATTCCCTGGTCAAGCCAAGTCTGAGTTACAGGTCAAGCCAAGTCTGAGTTCCAGGGCAATCCTAATCCGAGTCCCAGGTCAAGCCATGTCCGAGTTCCAGGTCATGCCAAGTCTGAGTTCCAGGTCAAGCCTAATCCGAGTCCCAGGGCAAGCCAAGACTGACTCACTGGTCAAGCCAAGTCCGAGTTCCAGGTCAAGCATAATCGGAGTCCCAGGTCAAGCCAAGTCTAAGTACCTGGTCAGGCCAAGTCCGAATTCCAGATCAAGCCTAATCCGAGTCCCATGTCAAGCCAAGTCTAAGTTCCTGTTCAGGCCAAGTCCGAGTCCCATGTCAAGCCAAGTCTGAGTCCCAGGTCATGCCAAGTCTGATTCCCTGGTCAAGCCAAGTCTGAGTTACAGGTCATGCCAAGTCCGAGTTCCAGGTCAAGCCAAGTCTGAGTTCCAGGGCAATCCTAATCCGAGTCCAGGTCAAGCCAAGTCCGAGTTCCAGGTCAAGCCTGATCGGAGTTCCACGTCAAGTCAAGTCTGTGACCCTGGCCAAGCCAAGTCCGAGTTCCAGTTCAAGACTAATCCGAGTTCCTGGTCAAGCCAAGACTGAGTCCCAGGTCAAGAAAAGTCCGATTTCCAAGTCAAGCCTAATCCGAGTTCCAGGTCAAGCCAAGACTGAATCCCTGGTCAAGCCAAGTCCGAGTTACAGGTCAAGCCTAAACCGAGATCCAGGTCAAGCCTAATCCGAGTCCCAGGTCAAGCCAAGTCTGAGTTCCAGGTCAAACCTAATCCGAGTCCCAGGTCATGCCAAGTCCGAAGTCCTTGGTCAAGCCAAGATTTAGTCCCTGGTCAAGCCAAGTCTGAGTCCCTGGACAAGCCTAATCTGAGTTAAAGATCAAGCCAAGTCCAAGATCCAGGTCATGCCAAGTCTCAGTTCCAGGGAAAGCCTAATCCGAGTTCCAGGTCAAGCCAAGTCCGAGTTCCAAGTCAAGCCAAGTCCGAGTTCCAGGTCAAGCCTAAACCGAGTCCCAGGTCAAGCATAATCGGAGTCCCAGGTCAAGCCAAGTCTAAGTTCCTGTTCAGGCCAAGTCCGAGTCCCATGTCAAGCCAAGTCTGAGACCCAGGTCAAGCCAAGTCTGATTCCCTGGTCAAGCCAAGCCTGAGTTACAGGTCATGCCAAGTCCGAGTTCCAGGTCAAGTCAAGTCTGAGTTCCAGGGCAATCCTAATCCGAGTTCCAGGTCAAGCCTAATCGTAGTTCCACGTCGTCAAGTCTGTGACCCTGGCCAAGCCAAGTCCGAGTTCCAGGTCAAGACTAATCCGAGGTCCTGGTCAAGCCAAGACTAATCCGAGCTCCTGGTCAAGCCAAGACTGAGTTCCAGGGCAAGCCTACTCCGTGTCCCAGGTCAAGAAATGTCCGATTTCCAAGTCAAGCCTAATCCAAGTTCCACATCAAGACAAGTAGGAGTCCCCGGTCAAGCCAAGTCTGAGTTCCAGGTCAAGCCGAATCTGAGTTCCAGATAAAGCCAAGACTGAGTCCATGGTCAAGACAAGACTTAGTCCCAGGTCAAGCCAAGTCTGAGTCCCTGGTCAAGCCAAGTCTGAGTTACAGGTTATGCCAAGTCTGAGTTCCAGTTCATGCCAAGTCTGAGTTCCAGGGAAAGCCTAACCGTAGTTCCAGGTCAAGCCAAGTCTGAGTTCCAGGTCAAGCCTAAACCGGGTTCCAGGTCAAGCCATGTCTGAGTTCCAGGGCAAGCCTAATCCGACTCCCAGGGCAAGCCAATACTGACTCGCTGGTCAAGCCAAGTCCGAGTTCCAGGTGAAGCCTAAGCCGAGTCCCAGGTCAAGCATAATCGGAGTCCCAGGTCAAGTCAAGTCTAAGTTCCTGTCCAGACCAAGTCCAAGTCCCATGTCAAGCCAAGTCTGAGTCCCAGGTCATGCCAAGTCTGATTCCCTGGTCAAGCCAAGTCTGGGTTACAGGTCAAGCCAAGTCTGAGTTCCAGGGCAATCCTAATCCGAGTCCCAGGTCAAGCCATGTCCGAGTTCCAGGTCATGCCAAGTCTGAGTTCCAGGTCAAGCCTAATCCGAGTCCCAGGGCAAGCCAAGACTGACTCACTGGTCAAGCCAAGTCCGAGTTCCAGGTCAAGCATAATCGGAGTCCCAGGTCAAGCCAAGTCTAAGTACCTGGTCAGGCCAAGTCCGAATTCCAGATCAAGCCTAATCCGAGTCCCATGTCAAGCCAAGTCTAAGTTCCTGTTCAGGCCAAGTCCGAGTCCCATGTCAAGCCAAGTCTGAGTCCCAGGTCATGCCAAGTCTGATTCCCTGGTCAAGCCAAGTCTGAGTTACAGGTCATGCCAAGTCCGAGTTCCAGGTCAAGCCAAGTCTGAGTTCCAGGGCAATCCTAATCCGAGTCCAGGTCAAGCCAAGTCCGAGTTCCAGGTCAAGCCTGATCGGAGTTCCACGTCAAGTCAAGTCTGTGACCCTGGCCAAGCCAAGTCCGAGTTCCAGTTCAAGACTAATCCGAGTTCCTGGTCAAGCCAAGACTGAGTCCCAGGTCAAGAAAAGTCCGATTTCCAAGTCAAGCCTAATCCGAGTTCCAGGTCAAGCCAAGACTGAATCCCTGGTCAAGCCAAGTCCGAGTTACAGGTCAAGCCTAAACCGAGATCCAGGTCAAGCCTAATCCGAGTCCCAGGTCAAGCCAAGTCTGAGTTCCAGGTCAAACCTAATCCGAGTCCCAGGTCATGCCAAGTCCGAAGTCCTTGGTCAAGCCAAGATTTAGTCCCTGGTCAAGCCAAGTCTGAGTCCCTGGACAAGCCTAATCTGAGTTAAAGATCAAGCCAAGTCCAAGATCCAGGTCATGCCAAGTCTCAGTTCCAGGGAAAGCCTAATCCGAGTTCCAGGTCAAGCCAAGTCCGAGTTCCAGGTCAAGCCAAGTCCGAGTTCCAGGTCAAGCCTAAACCGAGTTCCAGGTCAAGCCTAAGCCGAGTCCCAGGTCAAGCATAATCTGAGTCCCAGGTCAAGCCAAGTCTAAGTTCCTGTTCAGGCCAAGTCCGAGTCCCATGTCAAGCCAAGTCTGAGACCCAGGTCAAGCCAAGACTGCGTTCCAGGGCAAGCCTACTGCGTGTCCCAGGTCAAGAAAAGTCCAATTTCCAAGTCAAGCCTAATCCGAGTTCCAGGTCAAGCCAAGTCTAAGTTCCAGTTCATGCCAAGTCTGAGTTCCAGGGAAAGCCTAACCGTAGTTCCAGGTCAAGCCAAGTCTGAGTTCCAGGTCAAGCCTAAACCGGGTTCCAGGTCAAGCCATGTCTGAGTTCCAGGGCAAGCCTAATCCGAGTCCCAGGGCAAGCTAATACTGACTCACTGGTTAAGCCAAGTCCGAGTTCCAGGTGATGCCTAAGCCGAGTCCCAGGTCAAGCGTAATCGGAGTCCCAGGTAAAGTCAAGTCTAAGTTCCTGTCCAGGCCAAGTCCGAGTCCCATGTCAAGCCAAGTCTGAGTCCCAGGTCATGCCAAGTCTGATTCCCTGGTCAAGCCAGTCCGAGTTCCAAGTCATGCCGTCTGAGTTCCAGGTCAAGCCTAATCCAAGTCCCAGGTCAAGCCAAGTCCGAGTTCCAGGTCATGCCAAGTCTGAGTTCCAGGTCAAGACTAATCCGAGTCCCAGGGCAAGCCAAGACTGACTCACTGGTCAAGCCAAGTCCGAGTTCCAGGTCAAGCATAATCGGAGTCCCAGGTCAAGCCAAGACTAAGTACCTGGTCAGGCCAAGTCCGAGTTCCAGATCAAGCCTAATCTGAGTCCCAGGTCAAACCAATTCCGAGTTCAAGGTCAGGCCAAGTCAGAGTTCCGGATCAAGACTAATCTGAATCCCAGGTCATGCCAAGTCCGAGATCAAGGTCAAGCCAAGTCCGAGTTCCAGGTCAAGCCTAATCCGAGTCCCAGGGCAAGCCAAGACTGACTCACTGGTCAGGCCAAGTCCGAGTTCCAGATCAAGCCTAATCTGAGTCCCAGGTCAAGCCAAGTCCGAGATCCAGGTCAAGCCTAATCCAAGTTCCACATCAAGCCAAGTAGGAGTCCCGGGTCAAGCCAAGTCTGAGTTCCAGGTCAAGCCGAATCTGAGTTCCAGATAAAGCCAAGACTGAGTCTATGGTCAAGACAAGACTTAGTCACTGGTCAAGCCAAGTCTGAGTCCCTGGTCAAGCCAAGTCTGAGTTACAGGTTATGCCAAGACTGAGTTCCAGTTCATGCCGTCTGAGTTCCAGGTCAAGCCTAATCCAAGTCCCAGGTCAAGCCAAGACCGAGTTCCGGGTCATGCCAAATCTGAGTTCCAGGTCAAGCCTAATCCGAGTCCCAGGGCAAGCCAAAACTGACTCACTGGTCAAGCCAAGTCCGAGTTCCAGGTCAAGCATAATCGGAGTCCCAGGTCAGGCCAAGTCTAAGTACCTGGTCAGGCGAAGTCCGAATTCCAGATCAAGCCTAATCCGAGTCCCATGTCAAGCCAAGTCTAAGTTCCAGTTCATGCCAAGTCTGAGTTCCAGGGAAAGCCAAACCGTAGTTCCAGGTCAAGCCAAGTCTGAGTTCCAGGTCAAGCCTAAACCGGGTTCCAGGTCAAGCCATGTCTGAGTTCCAGGGCAAGCCTAATCCGAGTCCCAGGGCAAGCTAATACTGACTCACTGGTTAAGCCAAGTCCGAGTTCCAGGTGATGCCTAAGCCGAGTCCCAGGTCAAGCGTAATCGGAGTCCCAGGTAAAGTCAAGTCTAAGTTCCTGTCCAGGCCAAGTCCGAGTCCCATGTCAAGCCAAGTCTGAGTCCCAGGTCATGCCAAGTCTGATTCCCTGGTCAAGCCAAGTCCGAGTTCCAAGTCATGCCGTCTGAGTTCCAGGTCAAGCCTAATCCAAGTCCCAGGTCAAGCCAAGTCCGAGTTCCAGGTCATGCCAAGTCTGAGTTCCAGGTCAAGACTAATCCGAGTCCCAGGGCAAGCCAAGACTGACTCACTGGTCAAGCCAAGTCCGAGTTCCAGGTCAAGCATAATCGGAGTCCCAGGTCAAGCCAAGTCTAAGTACCTGGTCAGGCCAAGTCCGAGTTCCAGATCAAGCCTAATCTGAGTCCCAGGTCAAACCAATTCCGAGTTCAAGGTCAGGCCAAGTCAGAGTTCCGGATCAAGACTAATCTGAATCCCAGGTCATGCCAAGTCCGAGATCAAGGTCAAGCCAAGTCCGAGTTCCAGATCAAGCCTAATCTGAGTCCCAGGTAAAGCCAAGTCCGAGCTCCAGGTCAAGCCTAATCCAAGTTCCAGGTCAAGCCAAGTCTGAATCCCTGGTCAAGCCAAGTCCGAGTTACAGTTCATGCCAAGGCCGAGTTCCAGGTCAAGCCTAATCCGAGATCCAGGTCAATCCAAGTCCGAGTTCTAGGTCAAGCCTAATCCGAGTTCCAGGTCATACCAAGTCTGAGTTCCAGGTCAAGACTAATCCGAGTCCCAGGGCAAGCCAAGTCTGACTCACTGGTCAAGCCAAGTCCGAGCTCCAGGTCAAGCCTAATCCAAGTTCCACATCAAGACAAGTAGGAGTCCCCGGTCAAGCCAAGTCTGAGTTCCAGGTCAAGCCGAATCTGAGTTCCAGATAAAGCCAAGACTGAGTCCATGGTCAAGACAAGACTTAGTCACTGGTCAAGCCAAGTCTGAGTCCCTGGTCAAGCCAAGTCTGAGTTACAGGTTATGCCAAGTCTGAGTTCCAGTTCATGCCAAGTCTGAGTTCCAGGGAAAGCCTAACCGTAGTTCCAGGTCAAGCCAAGTCTGAGTTCCAGGTCAAGCCTAAACCGGGTTCCAGGTCAAGCCATGTCTGAGTTCCAGGGCAAGCCTAATCCGACTCCCAGGGCAAGCCAATACTGACTCGCTGGTCAAGCCAAGTCCGAGTTCCAGGTGAAGCCTAAGCCGAGTCCCAGGTCAAGCATAATCGGAGTCCCAGGTCAAGTCAAGTCTAAGTTCCTGTCCAGGCCAAGTCCAAGTCCCATGTCAAGCCAAGTCTGAGTCCCAGGTCATGCCAAGTCTGATTCCCTGGTCAAGCCAAGTCTGAGTTACAGGTCAAGCCAAGTCTGAGTTCCAGGGCAATCCTAATCCGAGTCCCAGGTCAAGCCATGTCCGAGTTCCAGGTCATGCCAAGTCTGAGTTCCAGGTCAAGCCTAATCCGAGTCCCAGGGCAAGCCAAGACTGACTCACTGGTCAAGCCAAGTCCGAGTTCCAGGTCAAGCATAATCGGAGTCCCAGGTCAAGCCAAGTCTAAGTACCTGGTCAGGCCAAGTCCGAATTCCAGATCAAGCCTAATCCGAGTCCCATATCAAGCCAAGTCTAAGTTCCTGTTCAGGCCAAGTCCGAGTCCCATGTCAAGCCAAGTCTGAGTCCCAGGTCATGACAAGTCTGATTCCCTGGTCAAGCCAAGTCTGAGTTACAGGTCATGCCAAGTCCGAGTTCCAGGTCAAGCCAAGTCTGAGTTCCAGGGCAATCCTAATCCGAGTCCAGGTCAAGCCAAGTCCGAGTTCCAGGTCAAGCCTGATCGGAGTTCCACGTCAAGTCAAGTCTGTGACCCTGGCCAAGCCAAGTCCGAGTTCCAGGTCAAGACTAATCCGAGTTCCTGGTCAAGCCAAGACTGAGTTCCAGGGCAAGCCTACTCCGAGTCCCAGGTCAAGAAAAGTCCGATTTCCAAGTCAAGCCTAATCCGAGTTCCAGGTCAAGCCAAGACTGAATCCCTGGTCAAGCCAAGTCCGAGTTACAGGTCAAGCCTAAACCGAGATCCAGGTCAAGCCTAATCCGAGTCCCAGGTCAAGCCAAGTCTGAGTTCCAGGTCAAACCTAATCCGAGTCCCAGGTCATGCCAAGTCCGAAGTCCTTGGTCAAGCCAAGGTTTAGTCCCTGGTCAAGCCAAGTCTGAGTCCCTGGACAAGCCTAATCTGAGATAAAGATCAAGCCAAGTCCAAGATCCAGGTCATGCCAAGTCTCAGTTCCAGGGAAAGCCTAATCCGAGTTCCAGGTCAAGCCAAGTCCGAGTTCCAGGTCAAGCCAAGTCCGAGTTCCAGGTCAAGCCTAAATCGAGTTCCAGGTCAGGCCTAAGCCGAGTCCCAGGTCAAGCATAATCTGAGTCCCAGGTCAAGCCAAGTCTAAGTTCCTGTTCAGGCCAAGTCCGAGTCCCATGTCAAGCCAAGTCTGAGACCCAGGTCAAGCCAAGACTGAGTTCCAGGGCAAGCCTACTGCGTGTCCCAGGTCAAGAAAAGTCCAATTTCCAAGTCAAGCCTAATCCGAGTACCAGGTCAAGCCAAGTCTGAATCCCTGGTCAAGCCAAGTCTGAGTTACAGTTCTTGCCCAGGCCGAGTTCCAGGTCAAGGCTAATCCGAGATCCAGGTCAATCCAAGTCCGAGTTCTAGGTCAAGCCTAATCCGAGTCCCAGGTCAAGCCAAGTCTGAGTTCCAGGTCAAGCCTAATCCGAGTCCCAGGTCATGCCAAGTCCGAGTTCCAGGTCAAGCCTGATCGGAGTTCCACGTCAAGTCAAGTCTGTGACCCTGGCCAAGCCAAGTCCGAGTTCCAGGTCAAGACTAATCCGAGTTCCTGGTCAAGCCAAGACTGAGTTCAAGGGCAAGCCTACTCCGAGTCCCAGGTCAAGAAAAGTCCGATTTCCAAGTCAAGCCTAATCCGAGTTCCAGGTCAAGCCAAGACTGAATCCCTGGTCAAGCCAAGTCCGAGTTACAGGTCAAGCCTAAACCGAGATCCAGGTCAAGCCTAATCCGAGTCCCAGGTCAAGCCAAGTCTGAGTTCCAGGTCAAGACTAATCCGAGTCCCAGGTCATGCCAAGTCCGAAGTCCTTGGTCAAGGCAAGATTTAGTCCCTGGTCAAGCCAAGGCTGAGTCCCTGGACAAGCCTAATCTGAGGTAAAGATCAAGCCAAGTCCAAGATCCAGGTCATGCCAAGTCTCAGTTCCAGGGAAAGCCTAATCCGAGTTCCAGGTCAAGCCACGTCCGAGTTCCAGGTCAAGCCAAGTCCGAGTTCCAGGTCAAGCCTAAACCGAGTTCCAGGTCAAGCCTAAGCCGAGTCCCAGGTCAAGCATAATCGGAGTCCCAGGTCAAGCCAAGTCTAAGTTCCTGTTCAGGCCAAGTCCGAGTCCCATGTCAAGCCAAGTCTGAGACCCAGGTCAAGCCAAGTCTGATTCCCTGGTCAAGCCAAGCCTGAGTTACAGGTCATGCCAAGTCCGAGTTCCAGGTCAAGTCAAGTCTGAGTTCCAGGGCAATCCTAATCCGAGTTCCAGGTCAAGCCTAATCGTAGTTCCACGTCGTCAAGTCTGTGACCCTGGCCAAGCCAAGTCCGAGTTCCAGGTCAAGACTAATCCGAGGTCCTGGTCAAGCCAAGACTAATCCGAGCTCCTGGTCAAGCCAAGACTGAGTTCCAGGGCAAGCCTACTCCGTGTCCCAGGTCAAGAAATGTCCGATTTCCAAGTCAAGCCTAATCCAAGTTCCACATCAAGACAAGTAGGAGTCCCCGGTCAAGCCAAGTCTGAGTTCCAGGTCAAGCCGAATCTGAGTTCCAGATAAAGCCAAGACTGAGTCCATGGTCAAGACAAGACTTAGTCCCAGGTCAAGCCAAGTCTGAGTCCCTGGTCAAGCCAAGTCTGAGTTACAGGTTATGCCAAGTCTGAGTTCCAGTTCATGCCAAGTCTGAGTTCCAGGGAAAGCCTAACCGTAGTTCCAGGTCAAGCCAAGTCTGAGTTCCAGGTCAAGCCTAAACCGGGTTCCAGGTCAAGCCATGTCTGAGTTCCAGGGCAAGCCTAATCCGACTCCCAGGGCAAGCCAATACTGACTCGCTGGTCAAGCCAAGTCCGAGTTCCAGGTGAAGCCTAAGCCGAGTCCCAGGTCAAGCATAATCGGAGTCCCAGGTCAAGTCAAGTCTAAGTTCCTGTCCAGACCAAGTCCAAGTCCCATGTCAAGCCAAGTCTGAGTCCCAGGTCATGCCAAGTCTGATTCCCTGGTCAAGCCAAGTCTGAGTTACAGGTCAAGCCAAGTCTGAGTTCCAGGGCAATCCTAATCCGAGTCCCAGGTCAAGCCATGTCCGAGTTCCAGGTCATGCCAAGTCTGAGTTCCAGGTCAAGCCTAATCCGAGTCCCAGGGCAAGCCAAGACTGACTCACTGGTCAAGCCAAGTCCGAGTTCCAGGTCAAGCATAATCGGAGTCCCAGGTCAAGCCAAGTCTAAGTACCTGGTCAGGCCAAGTCCGAATTCCAGATCAAGCCTAATCCGAGTCCCATGTCAAGCCAAGTCTAAGTTCCTGTTCAGGCCAAGTCCGAGTCCCATGTCAAGCCAAGTCTGAGTCCCAGGTCATGCCAAGTCTGATTCCCTGGTCAAGCCAAGTCTGAGTTACAGGTCATGCCAAGTCCGAGTTCCAGGTCAAGCCAAGTCTGAGTTCCAGGGCAATCCTAATCCGAGTCCAGGTCAAGCCAAGTCCGAGTTCCAGGTCAAGCCTGATCGGAGTTCCACGTCAAGTCAAGTCTGTGACCCTGGCCAAGCCAAGTCCGAGTTCCAGTTCAAGACTAATCCGAGTTCCTGGTCAAGCCAAGACTGAGTCCCAGGTCAAGAAAAGTCCGATTTCCAAGTCAAGCCTAATCCGAGTTCCAGGTCAAGCCAAGACTGAATCCCTGGTCAAGCCAAGTCCGAGTTACAGGTCAAGCCTAAACCGAGATCCAGGTCAAGCCTAATCCGAGTCCCAGGTCAAGCCAAGTCTGAGTTCCAGGTCAAACCTAATCCGAGTCCCAGGTCATGCCAAGTCCGAAGTCCTTGGTCAAGCCAAGATTTAGTCCCTGGTCAAGCCAAGTCTGAGTCCCTGGACAAGCCTAATCTGAGTTAAAGATCAAGCCAAGTCTGAGTCCCAGGTCATGCCAAGTCTGATTCCCTGGTCAAGCCAAGTCTGAGTTCTAGGTCAAGCCTAATCCGAGTCCCAGGTCAAGCCAAGTCTGAGTTCCAGGTCAAGCCTAATCCGAGTCCCAGGTCATGCCAAGTCCGAGTTCCAGGTCAAGCCTGATCGGAGTTCCACGTCAAGTCAAGTCTGTGACCCTGGCCAAGCCAAGTCCGAGTTCCAGGTCAAGACTAATCCGAGTTCCTGGTCAAGCCAAGACTGAGTTCAAGGGCAAGCCTACTCCGAGTCCCAGGTCAAGAAAAGTCCGATTTCCAAGTCAAGCCTAATCCGAGTTCCAGGTCAAGCCAAGACTGAATCCCTGGTCAAGCCAAGTCCGAGTTACAGGTCAAGCCTAAACCGAGATCCAGGTCAAGCCTAATCCGAGTCCCAGGTCAAGCCAAGTCTGAGTTCCAGGTCAAGACTAATCCGAGTCCCAGGTCATGCCAAGTCCGAAGTCCTTGGTCAAGGCAAGATTTAGTCCCTGGTCAAGCCAAGGCTGAGTCCCTGGACAAGCCTAATCTGAGTTAAAGATCAAGCCAAGTCCAAGATCCAGGTCATGCCAAGTCTCAGTTCCAGGGAAAGCCTAATCCGAGTTCCAGGTCAAGCCACGTCCGAGTTCCAGGTCAAGCCAAGTCCGAGTTCCAGGTCAAGCCTAAACTGAGTTCCAGGTCAAGCCTAAGCCGAGTCCCAGGTCAAGCGTAATCGGAGTCCCAGGTCAAGCCAAGTCTAAGTTCCTGTTCAGGCCAAGTCCGAGTCCCATGTCAAGCCAAGTCTGAGACCCAGGTCAAGCCAAGTCTGATTCCCTGGTCAAGCCAAGCCTGAGTTACAGGTCATGCCAAGTCCGAGTTCCAGGTCAAGTCAAGTCTGAGTTCCAGGGCAATCCTAATCCGAGTTCCAGGTCAAGCCTAATCGTAGTTCCACGTCGTCAAGTCTGTGACCCTGGCCAAGCCAAGTCCGAGTTCCAGGTCAAGACTAATCCGAGGTCCTGGTCAAGCCAAGACTAATCCGAGCTCCTGGTCAAGCCAAGACTGAGTTCCAGGGCAAGCCTACTCCGTGTCCCAGGTCAAGAAATGTCCGATTTCCAAGTCAAGCCTAATCCAAGTTCCACATCAAGACAAGTAGGAGTCCCCGGTCAAGCCAAGTCTGAGTTCCAGGTCAAGCCGAATCTGAGTTCCAGATAAAGCCAAGACTGAGTCCATGGTCAAGACAAGACTTAGTCCCAGGTCAAGCCAAGTCTGAGTCCCTGGTCAAGCCAAGTCTGAGTTACAGGTTATGCCAAGTCTGAGTTCCAGTTCATGCCAAGTCTGAGTTCCAGGGAAAGCCTAACCGTAGTTCCAGGTCAAGCCAAGTCTGAGTTCCAGGTCAAGCCTAAACCGGGTTCCAGGTCAAGCCATGTCTGAGTTCCAGGGCAAGCCTAATCCGACTCCCAGGGCAAGCCAATACTGACTCGCTGGTCAAGCCAAGTCCGAGTTCCAGGTGAAGCCTAAGCCGAGTCCCAGGTCAAGCATAATCGGAGTCCCAGGTCAAGTCAAGTCTAAGTTCCTGTCCAGACCAAGTCCAAGTCCCATGTCAAGCCAAGTCTGAGTCCCAGGTCATGCCAAGTCTGATTCCCTGGTCAAGCCAAGTCTGAGTTACAGGTCAAGCCAAGTCTGAGTTCCAGGGCAATCCTAATCCGAGTCCCAGGTCAAGCCATGTCCGAGTTCCAGGTCATGCCAAGTCTGAGTTCCAGGTCAAGCCTAATCCGAGTCCCAGGGCAAGCCAAGACTGACTCACTGGTCAAGCCAAGTCCGAGTTCCAGGTCAAGCATAATCGGAGTCCCAGGTCAAGCCAAGTCTAAGTACCTGGTCAGGCCAAGTCCGAATTCCAGATCAAGCCTAATCCGAGTCCCATGTCAAGCCAAGTCTAAGTTCCTGTTCAGGCCAAGTCCGAGTCCCATGTCAAGCCAAGTCTGAGTCCCAGGTCATGCCAAGTCTGATTCCCTGGTCAAGCCAAGTCTGAGTTACAGGTCATGCCAAGTCCGAGTTCCAGGTCAAGCCAAGTCTGAGTTCCAGGGCAATCCTAATCCGAGTCCAGGTCAAGCCAAGTCCGAGTTCCAGGTCAAGCCTGATCGGAGTTCCACGTCAAGTCAAGTCTGTGACCCTGGCCAAGCCAAGTCAGAGTTCCAGTTCAAGACTAATCCGAGTTCCTGGTCAAGCCAAGACTGAGTCCCAGGTCAAGAAAAGTCCGATTTCCAAGTCAAGCCTAATCCGAGTTCCAGGTCAAGCCAAGACTGAATCCCTGGTCAAGCCAAGTCCGAGTTACAGGTCAAGCCTAAACCGAGATCCAGGTCAAGCCTAATCCGAGTCCCAGGTCAAGCCAAGTCTGAGTTCCAGGTCAAACCTAATCCGAGTCCCAGGTCATGCCAAGTCCGAAGTCCTTGGTCAAGCCAAGATTTAGTCCCTGGTCAAGCCAAGTCTGAGTCCCTGGACAAGCCTAATCTGAGTTAAAGATCAAGCCAAGTCCAAGATCCAGGTCATGCCAAGTCTCAGTTCCAGGGAAAGCCTAATCCGAGTTCCAGGTCAAGCCAAGTCCGAGTTCCAGGTCAAGCCAAGTCCGAGTTCCAGGTCAAGCCTAAACCGAGTCCCAGGTCAAGCATAATCGGAGTCCCAGGTCAAGCCAAGTCTAAGTTCCTGTTCAGGCCAAGTCCGAGTCCCATGTCAAGCCAAGTCTGAGACCCAGGTCAAGCCAAGTCTGATTCCCTGGTCAAGCCAAGCCTGAGTTACAGGTCATGCCAAGTCCGAGTTCCAGGTCAAGTCAAGTCTGAGTTCCAGGGCAATCCTAATCCGAGTTCCAGGTCAAGCCTAATCGTAGTTCCACGTCGTCAAGTCTGTGACCCTGGCCAAGCCAAGTCCGAGTTCCAGGTCAAGACTAATCCGAGGTCCTGGTCAAGCCAAGACTAATCCGAGCTCCTGGTCAAGCCAAGACTGAGTTCCAGGGCAAGCCTACTCCGTGTCCCAGGTCAAGAAATGTCCGATTTCCAAGTCAAGCCTAATCCAAGTTCCACATCAAGACAAGTAGGAGTCCCCGGTCAAGCCAAGTCTGAGTTCCAGGTCAAGCCGAATCTGAGTTCCAGATAAAGCCAAGACTGAGTCCATGGTCAAGACAAGACTTAGTCCCAGGTCAAGCCAAGTCTGAGTCCCTGGTCAAGCCAAGTCTGAGTTACAGGTTATGCCAAGTCTGAGTTCCAGTTCATGCCAAGTCTGAGTTCCAGGGAAAGCCTAACCGTAGTTCCAGGTCAAGCCAAGTCTGAGTTCCAGGTCAAGCCTAAACCGGGTTCCAGGTCAAGCCATGTCTGAGTTCCAGGGCAAGCCTAATCCGACTCCCAGGGCAAGCCAATACTGACTCGCTGGTCAAGCCAAGTCCGAGTTCCAGGTGAAGCCTAAGCCGAGTCCCAGGTCAAGCATAATCGGAGTCCCAGGTCAAGTCAAGTCTAAGTTCCTGTCCAGACCAAGTCCAAGTCCCATGTCAAGCCAAGTCTGAGTCCCAGGTCATGCCAAGTCTGATTCCCTGGTCAAGCCAAGTCTGGGTTACAGGTCAAGCCAAGTCTGAGTTCCAGGGCAATCCTAATCCGAGTCCCAGGTCAAGCCATGTCCGAGTTCCAGGTCATGCCAAGTCTGAGTTCCAGGTCAAGCCTAATCCGAGTCCCAGGGCAAGCCAAGACTGACTCACTGGTCAAGCCAAGTCCGAGTTCCAGGTCAAGCATAATCGGAGTCCCAGGTCAAGCCAAGTCTAAGTACCTGGTCAGGCCAAGTCCGAATTCCAGATCAAGCCTAATCCGAGTCCCATGTCAAGCCAAGTCTAAGTTCCTGTTCAGGCCAAGTCCGAGTCCCATGTCAAGCCAAGTCTGAGTCCCAGGTCATGCCAAGTCTGATTCCCTGGTCAAGCCAAGTCTGAGTTACAGGTCATGCCAAGTCCGAGTTCCAGGTCAAGCCAAGTCTGAGTTCCAGGGCAATCCTAATCCGAGTCCAGGTCAAGCCAAGTCCGAGTTCCAGGTCAAGCCTGATCGGAGTTCCACGTCAAGTCAAGTCTGTGACCCTGGCCAAGCCAAGTCCGAGTTCCAGTTCAAGACTAATCCGAGTTCCTGGTCAAGCCAAGACTGAGTCCCAGGTCAAGAAAAGTCCGATTTCCAAGTCAAGCCTAATCCGAGTTCCAGGTCAAGCCAAGACTGAATCCCTGGTCAAGCCAAGTCCGAGTTACAGGTCAAGCCTAAACCGAGATCCAGGTCAAGCCTAATCCGAGTCCCAGGTCAAGCCAAGACTGAGTTCCAGGTCAAACCTAATCCGAGTCCCAGGTCATGCCAAGTCCGAAGTCCTTGGTCAAGCCAAGATTTAGTCCCTGGTCAAGCCAAGTCTGAGTCCCTGGACAAGCCTAATCTGAGTTAAAGATCAAGCCAAGTCCAAGATCCAGGTCATGCCAAGTCTCAGTTCCAGGGAAAGCCTAATCCGAGTTCCAGGTCAAGCCAAGTCCGAGTTCCAGGTCAAGCCAAGTCCGAGTTCCAGGTCAAGCCTAAACCGAGTTCCAGGTCAAGCCTAAGCCGAGTCCCAGGTCAAGCATAATCTGAGTCCCAGGTCAAGCCAAGTCTAAGTTCCTGTTCAGGCCAAGTCCGAGTCCCATGTCAAGCCAAGTCTGAGACCCAGGTCAAGCCAAGACTGCGTTCCAGGGCAAGCCTACTGCGTGTCCCAGGTCAAGAAAAGTCCAATTTCCAGGTCAAGCCTGATCGGAGTTCCACGTCAAGTCAAGTCTGTGACCCTGGCCAAGCCAAGTCCGAGTTCCAGGTCAAGACTAATCCGAGTTCCTGGTCAAGCCAAGACTGAGTTCCAGGGCAAGCCTACTCCGAGTCCCAGGTCAAGAAAAGTCCGATTTCCAAGTCAAGCCTAATCCGAGTTCCAGGTCAAGCCAAGACTGAATCCCTGGTCAAGCCAAGTCCGAGTTACAGGTCAAGCCTAAACCGAGATCCAGGTCAAGCCTAATCCGAGTCCCAGGTCAAGCCAAGTCTGAGTTCCAGGTCAAGACTAATCCGAGTCCCAGGTCATGCCAAGTCCGAAGTCCTTGGTCAAGGCAAGATTTAGTCCCTGGTCAAGCCAAGTCTGAGTCCCTGGACAAGCCTAATCTGAGTTAAAGATCAAGCCAAGTCCAAGATCCAGGTCATGCCAAGTCTCAGTTCCAGGGAAAGCCTAATCCGAGTTCCAGGTCAAGCCACGTCCGAGTTCCAGGTCAAGCCAAGTCCGAGTTCCAGGTCAAGCCTAAACCGAGTTCCAGGTCAAGCCTAAGCCGAGTCCCAGGTCAAGCATAATCGGAGTCCCAGGTCATGCCAAGTCTAAGTTCCTGTTCAGGCCAAGTCCGAGTCCCATGTCAAGCCAAGTCTGAGACCCAGGTCAAGCCAAGTCTGATTCCCTGGTCAAGCCAAGCCTGAGTTACAGGTCATGCCAAGTCCGAGTTCCAGGTCAAGTCAAGTCTGAGTTCCAGGGCAATCCTAATCCGAGTTCCAGGTCAAGCCTAATCGTAGTTCCACGTCGTCAAGTCTGTGACCCTGGCCAAGCCAAGTCCGAGTTCCAGGTCAAGACTAATCCGAGGTCCTGGTCAAGCCAAGACTAATCCGAGCTCCTGGTCAAGCCAAGACTGAGTTCCAGGGCAAGCCTACTCCGTGTCCCAGGTCAAGAAATGTCCGATTTCCAAGTCAAGCCTAATCCGAGTTCCAGGTCAAGCCAAGTCTGAATCCCTGGTCAAGCCAAGTCCGAGTTACAGTTCTTGCCCAGGCCGAGTTCCAGGTCAAGCCTAATCCGAGATCCAGGTCAATTCAAGTCCGAGTTCTAGGTCAAGCCTAATCCGAGTCCCAGGTCAAGGCAAGTCTGAGTTCCAGGTCAAGCCTAATCCGAGTCCCAGGTCATGCCAAGTCCGAGTTCCAGGTCAAGCCTGATCGGAGTTCCACGTCAAGTCAAGTCTGTGACCCTGGCCAAGCCAAGTCCGAGTTCCAGGTCAAGACTAATCCGAGTTCCTGGTCAAGCCAAGACTGAGTTCCAGGGCAAGCCTACTCCGAGTCCCAGGTCAAGAAAAGTCCGATTTCCAAGTCAAGCCTAATCCGAGTTCCAGGTCAAGCCAAGACTGAATCCCTGGTCAAGCCAAGTCCGAGTTACAGGTCAAGCCTAAACCGAGTCCCAGGTCATGCCAAGTCCGAAGTCCTTGGTCAAGCCAAGATTTAGTCCCTGGTCAAGCCAAGTCTCAGTTCCAGGGAAAGCCTAATCCGAGTTCCAGGTTAAGCCAAGTCCGAGTTCCAGGTCAAGCCAAGTCCGAGTTCCAGGTCAAGCCTAAACCGAGTTCCAGGTCAAGCCTAAACCGAGTCCCAGGTCAAGCATAATCTGAGTTCCAGACCAAGTCAGGTCCAAGATCCAGGTCATGCCACGTCTGAGTTCCAGGGAAAGCCTAACCGTAGTTCCAGGTCAAGCCAAGTCTGAGTTCCAGGTCAAGCCTAAACCGGGTTCCAAGTCAAGCATTGTCTGAGTTCCAGGGCAAGCCTAAGCCGAGTCCCAGGTCAAGCATAATCGGAGTCCAGGTCAAGCCAAGTCTAAGTTCCTGTCCAGGCCAAGTCCGAGTCCCATGTCAAGCCAAGTCTGAGTCCCAGGTCATGCCAAGTCTGATTCCCTGGTCATGCCGTCTGAGTTCCAGGTCAAGCCTAATCCAAGTCCCAGGTCAAGCCATGTCCGAGTTCCAGGTCATGCCAAGTCTGAGTTCCAGGTCAAGCCTAATCCAAGTCCCTGGGCAAGCCAAGACTGACTCACTGGTCAGGCCAAGTCCGATTTCCAGATTAAGCCTAATCTGAGTTCCAGGTCAAGCCAAGTCCGAGCTCCATGTCAAGCCTAATCCAAGTTCCACATCAAGCCAAGTAGGAGTCCCCGGTCAAGCCAAGTCGGAGTTCCCGGTCAAGCCGAATCTGAGTTCCAGATAAAGCCAAGACTGAGTCCATGGTCAAGACAAGACTTAGTCCCTGGTCATGCCAAGTCTGAGTTCCAGGTCAAGCCTAATCCGAGTCCCAGGGCAAGCCAAGACTGACTCACTGGTCAAGCCAAGTCCGAGTTCCAGGTCAAGCATAATCCGAGTTCCAGATCAAGCCTAATCTGAGTCCCAGGTCAAGCCAAGTCCGAGCTCCAGGTCAAGCCTAATCCAAGTTCCACATCAAGCCAAGTAGGAGTCCACGGTCAAGCCAAGTCTGAGTTCCAGGTCAAGCCGAATCTGAGTTCCAGATAAAGCCAAGACTGAGTCCATGGTCAAGACAAGACTTAGTCACTGGTCAAGCCAAGTCTGAGTCCCTGGTCCAGCCAAGTCTGAGTTACAGGTTATGCCAAGTCTGAGTTCCAGGGAAAGCCTAACCGTTGTTCCAGGTCAAGCCAAGTCTGAGTTCTAGGTCAAGCCTAAACCGGGTTCCAGGTCAAGCATTGTCTGAGTTCCAGGGCAAGCCTAAGCCGAGTCCCAGGTCAAGCATAATCGGAGTCCCAGGTCAAGCCAAGTCTAAGTTCCTGTCCAGGCCAAGTCCGAGTCCCATGTCAAGCCAAGTCTGAGTCCCAGGTCATGCCAAGTCTGATTCCCTGGTCATGCCGTCTGAGTTCCAGGTCAAGCCTAATCCAAGTCCCAGGTCGCCAAGTCCGAGTTCCAGGTCATGCCAAGTCTGAGTTCCAGGTCAAGCCTAATCCGAGTCCCAGGGCAAGACAAGACTCACTCACTGGTCAAGCCAAGTCCGAGTTCCAGATCAAGCATAATCGGAGTCAGAGGTCAAACCAATTCCGAGTTCAAGGTCAGGCCAAGTCCGAGTTCCAGATCAAGCCTAATCTGAATCCCAGATCATGCCAAGTCTGAGATCAAGGTCAAGCCAAGTCCGAGTTCCAGATCAAGCCTAATCTGAGTCCCAGGTAAAGCCAAGTCAGAGCTCCAGGTCCAGCCAAATCGGAGCTCCAGGTCAAGCCTAATCCAAGTTCCACATCAAGCCAAGTAGGAGTCCCGGGTCAAGCCAAGTCTGATCCAGGTCAAGCCGAATCCGAGTTCCAGATAAAGCCAAGACTGAGTCCATGGTCAAGACAAGGCTTAGTCACTGGTCAAGCCAAGACTGAGTCCCTGGTCAAGCCAAATCTGAGTTACAGATCATGCCAAGTCTGAGTTCCAGGGAAAGCTTAATCCGAGTTCCAGGTCAAGCCAAGTCCGAGTTCCAGGTCAAGCCTAAACCGAGTTCCAGGGCAAGCCTAATCTGAGTCCCAGGTAAAGCCAAGTCCGAGCTCCAGGTCAAGCCTAATCCAAGTTCCAGGTCAAGCCAAGTCTGAATCCCTGGTCAAGCCAAGTCTGAGTTACAGTTCATGCCAAGGCCGAGTTCCAGGTCAAGCCTAATCCGAGATCCAGGTCAATCCAAGTCCGAGTTCTAGGTCAAGCCTAATCCGAGTCCCAGGGCAAGCCAAGACTGACTCACTGGTCAAGCCAAATTTGAGTTCCAGGTTAAGCCTAATCCCAGTCCCAGGTCAAGCCAAGTCCGAGTTCCAGGTCATGCCAAGTCTGAGTTCCAGGTCAAGCCTAATCCGAGTCCCAGGGAAAGCCAAGACTGACTCACTGGTCAGGCCAAGTCCGAGTTCCAGATCAAGCCTAATCTGAGTCCCAGGTCAAGCCAAGTCCGAGCTCCAGGTCAAGCCTAATCCAACTTTGACATCAAGCCAAGTAGGAGTCCCCGGTCAAGCCAAGTCTGAGTTCCAGGTCAAGCCGAATCTGAGTTCCAGATAAAGCCAAGACTGAGTCCATGGTCAAGACAAGACTTAGTCACTGGTCAAGCCAAGTCTGAGTCCCTGGTCAAGCCAAGTCTCAGTTACAGGTTATGCCAAGTCTGAGTTCCAGGGAAAGACTAACCGTAGTTCCAGTTCAAGCCAAGTCTGAGTTCCAGGTCAAGCCTAAACCGGGTTTCAGGTCAAGCATTGTCTGAGTTCCAGGGCAAGCCTAAGCAGAGTCCCAGGTCAAGCATAATTGGAGTTCCAGGTCAAGCCAAGTCTGAGTCCCAGGTCATGCCAATTCTGATTCCCTGGTCATGCCGTCTGAGTTCCAGGTCAAGCCTAATCCAAGTCCCAGGTCGCCAAGTCCGAGTTCCAGGTCATGCCAAGTCTGAGTTCCAGGTCAAGCCTAATCCGAGTCCCAGGGCAAGCCAAGACTGACTCACTGGTCAAGCCAAGTCCGAGTTCCAGGTCAAGCATAATCGCAGTCCCAGGTCGAGCCAAGTCTAAGTACCTGGTCAGGCCAAGTCCGAGTTCCAGATCAAGCCTAATCTGAGTCCCAGGTCAAACCAATTCCGAGTTCAAGGTCAGGCCAAGTCCGAGTTCCAGATCTAGCCTAATCTGAATCCCAGGTCATGCCAAGTCTGAGATCAAGGTCAAGCCAAGTCCGAGTTCCGGATCAAGCCTAATCTGAGTCCGAGGTAAAGCCAAGTCCGAGCTCCAGGTCAAGCCTAATCCAAGTTCGACATCAAGCCAAGTAGGAGTCCCTGGTCAAGCCAAGTCTGAGTTCCAGGTCAAGCCTAATCTGAGTCCCAGGTCAAACCAATTCCGAGTTCATGGTCAGGCCAAGTCAGAGTTCCGGATCAAGCCTAATCTGAATCCCAGGTCATGCCAAGTCCGAGATCAAGGTCAAGCCAAGTCCGAGTTCCAGATCAAGCCTAATCTGAGTCCCAGGTAAAGCCAAGTCCGAGCTCCAGGTCAAGCCTAATCCAAGTTCCAGGTCAAGCCAAGTCTGAACCCCTGGTCAAGCCAAGTACGAGTTACAGTTCATGCCAAGGCCGAGTTCCAGGTCAAGCCTAATCCGAGATCCAGGTCAATCCAAGTCCGAGTTCTAGGTCAAGCCTAATCCGAGTCCCAGGGCAAGCCAAGACTGACTCACTGGTCAAGCCAAATTTGAGTTCCAGGTCAAGCCTAATCCCAGTCCCAGGTCAAGCCAAGTCCGAGTTACAGGTCATGCCAAGTCTGAGTTCCAGGTCAAGCCTAATCCGAGTCCCAGGGCAAGCCAAGACTGACTCACTGGTCAGGCCAAGTCCGAGTTCAGATCAAGCCTAATCTGAGTCCCAGGTCAAGCCAAGTCCGAGCTCCAGGTCAAGCCTAATCCAAGTTCGACATCAAGCCAAGTAGGAGTCCCCGGTCAAGCCAAGTCTGAGTTCCAGGTCAAGCCGAATCTGAGTTCCAGATAAAGCCAAGACTGAGTCCATGGTCAAGACAAGACTTAGTCACTGGTCAAGCCAAGTCTGAGTCCCTGGTCAAGCCAAGTCTGAGTTACAGGTTATGCCAAGTCTGAGTTCCAGGGAAAGCCTAACCGTAGTTCCAGGTCAAGCCAAGTCTGAGTTCCAGGTCAAGCCTAAACCGGGTTCCAGGTCAAGCATTGTCTGAGTTCCAGGGCAAGCCTAATCCAAGTTCGACATCAAGCCAAGTAGGAGTGCCTGGTCAAGCCAAATCTGAGTTACAGATCATGCCAAGTCTGAGTTCCAGGGAAAGCTTAATCCGAGTTCCAGGTCAAGCCAAGTCCGAGTTCCAGGTCAAGCCTAAACCGAGTTCCAGGTCAAGCCAAGTCTGAGTTCCAAGGCAAGCCTAATCTGAGTCCCAGGTAAAGCCAAGTCCGAGCTCCAGGTCAAGCCTAATCCAAGTTCCAGGTCAAGCCAAGTCTGAATCCCTGGTCAAGCCAAGTCTGAGTTACAGTTCATGCCAAGTCCGAGCTCCAGGTCAAGCCTAATCCAAGTTCCAGGTCAAGCCAAGTCTGAATCCCTGGTCAAGCCAAGTCTGAGTTACAGTTCATGCCAAGGCCGAGTTCCAGGTCAAGCCTAATCCGAGATCCAGGTCAATCCAAGTCCGAGTTCTAGGTCAAGCCTAATCCGAGTCCCAGGGCAAGCCAAGACTGACTCACTGGTCAAGCCAAATTTGAGTTCCAGGTCAAGCCTAATCCCAGTCCCAGGTCAAGCCAAGTCCGAGTTCCAGGTCATGCCAAGTCTGAGTTCCAGGTCAAGCCTAATCCGAGTCCCAGGGCAAGCCAAGACTGACTCACTGGTCAGGCCAAGTCCGAGTTCCAGATCAAGCCTAATCTGAGTCCCAGGTCAAGCCAAGTCCGAGCTCCAGGTCAAGCCTAATCCAAGTTCGACATCAAGCCAAGTAGGAGTCCCCGGTCAAGCCAAGTCTGAGTTCCAGGTCAAGCCGAATCTGAGTTCCAGATAAAGCCAAGACTGAGTCCATGGTCAAGACAAGACTTAGTCACTGGTCAAGCCAAGTCTGAGTCCCTGGTCAAGCCAAGTCTGAGTTACAGGTTATGCCAAGTCTGAGTTCCAGGGCAAGCCTAAGCAGAGTCCCAGGTCAAGCATAATTGGAGTCCCAGGTCAAGCCAAGTCTAAGCTCCTGTCCAGGCCAAGTCCGAGTCCCATGTCAAGCCAAGTCTGAGTCCCAGGTCATGCCAAGTCTGATTCCCTGGTCATGCCGTGTGAGTTCCAGGTCAAGCCTAATCCGAGTCCCAGGGCAAGCCAAGACTCACTCACTGGTCAAGCCAAGTCCGAGTTCCAGATCAAGCATAATCGGAGTCAGAGGTCAAACCAATTCCGAGTTCAAGGTCAGGCCAAGTCCGAGTTCCAGATCAAGCCTAATCTGAATCCCAGGTCATGCCAAGTCTGAGATCAAGGTCAAGCCAAGTCCGAGTTCCAGATCAAGCCTAATCTGAGTCCCAGGTAAAGCCAAGTCAGAGCTCCAGGTCCAGCCTAATCGGAGCTCCAGGTCAAGCCTAATCCAAGTTCCACATCAAGCCAAGTAGGAGTCCCCGGTCAAGCCAAGTCTGATCCAGGTCAAGCCGAATCCGAGTTCCAGATAAAGCCAAGACTGAGTCCATGGTCAAGACAAGGCTTAGTCACTGGTCAAGCCAAGACTGAGTCCCTGGTCAAGCCAAATCTGAGTTACAGATCATGCCAAGTCTGAGTTCCAGGTCAAGCCAAGTCCGAGTTCCAGGTCAAGCCTAAACCGAGTTCCAGGGCAAGCCTAATCTGAGTCCCAGGTAAAGCCAAGTCCGAGCTCCAGGTCAAGCCTAATCTAAGTTCCAGGTCAAGCCAGGTCTGAATCCCTGGTCAAGCCAAGTCTGAGTTACAGTTCATGCCAAGGCCGAGTTCCAGGTCAAGCCTAATCCGAGATCCAGGTCAATCCAAGTCCGAGTTCTAGGTCAAGCCTAATCCGAGTCCCAGGGCAAGCCAAGACTGACTCACTGGTCAAGCCAAATTTGAGTTCCAGGTCAAGCCTAATCCCAGTCCCAGGTCAGGCCAAGTCCGAGTTCCAGATCAAGCCTAATCTGAGTCCCAGGTCAAGCCAAGTCCGAGCTCCAGGTCAAGCCTAATCCAACTTCGACATCAAGCCAAGTAGGAGTCCCCGGTCAAGCCAAGTCTGAGTTCCAGGTCAAGCCGAATCTGAGTTCCAGATAAAGCCAAGACTGAGTCCATGGTCAAGACAAGACTTAGTCACTGGTCAAGCCAAGTCTGAGTCCCTGGTCAAGCCAAGTCTCAGTTACAGGTTATGCCAAGTCTGAGTTCCAGGGAAAGACTAACCGTAGTTCCAGGTCAAGCCAAGTCTGAGTTCCAGGTCAAGCCTAAACCGGGTTCCAGGTCAAGCATTGTCTGAGTTCCAGGGCAAGCCTAAGCAGAGTCCCAGGTCAAGCATAATTGGAGTCCCAGGTCAAGCCAAGTCTAAGTTCCTGTCCAGGCCAAGTCCGAGTCCCATGTCAAGCCAAGTCTGAGTCCCAGGTCATGCCAATTCTGATTCCCTGGTCATGCCGTCTGAGTTCCAGGTCAAGCCTAATCCAAGTCCCAGGTCGCCAAGTCCGAGTTCCAGGTCATGCCAAGTCTGAGTTCCAGGTCAAGCCTAATCCGAGTCCCAGGGCAAGCCAAGACTGACTCACTGGTCAAGCCAAGTCCGAGTTCCAGGTCAAGCATAATCGCAGTCCCAGGTCGAGCCAAGTCTAAGTACCTGGTCAGGCCAAGTCCGAATTCCAGATCAAGCCTAATCTGAGTCCCAGGTCAAGCCAAGTCCGAGCTCCAGGTCAAGCCTAATCCAAGTTCGACATCAAGCCAAGTAGGAGTCCCAGGTCAAGCCAAGTCTGAGTTCCAGGTCAAGCCGAATCTGAGTTCCAGATAAAGCCAAGACTGAGTCCATGGTCAAGACAAGACTTAGTCACTGGTCAAGCCAAGTCTGAGTCCCTGGTCAAGCCAAGTCTGAGTTACAGGTTATGCCAAGTCTGAGTTCCAGGGCAAGCCTAAGCAGAGTCCCAGGTCAAGCATAATTGGAGTCCCAGGTCAAGCCAAGTCTAAGTTCCTGTCCAGGCCAAGTCCGAGTCCCATGTCAAGCCAAGTCTGAGTCCCAGGTCATGCCAAGTCTGATTCCCTGGTCATGCCGTGTGAGTTCCAGGTCAAGCCTAATCCGAGTCCCAGGGCAAGCCAAGACTCACTCACTGGTCAAGCCAAGTCCGAGTTCCAGATCAAGCATAATCGGAGTCAGAGGTCAAACCAATTCCGAGTTCAAGGTCAGGCCAAGTCCGAGTTCCAGATCAAGCCTAATCTGAATCCCAGGTCATGCCAAGTCTGAGATCAAGGTCAAGCCAAGTCCGAGTTCCAGATCAAGCCTAATCTGAGTCCCAGGTAAAGCCAAGTCAGAGCTCCAGGTCCAGCCTAATCGGAGCTCCAGGTCAAGCCTAATCCAAGTTCCACATCAAGCCAAGTAGGAGTCCCGGGTCAAGCCAAGTCTGATCCAGGTCAAGCCGAATCCGAGTTCCAGATAAAGCCAAGACTGAGTCCATGGTCAAGACAAGGCTTAGTCACTGGTCAAGCCAAGACTGAGTCCCTGGTCAAGCCAAATCTGAGTTACAGATCATGCCAAGTCTGAGTTCCAGGGAAAGCTTCATTCGAGTTCCAGGTCAAGCCAAGTCCGAGTTCCAGGTCAAGCCTAAACCGAGTTCCAGGGCAAGCCTAATCTGAGTCCCAGGTAAAGCCAAGTCCGAGCTCCAGGTCAAGCCTAATCCAAGTTCCAGGTCAAGCCAGGTCTGAATCCCTGGTCAAGCCAAGTCTGAGTTACAGTTCATGCCAAGGCCGAGTTCCAGGTCAAGCCTAATCCGAGATCCAGGTCAATCCAAGTCCGAGTTCTAGGTCAAGCCTAATCCGAGTCCCAGGGCAAGCCAAGACTGACTCACTGGTCAAGCCAAATTTGAGTTCCAGGTCAAGCCTAATCCCAGTCCCAGGTCAGGCCAAGTCCGAGTTCCAGATCAAGCCTAATCTGAGTCCCAGGTCAAGCCAAGTCCGAGCTCCAGGTCAAGCCTAATCCAACTTCGACATCAAGCCAAGTAGGAGTCCCCGGTCAAGCCAAGTCTGAGTTCCAGGTCAAGCCGAATCTGAGTTCCAGATAAAGCCAAGACTGAGTCCATGGTCAAGACAAGACTTAGTCACTGGTCAAGCCAAGTCTGAGTCCCTGGTCAAGCCAAGTCTCAGTTACAGGTTATGCCAAGTCTGAGTTCCAGGTCAAGCCTAAACCGGGTTCCAGGTCAAGCATTGTCTGAGTTCCAGGGCAAGCCTAAGCAGAGTCCCAGGTCAAGCATAATTGGAGTCCCAGGTCAAGCCAAGTCTAAGTTCCTGTCCAGGCCAAGTCCGAGTCCCATGTCAAGCCAAGTCTGAGTCCCAGGTCATGCCAATTCTGATTCCCTGGTCATGCCGTCTGAGTTCCAGGTCAAGCCTAATCCAAGTCCCAGGTCGCCAAGTCCGAGTTCCAGGTCATGCCAAGTCTGAGTTCCAGGTCAAGCCTAATCCGAGTCCCAGGGCAAGCCAAGACTGACTCACTGGTCAAGCCAAGTCCGAGTTCCAGATCAAGCATAATCGGAGTCCCAGGTCAAGCCAAGTCTAAGTACCTGGTCAGGCCAAGTCCGAGTTCCAGATCAAGCCTAATCTGAGTCCCAGGTCAAACCAATTCCGAGTTCAAGGTCAGGCCAAGTCCGAGTTCCAGATCAAGCCTAATCTGAATCCCAGGTCATGCCAAGTCTGAGATCAAGGTCAAGCCAAGTCCGAGTTCCGGATCAAGCCTAATCTGAGTCCGAGGTAAAGCCAAGTCCGAGCTCCAGGTCAAGCCTAATCCAAGTTCGACATCAAGCCAAGTAGGAGTCCCTGGTCAAGCCAAGTCTGAGTTCCAGGTCAAGCCTAATCTGAGTCCCAGGTCAAACCAATTCCGAGTTCATGGTCAGGCCAAGTCAGAGTTCCGGATCAAGCCTAATCTGAATCCCAGGTCATGCCAAGTCCGTGATCAAGGTCAAGCCAAGTCCGAGTTCCAGATCAAGCCTAATCTGAGTCCCAGGTAAAGCCAAGTCCGAGCTCCAGGTCAAGCCTAATCCAAGTTCCAGGTCAAGCCAAGTCTGAACCCCTGGTCAAGCCAAGTACGAGTTACAGTTCATGCCAAGGCCGAGTTCCAGGTCAAGCCTAATCCGAGATCCAGGTCAATCCAAGTCCGAGTTCTAGGTCAAGCCTAATCCGAGTCCCAGGGCAAGCCAAGACTGACTCACTGGTCAAGCCAAATTTGAGTTCCAGGTCAAGCCTAATCCCAGTCCCAGGTCAAGCCAAGTCCGAGTTCCAGGTCATGCCAAGTCTGAGTTCCAGGTCAAGCCTAATCCGAGTCCCAGGGCAAGCCAAGACTGACTCACTGGTCAGGCCAAGTCCGAGTTCCAGATCAAGCCTAATCTGAGTCCCAGGTCAAGCCAAGTCCGAGCTCCAGGTCAAGCCTAATCCAAGTTCGACATCAAGCCAAGAAGGAGTCCCCGGTCAAGCCAAGTCTGAGTTCCAGGTCAAGCCGAATCTGAGTTCCAGATAAAGCCAAGACTGAGTCCATGGTCAAGACAAGACTTAGTCACTGGTCAAGCCAAGTCTGAGTCCCTGGTCAAGCCAAGTCTGAGTTACAGGTTATGCCAAGTCTGAGTTCCAGGGAAAGCCTAACCGTAGTTCCAGGTCAAGCCAAGTCTGAGTTCCAGGTCAAGCCTAAACCGGGTTCCAGGTCAAGCATTGTCGGAGTTCCAGGGCAAGCCTAATCCAAGTTCGACATCAAGCCAAGTAGGAGTCCCTGGTCAAGCCAAATCTGAGTTACAGATCATGCCAAGTCTGAGTTCCAGGGAAAGCTTAATCCGAGTTCCAGGTCAAGCCAAGTCCGAGTTCCAGGTCAAGCCTAATCTGAGTCCCAGGTCAAGCCAAGTCCGTCTTCCAGGTCCAGCCTAATCGGAGCTCCAGGTCAAGCCTAATCCAAGTTCCACATCAAGCCAAGTAGGAGTCCCGGGTCAAGCCAAGTCTGATCCAGGTCAAGCCGAATCCGAGTTCCAGATAAAGCCAAGACTGAGTCCATGGTCAAGACAAGGCTTAGTCACTGGTCAAGCCAAGACTGAGTCCCTGGTCAAGCCAAATCTGAGTTACAGATCATGCCAAGTCTGAGTTCCAGGGAAAGCTTAATCCGAGTTCCAGGTCAAGCCAAGTCCGAGTTCCAGGTCAAGCCTAAACCGAGTTCCAGGTCAAGCCAAGTCTGAGTTCCAAGGCAAGCCTAATCTGAGTCCCAGGTAAAGCCAAGTCCGAGCTCCAGGTCAAGCCTAATCCAAGTTCCAGGTTAAGCCAAGTCTGAATCCCTGGTCAAGCCAAGTCTGAGTTACAGTTCATGCCAAGGCCGAGTTCCAGGTTAAGCCTAATCCGAGATCCAGGTCAATCCAAGTCCGAGTTCTAGGTCAAGCCTAATCCGAGTCCCAGGGCAAGCCAAATTTGAGTTCCAGGTCAAGCCTAATCCCAGTCCCAGGTCAAGCCAAGTCCGAGTTCCAGGTCATGCCAAGTCTGAGTTCCAGGTCAAGCCTAATCCGAGTCCCAGGGCAAGCCAAGACTGACTCACTGGTCAGGCCAAGTCCGAGTTCCAGATCAAGCCTAATCTGAGTCCCAGGTCAAGCCAAGTCCGAGCTCCAGGTCAAGCCTAATCCAAGTTCGACACCAAGCCAAGTAGGAGTCCCCGGTCAAGCCAAGTCTGAGTTCCAGGTCAAGCCGAATCTGAGTTCCAGATAAAGCCAAGACTGAGTCCATGGTCAAGACAAGACTTAGTCACTGGTCAAGCCAAGTCTGAGTCCCTGGTCAAGCCAAGTCTGAGTTACAGGTTATGCCAAGTCTGAGTTCCAGTGCAAGCCTAATCTGAGTCCCAGGTCAAGCCAAGTCCGACTTCCAGGTCAAGCCTAATCGGAGCTCCAGGTCAAGCCTAATCCGAGTCCCAGGGCAAGCCAAGACTGACTCACTGGTCAAGCCAAGTCCGAGTTCCAGGTCAAGCCTAAGCCGAGTCCCAGGTCAAGCATAATCGGAGTCCCAGGTCAAGCCAAGTCTAAGTTCCTGTTCAGGCCAAGTCCGAGTCCCATGTCAAGCCAAGTCTGAGTCCCAGGTCATGCCAAGTCTGATTCCCTGGTCATGCCGTCTGAGTTCCAGGTCAAGCCTAATCCAAGTCCCAGGTCGCCAAGTCCGAGTTCCAGGTCATGCCAAGTCTGAGTTCCAGGTCAAGCCTAATCCGAGTCCCAGGGCAAGCCAAGACTGACTCACTGGTCAAGCCAAGTCCGAGTTCCAGGTCAAGCATAATCGGAGTCCCAGGTCAAGCCAAGTCTAAGTACCTGGTCAGGCCAAGTCCGAGTTCCAGATCAAGCCTAATCTGAGTCCCACGTCAAACCAATTCCGAGTTCAAGGTCAGGCCAAGTCCGAGTTCCAGATCAAGCCTAATCTGAATCCCAGGTCATGCCAAGTCTGAGATCAAGGTCAAGCCAAGTCCGAGTTCCGGATCAAGCCTAATCTGAGTCCGAGGTAAAGCCAAGTCCGAGCGCCAGGTCAAGCCTAATCCAAGTTCGACATCAAGCCAAGTAGGAGTCCCTGGTCAAGCCAAGTCTGAGTTCCAGGTCAAGCCTAATCAGAGTCCCAGGTCAAACCAATTCCGAGTTCAAGGTCAGGCCAAGTCAGAGTTCTGGATCAAGCCTAATCTGAATCCCAGGTCATGCCAAGTCCGAGATCAAGGTCAAGCCAAGTGCGAGTTCCAGATCAAGCCTAATCTGAGTCCCAGGTAAATCCAAGTCCGAGCTCCAGGTCAAGCCTAATCCAAGTTCCAGGTCAAGCCAAGTCTGAATCCCTGGTCAAGCCAAGTCTGAGTTACAGTTCATGCCATGGCCGAGTTCCAGGTCAAGCCTAATCCGAGATCCAGGTCAATCCAAGTCCGAGTTCTAGGTCAAGCCTAATCCGAGTCCCAGGGCAAGCCAAGACTGACTCACAGGTCAAGCCAAATTTGAGTTCCAGGTCAAGCCTAATCCCAGTCCCAGGTCAAGCCAAGTCCGAGTTCCAGGTCATGCCAAGTCTGAGTTCCAGGTCAAGCCTAATCCGAGTCCCAGGGCAAGCCAAGACTGACTAACTGGTCAGGCCAAGTCCGAGTTCCAGATCAAGCCTAATCTGAGTCCCAGGTCAAGCCAAGTCCGAGCTCCAGGTCAAGCCTAATCCAACTTCGACTTCAAGCCAAGTAGGAGTCCCCGGTCAAGCCAAGTCTGAGTTCCAGGTCAAGCCGAATCTGAGTTCCAGATAAAGCCAAGACTGAGTCCATGGTCAAGACAAGACTTAGTCACTGGTCAAGCCAAGTCTGAGTCCCTGGTCAAGCCAAGTCTGAGTTACAGGTTATGCCAAGTCTGAGTTCCAGGGAAAGCCTAACCGTAGTTCCAGGTCAAGCCAAGTCTGAGTTCCAGGTCAAGCCTAAACCGGGTTCCAGGTCAAGCATTGTCTGAGTTCCAGGGCAAGCCTAATCCAAGTTCGACATCAAGCCAAGTAGGAGTCCCTGGTCAAGCCAAATCTGAGTTACAGATCATGCCAAGTCTGAGTTCCAGGGAAAGCTTAATCCGAGTTCCAGGTCAAGCCAAATCCGAGTTCCAGGTCAAGCCTAATCTGAGTCCCAGGTCAAGCCAAGTCCGTCTTCCAGGTCCAGCCTAATCGGAGCTCCAGGTCAAGCCTAATCCGAGTCCCAGGGCAAGCCAAGACTGACTCTCTGGTCAAGCCAAGTCCGATTTCCAGGTCAAGCCTAAGCCGAGTCCCAAGTCAAGAATAATCGGAGTCCCAGGTCAAGCCAAGTCTAAGTTCCTGTTCAGGCCAAGTCTGAGTCCCAGGTCATGGCAAGTCTGATTCCCTGGTCAAGCCAAGTCTGAGTTACAGGTCATGCCAAGTCTGAGTTCCAGGTCAAGCTAAGTCTGAGTTCCAGGGCAATCCTAATCCGAGTCCCAGGTCAAGCCAAGTCCGAGTTCCAGGTCAAGCCTGATCGGGGTTCCACGTCAAGTCAAGTCCAAGATCCAGGTCATGCCAAGTCTGAGTTCCAGGTCAAGCCAAGTCCGAGTTCCTGTTCAGGCCAAGTCCGAGTCCCATGACAAGCCAAGATTTAGTCCCTGGTCAAGCCAAGTCTGAGTCCCTGGACAAGCCTAATCTGAGTTCCAGATCAAGCCAAGTCCAAGATCCAGGTCATGCCAAGTCCGAGATCAAGGTCAAGCAAAGTCCAAGTTCCAGATGAAGCCTAATCTGAGTCCCAGGTAAAGCCAAGTCCGAGCTCCAGGTCAAGCCTAATCCAAGTTCCAGGTCAAGCCAAGTCTGAATCCCTGGTCAAGCCAAGTCTGAGTTACAGTTCATGCCATGGCCGAGTTCCAGGTCAAGCCTAATCCGAGATCCAGGTCAATCCAAGTCCGAGTTCTAGGTCAAGCCTAATCCGAGTCCCAGGGCAAGCCAAGACTGACTCACAGGTCAAGCCAAATTTGAGTTCCAGGTCAAGCCTAATCCCAGTCCCAGGTCAAGCCAAGTCCGAGTTCCAGGTCATGCCAAGTCTGAGTTCCAGGTCAAGCCTAATCCGAGTCCCAGGGCAAGCCAAGACTGACTAACTGGTCAGGCCAAGTCCGAGTTCCAGATCAAGCCTAATCTGAGTCCCAGGTCAAGCCAAGTCCGAGCTCCAGGTCAAGCCTAATCCAACTTCGACTTCAAGCCAAGTAGGAGTCCCCGGTCAAGCCAAGTCTGAGTTCCAGGTCAAGCCGAATCTGAGTTCCAGATAAAGCCAAGACTGAGTCCATGGTCAAGACAAGACTTAGTCACTGGTCAAGCCAAGTCTGAGTCCCTGGTCAAGCCAAGTCTGAGTTACAGGTTATGCCAAGTCTGAGTTCCAGGGAAAGCCTAACCGTAGTTCCAGGTCAAGCCAAGTCTGAGTTCCAGGTCAAGCCTAAACCGGGTTCCAGGTCAAGCATTGTCTGAGTTCCAGGGCAAGCCTAATCTGAGTCCCAGATCAAGCCAAGTCCGTCTTCCAGGTCCAGCCTAATCGGAGCTCCAGGTCAAGCCTAATCCGAGTCCCAGGGCAAGCCAAGACTGACTCTCTGGTCAAGCCAAGTCCGATTTCCAGGTCAAGCCTAAGCCGAGTCCCAAGTCAAGAATAATCGGAGTCCCAGGTCAAGCCAAGTCTAAGTTCCTGTTCAGGCCAAGTCTGAGTCCCAGGTCATGGCAAGTCTGATTCCCTGGTCAAGCCAAGTCTGAGTTACAGGTCATGCCAAGTCTGAGTTCCAGGTCAAGCTAAGTCTGAGTTCCAGGGCAATCCTAATCCGAGTCCCAGGTCAAGCCAAGTCCGAGTTCCAGGTCAAGCCTGATCGGGGTTCCACGTCAAGTCAAGTCCAAGATCCAGGTCATGCCAAGTCTGAGTTCCAGGTCAAGCCAAGTCCGAGTTCCTGTTCAGGCCAAGTCCGAGTCCCATGACAAGCCAAGATTTAGTCCCTGGTCAAGCCAAGTCTGAGTCCCTGGACAAGCCTAATCTGAGTTCCAGATCAAGCCAAGTCCAAGATCCAGGTCATGCCAAGTCTGAGATCTAGGGAAAGCCTAATCCGATTTCCAGGTCAAGCCAAGTCCGAGTTCCAGGTCAAGCCAAGTCCGAGTTCCAGGTCAAGCCTAAACCGAGTTCCAGGTCAAGCGTAAGCCGAGTCCCAGGTCAAGCATAATCGGAGTCACAGGTAAAGCCAAGTCTAAGTTCCTGTTCAGGCCAAGTCCGAGTCCCATGTCAAGCCAAGTCTGAGTCCCAGGTCAAGTCAAGTCTGATTCCCTGGTAAAGCCAAGTCTGAGTTACAGGTCATGCCAAGTCCGAGTCCCAGGTCAAGTCAAGTCCGAGTTCCAGCTCAAGCCTAATCGGAGTTCCATGTCAAGTCAAGTCTGTGACCCTGGCCAAGCCAAGTCCAAGTTTCAGGTCAAGACTAATCCGAGGTCCTGGTCAAGCCAAGACTGAGTTCCAGGGCAGGCCTACTACGTGTCCCAGGTCAAGAAAAGTCCAATTTCCAAGTCAAGCCTAATCCGAGTTCCAGGTCAAGCCAAGTCTGAATCCCTGGTCAAGCCAAGTCCGAGTTACAGTTCATGCCAAGGCCAAGTTCCAGGTCAAGCCTAATCCGAGATCCAGGTCAATCCAAGTCCGAGTTCTAGGTCAAGCCTTATCCGAGTCCCAGGTCAAGCCAAGTGTGAGTTCCAGGTCAAGCCTAATCCGAGTCCCAGGTCATGCCAAGTCCGAAGTCCTTGGTCAAGCCAAGATTTAGTCCCTGGTCAAGCCACGTCTGAGTCCCTGGTCAAGCCACGTCTGAGTCCCTGGACAAGCCTAATCTGAGTTCCAGATCAAGCCAAGTCCAAGATCCAGGACATGCCAAGTCCGAGTCCCATGTCAAGCCAGGTCCGAGTTCCAGGTCAAGCCTAATCCGAGTCCCAGGGCAAGCCAAGACTGACTCACTGGTCAAGCCAAATCTGAGTTCCAGGTCAAACCTAATCCAAGTCCCAGGTCAAGCCATGTCCGAGTTCCAGGTCATGCCAAGTCTGAGTTCCAGGTCAAGCCTAATCCGAGTCCCTGGGCAAGCCAAGACTGACTCACTGGTCAGGCCAAGTCCGATTTCCAGATTAAGCCTAATCTGAGTTCCAGGTCAAGCCAAGTCCGAGCTCCCGGTCAAGCCGAATCTGAGTTCCAGATAAAGCCAAGACTGAGTCCATGGTCAAGACAAGACTTAGTCACTGGTCAAGCCAAGTCTGAGTCCCTGGTCAAGCCAAGTGTGAGGTACAGGTTATGCCAAGTCTGAGTTCCAGGGAAAGCCTAACCCGAGTTCCAGGTCAAGCCAAGTCTGAGTTCCAGGTCAAGCCTAAACCGAGTTCCAGGTCAAGCCAAGTCCGAGTTACAGTTCATGCCAAGGCCGAGTTCCAGGTCAAGCGTAAGCCGAGTCCCAGGTCAAGCATAATCGGAGTCACAGGTAAAGCCAAGTCTAAGTTCCTGTTCAGGCCAAGTCCGAGTCCCATGTCAAGCCAAGTCTGAGTCCCAGGTCAAGTCAAGTCTGATTCCCTGGTAAAGCCAAGTCTGAGTCCCATGTCAAGCCAAGTCTGAGTCCCAGATCAAGTCAAGTCCGAGTTCCAGCTCAAGCCTAATCGGAGTTCCATGTCAAGTCAAGTCTGTGACCCTGGCCAAGCCAAGTCCAAGTTTCAGGTCAAGACTAATCCGAGGTCCTGGTCAAGCCAAGACTGAGTTCCAGGGCAGGCCTACTACGTGTCCCAGGTCAAGAAAAGTCCAATTTCCAAGTCAAGCCTAATCCGAGTTCCAGGTCAAGCCAAGTCTGAATCCCTGGTCAAGCCAAGTCCGAGTTACAGTTCATGCCAAGGCCGAGTTCCAGGTCAAGCCTAATCCGAGATCCAGGTCAATCCAAGTCCGAGTTCTAGGTCAAGCCTAATCCGAGTCCCAGGTCAAGCCAAGTCTGAGTTCCAGGTCAAGCCTAATCCGAGTCCCAGGTCATGCCAAGTCCGAAGTCCTTGGTCAAGCCAAGATTTAGTCCCTGGTCAAGCCACGTCTGAGTCCCTGGTCAAGCCACGTCTGAGTCCCTGGACAAGCCTAATCTGAGTTCCAGATCAAGCCAAGTCCAAGATCCAGGACATGCCAAGTCTGAGTCCCATGTCAAGCCAGGTCCGAGTTCCAGGTCAAGCCTAATCCGAGTCCCTGGGCAAGCCAAGACTGACTCACTGGTCAGGCCAAGTCCGATTTCCAGATTAAGCCTAATCTGAGTTCCAGGTCAAGCCAAGTCCGAGCTCCCGGTCAAGCCGAATCTGAGTTCCAGATAAAGCCAAGACTGAGTCCATGGTCAAGACAAGACTTAGTCACTGGTCAAGCCAAGTCTGAGTCCCTGGTCAAGCCAAGAGTGAGGTACAGGTTATGCCAAGTCTGAGTTCCAGGGAAAGCCTAACCCGAGTTCCAGGTCAAGCCAAGTCTGAGTTCCAGGTCAAGCCTAAACCGAGTTCCAGGTCAAGCCAAGTCCGAGTTACAGTTCATGCCAAGGCCGAGTTCCAGGTCAAGCCTAATCCGAGATCCAGGTCAATCCAAGTCCGAGTTCTAGGTCAAGCCTAATCCGAGTCCCAGGTCAAGCCAAGTGTGAGTTCCAGGTCAAGCCTAATCCGAGTCCCAGGTCATGCCAAGTCCGAAGTCCTTGGTCAAGCCAAGATTTAGTCCCTGGTCAAGCCACGTCTGAGTCCCTGGTCAAGCCACGTCTGAGTCCCTGGACAAGCCTAATCTGAGTTCCAGATCAAGCCAAGTCCAAGATCCAGGACATGCCAAGTCCGAGTCCCATGTCAAGCCAGGTCCGAGTTCCAGGTCAAGCCTAATCCGAGCCCAGGGCAAGCCAAGACTGACTCACTGGTCAAGCCAAATCTGAGTTCCAGGTCAAGCCTAATCCAAGTCCCAGGTCAAGCCATGTCCGAGTTCCAGGTCATGCCAAGTCTGAGTTCCAGGTCAAGCCTAATCCGAGTCCCTGGGCAAGCCAAGACTGACTCACTGGTCAGGCCAAGTCCGATTTCCAGATTAAGCCTAATCTGAGTTCCAGGTCAAGCCAAGTCCGAGCTCCAGGTCAAGCCTAATCGAAGTTCCACATCAAGCCAAGTAGGAGTCCCCGGTCAAGCCAAGTCTGAGTTCCCGGTCAAGCCGAATCTGAGTTCCAGATAAAGCCAAGACTGAGTCCATGGTCAAGACAAGACTTAGTCACTGGTCAAGCCAAGTCTGAGTCCCTGGTCAAGCCAAGTGTGAGGTACAGGTTATGCCAAGTCTGAGTTCCAGGGAAAGCCTAACCCGAGTTCCAGGTCAAGCCAAGTCTGAGTTCCAGGTCAAGCCTAAACCGAGTTCCAGGTCAAGCCAAGTCCGAGTTCCAGGTCAAGCCTAAGCCGAGTCCCAAGTCAAGCATAATCGGAGTCCCAGGTCAAGCCAAGTCTAAGTTCCTGTTCAGGCCAAGTCCGAGTCCCATGTCATGCCAAGTCTGATTCCCTGGTCAAGCCAAGTCTGAGTTGCAGGTCATGCCAAGTCCGAGTTCCAGGTCAAGCTAAGTGTGAGTTCCAGGGCAATCCTAATCCGAATCCCAGGTCAAGCCAAGACCGAGTTCCAGGTCAAGCCTGATCGGAGTTCCACGTCAAGTCAAGTCTGTGACCCTGGCCAAGCCACGTCCGAGTTCCAGGTCAAGACTAATCCGAGTTCCTGGTCAAGCCAAGACAGAGTTCCAGGGGAAGCCTACTCCGAGTCCCAGGTCAAGAAAAGTCTGATTTCCAAGTCAAGCCTAATCCGAGTTCCAGGTCAAGCCAAGTCTGAATCCCTGGTCAAGCCAAGTCCGAGTTACAGGTCATACCAAGGCCGAATTCCAGGTCAAGCCTAATCCGAGTCTCAGGTCATGCCAAGTCCGAAGTCCTTGGTCAAGCCAAGATTTAGTCCCTGGTCAAGCCATGTCTGCGTCCTTGGACAAGCCTAATCTGAGTTCCAGATCAAGCCAGGTCCAAGATCCAGGTCAAGCCAAGTCTATGTTCCTGTTCAGGCCAAGTCCGAGTCCCATGTCAAGCCAAGTCTGAGTCCCAGGTCAAGCCAAGACTGATTCCCTGGTCAAGCCAAGTCCGAGTCCCAGGTCAAGCCAAGTCCGAGTTCCAGGTCATGCCGTCTGAGTTCAAGGTCAAGCCTAATCCAAGTCCCAGGTGAAGCCAAGTCAGAGTTCCAGGTCATGCCAAGTCTGAGTTCCAGGTCAAGCCTAATCCGAGTCCCAGGGCAAGCCAAGACTGACTCACTGGTCAAGCCAAGTCTGAGTTCCAGGTCAAGCATAATCCGAGTTCCAGATCAAGCCTAATCTGAGTCCCAGGTGAAGCCAAGTCCGAGCTCCAGGTCAAGCCTAATCCAAGTTCCACATCAAGCCAAGTAGGAGTCCCCGGTCAAGCCCAGTCTGAGTTCCAGGCCAAGCCGAATCTGAGTTCCAGATAAAGCCAAGACTGAGTCCATGGTCAAGACAAGACTTAGTCACTGGTCAAGCCAAGTCTGAGTCCCTGGTCCAGCCAAGTCTGAGTTACAGGTTATGCCAAGTCTGAGTTCCAGGGAAAGCCTAACCGTAGTTCCAGGTCAAGCCAACTCTGAGTTCCAGGTCAAGCCTAAACCCGGTTCCAGGTCAAGCATTGTCTGAGTTCCAGGGCAAGCCTAAGCCGAGTCCCAGGTTAAGCCAAGTCTAAGTTCCTGTCCAGGCCAAGTCCGAGTCCCATGTCAAGCCAAGTCTGAGTCCCAGGTCATGCCATGTCTGATTCCCTGGTCATGCCGTCTGAGTTCCAGGTCAAGCCTAATCCAAGTCCCAGGTCGCCAAGTCCGAGTTCCAGGTCATGCCAAGTCTGAGTTCCAGGTCAAGCCTAATACGAGTCCCAGGGCAAGCCAAGACTGACTCACTGGTCAAGCCAAGTCTGAGTTCCAGGTCAAGCATAATCGGAGTCCCAGGTCAAGCCAAGTCTAAGTACCTCGTCAGGCCAAGTCCGAGTTCCAGATCAAGCCTAATCGGAGTCCCAGGTCAAACCAATTCCGAGTTCAAGGTCAGGCCAAGTCCGAGTTCCAGATCAAGCCTAATCTGAATCCCAGGTCATGCGAAGTCTGAGATCAAGGTCAAGCCAAGTCCGAGTTCCAGATCAAGCCTAATCTGAGTCCCAGGTAAAGCCAAGTCCGAACTCCAGGTCCAGCCTAATCGGAGCTCCAGGTCAAGCCTAATCCAAGTTCCACATCAAGCCAAGTAGGAGTCCCGGGTCAAGCCAAGTCTGTTCCAGGTCAAGCCGAATCCGAGTTCCAGATAAAGCCAAGACTGAGTCCATGGTCAAGACAAGGCTTAGTCACTGGTCCAGCCAAGACTGAGTCCCTGGTCAAGCCAAATCTGAGTTACAGATCATGCCAAGTCTGTGTTCCAGGGAAAGCTTAATCCGAGTTCCAGGTCAAGCCAAGTCCGAGTTCCAGGTCAAGCCTAAACCGAGTTCCAGGTCATGCCAAGTCTGAGTTCCAGGGCAAGCCTAATCTGAGTCCCAGGTCAAGCCAAGTCCGACTTCCAGGTCCAGCCTAATCGGAGCTCCAGGTCAAGCCTAATCCGAGTCCAAGGGCAAGCCAAGACTGACTCTCTGGTCAAGCCCAGTCCGAGTTCCAGGTCAAGCCTAAGCCGAGTCCCAAGTCAAGCATAATCGGAGTCCCAGGTCAAGCCAAGTCTAAGTTTCTGTTCAGGCCAAGTCCGAGTCCCATGTCAAGCCAAGTCTGAGTCCCAGGTCAAGCCAAGTCTGATTCCCTGGTCAAGCCAAGTCCGAGTCCCAGGTCAAGCCAAGTCCGAGTTCCAGGTCATGCTGTCTGAGTTCAAGGTCAAGCCTAATCCAAGTCCCAGGTCAAGCCAAGTCCGAGTTCCAGGTCATGCCAAGTCTGAGTTCCAGGTCAAGCCTAATCCGAGTCCCAGGGCAAGCCAAGACTGACTCACTGGTCAAGCCAAGTCCGAGTTCCAGATCAAGCCTAATCTGAGTCCCAGGTGAAGCCAAGTCCGAGCTCCAGGTCAAGCCTAATCCAAGTTCCACATCAAGCCAAGTAGGAGTCCCCGGTCAAGCCCAGTCTGAGTTCCAGGTCAAGCCGAATCTGAGTTCCAGATAAAGCCAAGACTGAGTCCACGGTCAAGACAAGACTTAGTCACTGGTCAAGCCAAGTCTGAGTCCCTGGTCCAGCCAAGTCTGTGTTACAGGTTATGCCTAGTCTGAGTTCCAGGGAAAGCCTAACCGTAGTTCCAGGTCAAGCCAAGTCTGAGTTCCAGGTCAAGTCTAAACCGGGTTCCAGGTCAAGCATTGTCTGAGTTCCAGGGCAAGCCTAAGCCGAGTCCCAGGTTAAGCCAAGTCTAAGTTCCTGTCCAGGCCAAGTCCGAGTCCCATGTCAAGCCAAGTCTGAGTCCCAGGTCATGCCATGTCTGATTCCCTGGTCATGCCGTCTGAGTTCCAGGTCAAGCCTAATCCAAGTCCCAGGTCGCCAAGTCCGAGTTCCAGGTCATGCCAAGTCTGAGTTCCAGGTCAAGCCTAATCCGAGTCCCAGGGCAAGCCAAGACTGACTCACTGGTCAAGCCAAGTCCGAGTTCCAGGTCAAGCATAATCGGAGTCCCAGGTCAAGCCAAGTCTAAGTACCTGGTCAGGCCAAGTCCGAGTTCCAGATCAAGCCTAATCGGAGTCCCAGGTCAAACCAATTCCGAGTTCAAGGTCAGGCCAAGTCCGAGTTCCAGATCAAGCCTAATCTGAATCCCAGGTCATGCGAAGTCTGGGATCAAGGTCAAGCCAAGTCCGAGTTCCAGATCAAGCCTAATCTGAGTCCCAGGTAAAGCCAAGTCCGAACTCCAGGTCCAGCCTAATCGGAGCTCCAGGTCAAGCCTAATCCAAGTTCCACATCAAGCCAAGTAGGAGTCCCGGGTCAAGCCAAGTCTGTTCCAGGTCAAGCCGAATCCGAGTTCCAGATAAAGCCAAGACTGAGTCCATGGTCAAGACAAGGCTTAGTCACTGGTCCAGCCAAGACTGAGTCCCTGGTCAAGCCAAATCTGAGTTACAGATCATGCCAAGTCTGTGTTCCAGGGAAAGCTTAATCCGAGTTCCAGGTCAAGCCAAGTCCGAGTTCCAGGTCAAGCCTAAACCGAGTTCCAGGTCATGCCAAGTCTGAGTTCCAGGGCAAGCCTAATCTGAGTCCCAGGTCAAGCCAAGTCCGACTTCCAGGTCCAGCCTAATCGGAGCTCCAGGTCAAGCCTAATCCGAGTCCAAGGGCAAGCCAAGACTGACTCTCTGGTCAAGCCCAGTCCGAGTTCCAGGTCAAGCCTAAGCCGAGTCCCAAGTCAAGCATAATCGGAGTCCCAGGTCAAGCCAAGTCTAAGTTTCTGTTCAGGCCAAGTCCGAGTCCCATGTCAAGCCAAGTCTGAGTCCCAGGTCAAGCCAAGTCTGATTCCCTGGTCAAGCCAAGTCCGAGTCCCAGGTCAAGCCAAGTCCGAGTTCCAGGTCATGCTGTCTGAGTTCAAGGTCAAGCCTAATCCAAGTCCCAGGTCAAGCCAAGTCCGAGTTCCAGGTCATGCCAAGTCTGAGTTCCAGGTCAAGCCTAATCCGAGTCCCAGGGCAAGCCAAGACTGACTCACTGGTCAAGCCAAGTCCGAGTTCCAGATCAAGCCTAATCTGAGTCCCAGGTGAAGCCAAGTCCGAGCTCCAGGTCAAGCCTAATCCAAGTTCCACATCAAGCCAAGTAGGAGTCCCCGGTCAAGCCCAGTCTGAGTTCCAGGTCAAGCCGAATCTGAGTTCCAGATAAAGCCAAGACTGAGTCCACGGTCAAGACAAGACTTAGTCACTGGTCAAGCCAAGTCTGAGTCCCTGGTCCAGCCAAGTCTGTGTTACAGGTTATGCCTAGTCTGAGTTCCAGGGAAAGCCTAACCGTAGTTCCAGGTCAAGCCAAGTCTGAGTTCCAGGTCAAGTCTAAACCGGGTTCCAGGTCAAGCATTGTCTGAGTTCCAGGGCAAGCCTAAGCCGAGTCCCAGGTTAAGCCAAGTCTAAGTTCCTGTCCAGGCCAAGTCCGAGTCCCATGTCAAGCCAAGTCTGAGTCCCAGGTCATGCCATGTCTGATTCCCTGGTCATGCCGTCTGAGTTCCAGGTCAAGCCTAATCCAAGTCCCAGGTCGCCAAGTCCGAGTTCCAGGTCATGCCAAGTCTGAGTTCCAGGTCAAGCCTAATCCGAGTCCCAGGGCAAGCCAAGACTGACTCACTGGTCAAGCCAAGTCCGAGTTCCAGGTCAAGCATAATCGGAGTCCCAGGTCAAGCCAAGTCTAAGTACCTGGTCAGGCCAAGTCCGAGTTCCAGATCAAGCCTAATCGGAGTCCCAGGTCAAACCAATTCCGAGTTCAAGGTCAGGCCAAGTCCGAGTTCCAGATCAAGCCTAATCTGAATCCCAGGTCATGCGAAGTCTGGGATCAAGGTCAAGCCAAGTCCGAGTTCCAGATCAAGCCTAATCTGAGTCCCAGGTAAAGCCAAGTCCGAACTCCAGGTCCAGCCTAATCGGAGCTCCAGGTCAAGCCTAATCCAAGTTCCACATCAAGCCAAGTAGGAGTCCCGGGTCAAGCCAAGTCTGTTCCAGGTCAAGCCGAATCCGAGTTCCAGATAAAGCCAAGACTGAGTCCATGGTCAAGACAAGGCTTAGTCACTGGTCAAGCCAAGACTGAGTCCCTGGTCAAGCCAAATCTGAGTTACAGATCATGCCAAGTCTGAGTTCCAGGGAAAGCTTAATCCGAGTTCCAGGTCAAGCCAAGTCCGAGTTCCAGGTCAAGCCTAAACCGAGTTCCAGGTCAAGCCAAGTCTGAGTTCCAGGGCAAGCCTAATCTGAGTCCCAGGTCAAGCCAAGTCCGACTTCCAGGTCCAGCCTAATCGGAGCTCCAGGTCATGCCTAATCCGAGTCCAAGGGCAAGCCAAGACTGACTCTCTGGTCAAGCCCAGTCCGAGTTCCAGGTCAAGCCTAAGCCGAGTCCCAAGTCAAGCATAATCGGAGTCCCAGGTCAAGCCAAGTCTAAGTTTCTGTTCAGGCCAAGTCTGAGTCCCAGGTCATGGCAAGTCTGATTCCCTGGTCAAGCCAAGTCTGAGTTCCAGGTCAAGCATAATCGGAGTCCCAGGTCAAGCCAAGTCTAAGTACCTGGTCAGGCCAAGTCCGAGTTCCAGATCAAGCCTAATCGGAGTCCCAGGTCAAACCAATTCCGAGTTCAAGGTCAGGCCAAGTCCGAGTTCCAAATCAAGCCTAATCTGAATCCCAGGTCATGCGAAGTCTGAGATCAAGGTCAAGCCAAGTCCGAGTTCCAGATCAAGCCTAATCTGAGTCCCAGGTAAAGCCAAGTCCGAACTCCAGGTCCAGCCTAATCGGAGCTCCAGGTCAAGCCTAATCCAAGTTCCACATCAAGCCAAGTAGGAGTCCCGGGTCAAGCCAAGTCTGTTCCAGGTCAAGCCGAATCCGAGTTCCAGATAAAGCCAAGACTGAGTCCATGGTCAAGACAAGGCTTAGTCACTGGTCCAGCCAAGACTGAGTCCCTGGTCAAGTCAAATCTGAGTTACAGATCATGCCAAGTCTGTGTTCCAGGGAAAGCTTAATCCGAGTTCCAGGTCAAGCCAAGTCCGAGTTCCAGGTCAAGCCTAAACCGAGTTCCAGGTCATGCCAAGTCTGAGTTCCAGGGCAAGCCTAATCTGAGTCCCAGGTCAAGCCAAGTCCGACTTCCAGGTCCAGCCTAATCGGAGCTCCAGGTCAAGCCTAATCCGAGTCCAAGGGCAAGCCAAGACTGACTCTCTGGTCAAGCCCAGTCCGAGTTCCAGGTCAACCCTAAGCCGAGTCCCAAGTCAAGCATAATCGGAGTCCCAGGTCAAGCCAAGTCTAAGTTTCTGTTCAGGCCAAGTCCGAGTCCCAGGTCAAGCCAAGTCTGATTCCCTGGTCAAGCCAAGTCCGAGTCCCAGGTCAAGCCAAGTCCGAGTTCCAGGTCATGCTGACTGAGTTCAAGGTCAAGCCTAATCCAAGTCCCAGGTCAAGCCAAGTCCGAGTTCCAGGTCATGCCAAGTCTGAGTTCCAGGTCAAGCCTAATCCGAGTCCCAGGGCAAGCCAAGACTGACTCACTGGTCAAGCCAAGTCCGAGTTCCAGATCAAGCCTAATCTGAGTCCCAGGTGAAGCCAAGTCCGAGCTCCAGGTCAAGCCTAATCCAAGTTCCACATCAAGCCAAGTAGGAGTCCCCGGTCAAGCCCAGTCTGAGTTCCAGGTCAAGCTGAATCTGAGTTCCAGATAAAGCCAAGACTGAGTCCACGGTCAAGACAAGACTTAGTCACTGGTCAAGCCAAGTCTGAGTCCCTGGTCCAGCCAAGTCTCAGTTACAGGTTATGCCTAGTCTGAGTTCCAGAGAAAGCCTAACCGTAGTTCCAGGTCAAGCCAAGTCTGAGTTCCAGGTCAAGCATAAACCGGGTTCCAGGTCAAGCATTGTCTGAGTTCCAGGGCAAGCCTAAGCCGAGTCCCAGGTTAAGCCAAGTCTAAGTTCCTGTCCAGGCCAAGTCCGAGTCCCATGTCAAGCCAAGTCTGAGTCACAGGTCATGCCATGTCTGATTCCCTGGTCATGCCGTCTGAGTTCCAGGTCAAGCCTAATCCAAGTCCCAGGTCGCCAAGTCCGAGTTCCAGGTCATGCCAAGTCTGAGTTCCAGGTCAAGCCTAATCCGAGTCCCAGGGCAAGCCAAGACTGACTCACTGGTCAAGCCAAGTCCGAGTTCCAGGTCAAGCATAATCGGAGTCCCAGGTCAAGCCAAGTCTAAGTACCTGGTCAGGCCAAGTCCGAGTTCCAGATCAAGCCTAATCGGAGTCCCAGGTCAAACCAATTCCGAGTTCAAGGTCAGGCCAAGTCCGAGTTCCAGATCAAGCCTAATCTGAATCCCAGGTCATGCGAAGTCTGAGATCAAGGTCAAGCCAAGTCCGAGTTCCAGATCAAGCCTAATCTGAGTCCCAGGTAAAGCCAAGTCCGAACTCCAGGTCCAGCCTAATCGGAGCTCCAGGTCAAGCCTAATCCAAGTTCCACATCAAGCCAAGTAGGAGTCCCGGGTCAAGCCAAGTCTGTTCCAGGTCAAGCCGAATCCGAGTTCCAGATAAAGCCAAGACTGAGTCCATGGTCAAGACAAGGCTTAGTCACTGGTCAAGCCAAGACTGAGTCCCTGGTCAAGCCAAATCTGAGTTACAGATCATGCCAAGTCTGAGTTCCAGGGAAAGCTTAATCCGAGTTCCAGGTCAAGCCAAGTCCGAGTTCCAGGTCAAGCCTAAACCGAGTTCCAGGTCAAGCCAAGTCTGAGTTCCAGGGCAAGCCTAATCTGAGTCCCAGGTCAAGCCAAGTCCGACTTCCAGGTCCAGCCTAATCGGAGCTCCAGGTCATGCCTAATCCGAGTCCAAGGGCAAGCCAAGACTGACTCTCTGGTCAAGCCCAGTCCGAGTTCCAGGTCAAGCCTAAGCCGAGTCCCAAGTCAAGCATAATCGGAGTCCCAGGTCAAGCCAAGTCTAAGTTTCTGTTCAGGCCAAGTCTGAGTCCCAGGTCATGGCAAGTCTGATTCCCTGGTCAAGCCAAGTCTGAGTTACAGGTCATGCCAAGTCCGAGTTCCAGGTCAAGCTAAGTCTGAGTTCCAGGGCAATCCTAATCCGAGTCCCAGGTCAAGCCAAGTCCGAGTTCCAGGTCAAGCCTGATCGGGGTTCCACGTCAAGTCAAGTCCAAGATCCAGGTCATGCCAAGTCTGAGTTCCAGGACAAGCCAAGTCCGAGTTCCTGTTCAGGCCATGTCCGAGTCCCATGTCAAGCCAAGATTTAGTCCCTGGTCAAGCCAAGTCTGAGTCCCTGGACAAACCTAATCTGAGTTCCAGATCAAGCCAAGTCCAAGATCCAGGTCATGCCAAGTCTGAGTTCCAGGGAAAGCCTAATCCGAGTTCCAGGTCAAGCCAAGTCCGAGTTCCAGGTCAAGCGTAAGCTGAGTCCCAGGTCAAGCATAATCGGAGTCCCAGGTAAAGCCAAGTCTAAGTTCCTGTTCAGGCCAAGTCCAAGTCCCATGTCAAGTCAAGTCTGTGACCCTGGCCAAGCCAAGTCCGAGTTCCAGGTCAAGACTAATCCGAGGTCCTGGTCAAGCCAAGACTGAGTTCCAGAGCAAGCCTACTCCGTGTCCCAGGTCAAGAAAAGTCCAATTTCCAAGTCAAGCCTAATCCGAGTTCCAGGTCAAGCCAAGTCTGAATCCCTGGTCAAGCCAAGTCCGAGTTACAGATCATGCCAAGGCCGAGTTCCAGGTCAACCCTAATCCGAGATCCAGGTCAATCGAAGTCCGAGTTCTAGGTCAAGCCTAATCCGAGTCCCAGGTCAAGCCAAGTCTGAGTTCCAGGTCAAGCCTAATCCGAGTCCCAGGTCATGCCAAGTCCGAAGTAATTGGTCAAGCCAAGATTTAGTCCCTGGTCAAGCCAAGTCTGAGTCCCTGAACAAGCCTAATCTGAGTTCCAGATCAAGCCAAGTCCAAGGTCCAGGACACGCCAAGTCCGAGTCCCATGTCAAGCCAAGTCCGAGTTCCAGGTCAAGCCTAATCCGAGTCCCAGGGCAAGCCAAGACTGACTCACTGGTCAAGTCAAATCTGAGTCCCAGGTCAAGCCAAGTCTGAGTTCCAGGTCAAGCCTAAACCGGGTTCCACGTCAAGCATTGTCTGAGTTCCAGGGCAAGCCTAAGCCGAGTCCCAGGTTAAGCCAAATCTAAGTTCCTGTCCAGGCCAAGTCCGAGTCCCATGTCAAGCCAAGTCTGAGTCCCAGGTCATGCCATGTCTGATTCCCTGGTCATGCCGTCTGAGTTCCAGGTCAAGCCTAATCCAAGTCCCAGGTCGCCAAGTCCGAGTTCCAGGTCATGCCAAGTCTGAGTTCCAGGTCAAGCCTAATCCGAGTCCCAGGGCAAGCCAAGACTGACTCACTGGTCAAGCCAAGTCCGAGTTCCAGGTCAAGCATAATCGGAGTCCCAGGTCAAGCCAAGTCTAAGTACCTGGTCAGGCCAAGTCCGAGTTCCAGATCAAGCCTAATCGGAGTCCCAGGTCAAACCAATTCCGAGTTCAAGGTCAGGCCAAGTCCGAGTTCCAGATCAAGCCTAATCTGAATCCCAGGTCATGCGAAGTCTGGGATCAAGGTCAAGCCAAGTCCGAGTTCCAGATCAATCCTAATCTGAGTCCCAGGTAAAGCCAAGTCCGAACTCCAGGTCCAGCCTAATCGGAGCTCCAGGTCAAGCCTAATCCAAGTTCCACATCAAGCCAAGTAGGAGTCCCGGGTCAAGCCAAGTCTGTTCCAGGTCAAGCCGAATCCGAGTTCCAGATAAAGCCAAGACTGAGTCCATGGTCAAGACAAGGCTTAGTCACTGGTCAAGCCAAGACTGAGTCCCTGGTCAAGCCAAATCTGAGTTACAGATCATGCCAAGTCTGAGTTCCAGGGAAAGCTTAATCCGAGTTCCAGGTCAAGCCAAGTCCGAGTTCCAGGTCAAGCCTAAACCGAGTTCCAGGTCAAGCCAAGTCTGAGTTCCAGGGCAAGCCTAATCTGAGTCCCAGGTCAAGCCAAGTCCGACTTCCAGGTCCAGCCTAATCGGAGCTCCAGGTCATGCCTAATCCGAGTCCAAGGGCAAGCCAAGACTGACTCTCTGGTCAAGCCCAGTCCGAGTTCCAGGTCAAGCCTAAGCCGAGTCCCAAGTCAAGCATAATCGGAGTCCCAGGTCAAGCCAAGTCTAAGTTTCTGTTCAGGCCAAGTCTGAGTCCCAGGTCATGGCAAGTCTGATTCCCTGGTCAAGCCAAGTCTGAGTTACAGGTCATACCAAGTCCGAGTTCCAGGTCAAGCTAAGTCTGAGTTCCAGGGCAATCCTAATCCGAGTCCCAGGTCAAGCCAAGTCCGAGTTCCAGGTCAAGCCTGATCGGGGTTCCACGTCAAGTCAAGTCCAAGATCCAGGTCATGCCAAGTCTGAGTTCCAGGACAAGCCAAGTCCGAGTTCCTGTTCAGGCCATGTCCGAGTCCCATGTCAAGCCAAGATTTAGTCCCTGGTCAAGCCAAGTCTGAGTCCCTGGACAAACCTAATCTGAGTTCCAGATCAAGCCAAGTCCAAGATCCAGGTCATGCCAAGTCTGAGTTCCAGGGAAAGCCTAATCCGAGTTCCAGGTCAAGCCAAGTCCGAGTTCCAGGTCAAGCGTAAGCTGAGTCCCAGGTCAAGCATAATCGGAGTCCCAGGTAAAGCCAAGTCTAAGTTCCTGTTCAGGCCAAGTCCAAGTCCCATGTCAAGTCAAGTCTGTGACCCTGGCCAAGCCAAGTCCGAGTTCCAGGTCAAGACTAATCCGAGGTCCTGGTCAAGCCAAGACTGAGTTCCAGAGCAAGCCTACTCCGTGTCCCAGGTCAAGAAAAGTCCAATTTCCAAGTCAAGCCTAATCCGAGTTCCAGGTCAAGCCAAGTCTGAATCCCTGGTCAAGCCAAGTCCGAGTTACAGATCATGCCAAGGCCGAGTTCCAGGTCAACCCTAATCCGAGATCCAGGTCAATCGAAGTCCGAGTTCTAGGTCAAGCCTAATCCGAGTCCCAGGACAAGCCAAGTCTGAGTTCCAGGTCAAGCCTAATCCGAGTCCCAGGTCATGCCAAGTCCGAAGTAATTGGTCAAGCCAAGATTTAGTCCCTGGTCAAGCCAAGTCTGAGTCCCTGAACAAGCCTAATCTGAGTTCCAGATCAAGCCAAGTCCAAGGTCCAGGACACGCCAAGTCCGAGTCCCATGTCAAGCCAAGTCCGAGTTCCAGGTCAAGCCTAATCCGAGTCCCAGGGCAAGCCAAGACTGACTCACAGGTCAAGCCAAGTCTGAGTTCCAGGTCAAGCCTAAACCGGGTTCCACGTCAAGCATTGTCTGAGTTCCAGGGCAAGCCTAAGCCGAGTCCCAGGTTAAGCCAAGTCTAAGTTCCTGTCCAGGCCAAGTCCGAGTCCCATGTCAAGCCAAGTCTGAGTCCCAGGTCATGCCATGTCTGATTCCCTGGTCATGCCGTCTGAGTTCCAGGTCAAGCCTAATCCAAGTCCCAGGTCGCCAAGTCCGAGTTCCAGGTCATGCCAAGTCTGAGTTCCAGGTCAAGCCTAATCCGAGTCCCAGGGCAAGCCAAGACTGACTCACTGGTCAAGCCAAGTGCGAGTTCCAGGTCAAGCATAATCGGAGTCCCAGGTCAAGCCAAGTCTAAGTACCTGGTCAGGCCAAGTCCGAGTTCCAGATCAAGCCTAATCGGAGTCCCAGGTCAAACCAATTCCGAGTTCAAGGTCAGGCCAAGTCCGAGTTCCAGATCAAGCCTAATCTGAATCCCAGGTCATGCGAAGTCTGGGATCAAGGTCAAGCCAAGTCCGAGTTCCAGATCAAGCCTAATCTGAGTCCCAGGTAAAGCCAAGTCCGAACTCCAGGTCCAGCCTAATCGGAGCTCCAGGTCAAGCCTAATCCAAGTTCCACATCAAGCCAAGTAGGAGTCCCGGGTCAAGCCAAGTCTGTTCCAGGTCAAGCCGAATCCGAGTTCCAGATAAAGCCAAGACTGAGTCCATGGTCAAGACAAGGCTTAGTCACTGGTCAAGCCAAGACTGAGTCCCTGGTCAAGCCGAATCTGAGTTACAGATCATGCCAAGTCTGAGTTCCAGGGAAAGCTTAATCCGAGTTCCAGGTCAAGCCAAGTCCGAGTTCCAGGTCAAGCCTAAACCGAGTTCCAGGTCAAGCCAAGTCTGAGTTCCAGGGCAAGCCTAATCTGAGTCCCAGGTCAAGCCAAGTCCGACTTCCAGGTCCAGCCTAATCGGAGCTCCAGGTCAAGCCTAATCCGAGTCCAAGGGCAAGCCAAGACTGACTCTCTGGTCAAGCCCAGTCCGAGTTCCAGGTCAAGCCTACGCCGAGTCCCAAGTCAAGCATAATCGGAGTCCCAGGTCAAGCCAAGTCTAAGTTTCTGTTCAGGCCAAGTCTGAGTCCCAGGTCATGGCAAGTCTGATTCCCTGGTCAAGCCAAGTCTGAGTTACAGGTCATGCCAAGTCCGAGTTCCAGGTCAAGCTAAGTCTGAGTTCCAGGGCAATCCTAATCCGAGTCCCAGGTCAAGCCATGTCCGAGTTCCAGGTCAAGCCTGATCGGGGTTCCACGTCAAGTCAAGTCCAAGATCCAGGTCATGCCAAGTCTGAGTTCCAGGACAAGCCAAGTCCGAGTTCCTGTTCAGGCCATGTCCGAGTCCCATGTCAAGCCAAGATTTAGTCCCTGGTCAAGCCAAGTCTGAGTCCCTGGACAAACCTAATCTGAGTTCCAGATCAAGCCAAGTCCAAGATCCAGGTCATGCCAAGTCTGAGTTCCAGGGAAAGCCTAATCCGAGTTCCAGGTCAAGCCAAGTCCGAGTTCCAGGTCAAGCCAAGTCCGAGTTCCAGGTCAAGCGTAAGCTGAGTCCCAGGTCAAGCATAATCGGAGTCCCAGGTAAAGCCAAGTCTAAGTTCCTGTTCAGGCCAAGTCCAAGTCCCATGTCAAGTCAAGTCTGTGACCCTGGCCAAGCCAAGTCCGAGTTCCAGGTCAAGACTAATCCGAGGTCCTGGTCAAGCCAAGACTGAGTTCCAGAGCAAGCCTACTCCGTGTCCCAGGTCAAGAAAAGTCCAATTTCCAAGTCAAGCCTAATCCGAGTTCCAGGTCAAGCCAAGTCTGAATCCCTGGTCAAGCCAAGTCCGAGTTACAGATCATGCCAAGGCCGAGTTCCAGGTCAACCCTAATCCGAGATCCAGGTCAATCGAAGTCCGAGTTCTAGGTCAAGCCTAATCCGAGTCCCAGGTCAAGCCAAGTCTGAGTTCCAGGTCAAGCCTAATCCGAGTCCCAGGTCATGCCAAGTCCGAAGTAATTGGTCAAGCCAAGATTTAGTCCCTGGTCAAGCCAAGTCTGAGTCCCTGAACAAGCCTAATCTGAGTTCCAGATCAAGCCAAGTCCAAGGTCCAGGACACGCCAAGTCCGAGTCCCATGTCAAGCCAAGTCCGAGTTCCAGGTCAAGCCTAATCCGAGTCCCAGGGCAAGCCAAGACTGACTCACTGGTCAAGTCAAATCTGAGTCCCAGGTCAAGCCAAGTCTGAGTTCCAGGTCAAGCCTAAACCGGGTTCCACGTCAAGCATTGTCTGAGTTCCAGGGCAAGCCTAAGCCGAGTCCCAGGTTAAGCCAAGTCTAAGTTCCTGTCCAGGCCAAGTCCGAGTCCCATGTCAAGCCAAGTCTGAGTCCCAGGTCATGCCATGTCTGATTCCCTGGTCATGCCGTCTGAGTTCCAGGTCAAGCCTAATCCAAGTCCCAGGTCGCCAAGTCCGAGTTCCAGGTCATGCCAAGTCTGAGTTCCAGGTCAAGCCTAATCCGAGTCCCAGGGCAAGCCAAGACTGACTCACTGGTCAAGCCAAGTGCGAGTTCCAGGTCAAGCATAATCGGAGTCCCAGGTCAAGCCAAGTCTAAGTACCTGGTCAGGCCAAGTCCGAGTTCCAGATCAAGCCTAATCGGAGTCCCAGGTCAAACCAATTCCGAGTTCAAGGTCAGGCCAAGTCCGAGTTCCAGATCAAGCCTAATCTGAATCCCAGGTCATGCGAAGTCTGGGATCAAGGTCAAGCCAAGTCCGAGTTCCAGATCAAGCCTAATCTGAGTCCCAGGTAAAGCCAAGTCCGAACTCCAGGTCCAGCCTAATCGGAGCTCCAGGTCAAGCCTAATCCAAGTTCCACATCAAGCCAAGTAGGAGTCCCGGGTCAAGCCAAGTCTGTTCCAGGTCAAGCCGAATCCGAGTTCCAGATAAAGCCAAGACTGAGTCCATGGTCAAGACAAGGCTTAGTCACTGGTCAAGCCAAGACTGAGTCCCTGGTCAAGCCAAATCTGAGTTACAGATCATGCCAAGTCTGAGTTCCAGGGAAAGCTTAATCCGAGTTCCAGGTCAAGCCAAGTCCGAGTTCCAGGTCAAGCCTAAACCGAGTTCCAGGTCAAGCCAAGTCTGAGTTCCAGGGCAAGCCTAATCTGAGTCCCAGGTCAAGCCAAGTCCGACTTCCAGGTCCAGCCTAATCGGAGCTCCAGGTCAAGCCTAATCCGAGTCCAAGGGCAAGCCAAGACTGACTCTCTGGTCAAGCCCAGTCCGAGTTCCAGGTCAAGCCTACGCCGAGTCCCAAGTCAAGCATAATCGGAGTCCCAGGTCAAGCCAAGTCTAAGTTTCTGTTCAGGCCAAGTCTGAGTCCCAGGTCATGGCAAGTCTGATTCCCTGGTCAAGCCAAGTCTGAGTTACAGGTCATGCCAAGTCCGAGTTCCAGGTCAAGCTAAGTCTGAGTTCCAGGGCAATCCTAATCCGAGTCCCAGGTCAAGCCATGTCCGAGTTCCAGGTCAAGCCTGATCGGGGTTCCACGTCAAGTCAAGTCCAAGATCCAGGTCATGCCAAGTCTGAGTTCCAGGACAAGCCAAGTCCGAGTTCCTGTTCAGGCCATGTCCGAGTCCCATGTCAAGCCAAGATTTAGTCCCTGGTCAAGCCAAGTCTGAGTCCCTGGACAAACCTAATCTGAGTTCCAGATCAAGCCAAGTCCAAGATCCAGGTCATGCCAAGTCTGAGTTCCAGGGAAAGCCTAATCCGAGTTCCAGGTCAAGCCAAGTCCGAGTTCCAGGTCAAGCCAAGTCCGAGTTCCAGGTCAAGCGTAAGCTGAGTCCCAGGTCAAGCATAATCGGAGTCCCAGGTAAAGCCAAGTCTAAGTTCCTGTTCAGGCCAAGTCCAAGTCCCATGTCAAGTCAAGTCTGTGACCCTGGCCAAGCCAAGTCCGAGTTCCAGGTCAAGACTAATCCGAGGTCCTGGTCAAGCCAAGACTGAGTTCCAGAGCAAGCCTACTCCGTGTCCCAGGTCAAGAAAAGTCCAATTTCCAAGTCAAGCCTAATCCGAGTTCCAGGTCAAGCCAAGTCTGAATCCCTGGTCAAGCCAAGTCCGAGTTACAGATCATGCCAAGGCCGAGTTCCAGGTCAACCCTAATCCGAGATCCAGGTCAATCGAAGTCCGAGTTCTAGGTCAAGCCTAATCCGAGTCCCAGGTCAAGCCAAGTCTGAGTTCCAGGTCAAGCCTAATCCGAGTCCCAGGTCATGCCAAGTCCGAAGTAATTGGTCAAGCCAAGATTTAGTCCCTGGTCAAGCCAAGTCTGAGTCCCTGAACAAGCCTAATCTGAGTTCCAGATCAAGCCAAGTCCAAGGTCCAGGACACGCCAAGTCCGAGTCCCATGTCAAGCCAAGTCCGAGTTCCAGGTCAAGCCTAATCCGAGTCCCAGGGCAAGCCAAGACTGACTCACTGGTCAAGTCAAATCTGAGTCCCAGGTCAAGCCAAGTCTGAGTTCCAGGTCAAGCCTAAACCGGGTTCCACGTCAAGCATTGTCTGAGTTCCAGGGCAAGCCTAAGCCGAGTCCCAGGTTAAGCCAAGTCTAAGTTCCTGTCCAGGCCAAGTCCGAGTCCCATGTCAAGCCAAGTCTGAGTCCCAGGTCATGCCATGTCTGATTCCCTGGTCATGCCGTCTGAGTTCCAGGTCAAGCCTAATCCAAGTCCCAGGTCGCCAAGTCCGAGTTCCAGGTCATGCCAAGTCTGAGTTCCAGGTCAAGCCTAATCCGAGTCCCAGGGCAAGCCAAGACTGACTCACTGGTCAAGCCAAGTCCGAGTTCCAGGTCAAGCATAATCGGAGTCCCAGGTCAAGCCAAGTCTAAGTACCTGGTCAGGCCAAGTCCGAGTTCCAGATCAAGCCTAATCGGAGTCCCAGGTCAAACCAATTCCGAGTTCAAGGTCAGGCCAAGTCCGAGTTCCAGATCAAGCCTAATCTGAATCCCAGGTCATGCGAAGTCTGGGATCAAGGTCAAGCCAAGTCCGAGTTCCAGATCAAGCCTAATCTGAGTCCCAGGTAAAGCCAAGTCCAAACTCCAGGTCCAGCCTAATCGGAGCTCCAGGTCAAGCCTAATCCAAGTTCCACATCAAGCCAAGTAGGAGTCCCGGGTCAAGCCAAGTCTGTTCCAGGTCAAGCCGAATCCGAGTTCCAGATAAAGCCAAGACTGAGTCCATGGTCAAGACAAGGCTTAGTCACTGGTCAAGCCAAGACTGAGTCCCTGGTCAAGCCAAATCTGAGTTACAGATCATGCCAAGTCTGAGTTCCAGGGAAAGCTTAATCCGAGTTCCAGGTCAAGCCAAGTCCGAGTTCCAGGTCAAGCCTAAACCGAGTTCCAGGTCAAGCCAAGTCTGAGTTCCAGGGCAAGCCTAATCTGAGTCCCAGGTCAAGCCAAGTCCGACTTCCAGGTCCAGCCTAATCGGAGCTCCAGGTCATGCCTAATCCGAGTCCAAGGGCAAGCCAAGACTGACTCTCTGGTCAAGCCCAGTCCGAGTTCCAGGTCAAGCCTAAGCCGAGTCCCAAGTCAAGCATAATCGGAGTCCCAGGTCAAGCCAAGTCTAAGTTTCTGTTCAGGCCAAGTCTGAGTCCCAGGTCATGGCAAGTCTGATTCCCTGGTCAAGCCAAGTCTGAGTTCCAGGTCAAGCATAATCGGAGTCCCAGGTCAAGCCAAGTCTAAGTACCTCGTCAGGCCAAGTCCGAGTTCCAGATCAAGCCTAATCGGAGTCCCAGGTCAAACCAATTCCGAGTTCAAGGTCAGGCCAAGTCCGAGTTCCAGATCAAGCCTAATCTGAATCCCAGGTCATGCGAAGTCTGAGATCAAGGTCAAGCCAAGTCCGAGTTCCAGATCAAGCCTAATCTGAGTCCCAGGTAAAGCCAAGTCCGAACTCCAGGTCCAGCCTAATCGGAGCTCCAGGTCAAGCCTAATCCAAGTTCCACATCAAGCCAAGTAGGAGTCCCGGGTCAAGCCAAGTCTGTTCCAGGTCAAGCCGAATCCGAGTTCCAGATAAAGCCAAGAATGAGTCCATGGTGAAGACAAGGCTTAGTCACTGGTCCAGCCAAGACTGAGTCCCTGGTCAAGCCAAATCTGAGTTACAGATCATGCCAAGTCTGTGTTCCAGGGAAAGCTTAATCCGAGTTCCAGGTCAAGCCAAGTCCGAGTTCCAGGTCAAGCCTAAACCGAGTTCCAGGTCATGCCAAGTCTGAGTTCCAGGGCAAGCCTAATCTGAGTCCCAGGTCAAGCCAAGTCCGACTTCCAGGTCCAGCCTAATCGGAGCTCCAGGTCAAGCCTAATCCGAGTCCAAGGGCAAGCCAAGACTGACTCTCTGGTCAAGCCCAGTCCGAGTTCCAGGTCAAGCCTAAGCCGAGTCCCAAGTCAAGCATAATCGGAGTCCCAGGTCAAGCCAAGTCTAAGTTTCTGTTCAGGCCAAGTCCGAGTCCCATGTCAAGCCAAGTCTGAGTCCCAGGTCAAGCCAAGTCTGATTCCCTGGTCAAGCCAAGTCCGAGTCCCAGGTCAAGCCAAGTCCGAGTTCCAGGTCATGCTGTCTGAGTTCAAGGTCAAGCCTAATCCAAGTCCCAGGTCAAGCCAAGTCCGAGTTCCAGGTCATGCCAAGTCTGAGTTCCAGGTCAAGCCTAATCCGAGTCCCAGGGCAAGCCAAGACTGACTCACTGGTCAAGCCAAGTCCGAGTTCCAGATCAAGCCTAATCTGAGTCCCAGGTGAAGCCAAGTCCGAGCTCCAGGTCAAGCCTAATCCAAGTTCCACATCAAGCCAAGTAGGAGTCCCCGGTCAAGCCCAGTCTGAGTTCCAGGTCAAGCCGAATCTGAGTTCCAGATAAAGCCAAGACTGAGTCCACGGTCAAGACAAGGCTTAGTCACTGGTCAAGCCAAGTCTGATTCCCTGGTCCAGCCAAGTCTGAGTTACAGGTTATGCCTAGTCTGAGTTCCAGGGAAAGCCTAACCGTAGTTCCAGGTCAAGCCAAGTCTGAGTTCCAGGTCAAGCCTAAACCGGGTTCCACGTCAAGCATTGTCTGAGTTCCAGGGCAAGCCTAAGCCGAGTCCCAGGTTAAGCCAAGTCTAAGTTCCTGTCCAGGCCAAGTCCGAGTCCCATGTCAAGCCAAGTCTGAGTCCCAGGTCATGCCATGTCTGATTCCCTGGTCATGCCGTCTGAGTTCCAGGTCAAGCCTAATCCAAGTCCCAGGTCGCCAAGTCCGAGTTCCAGGTCATGCCAAGTCTGAGTTCCAGGTCAAGCCTAATCCGAGTCCCAGGGCAAGCCAAGACTGACTCACTGGTCAAGCCAAGTCCGAGATCCAGGTCAAGCATAATCAGAGTCCCAGGTCAAGCCAAGTCTAAGTTCCTGTTCAGGCCAAGTCCAAGTCCCATGTCAAGTCAAGTCTGTGACCCTGGCCAAGCCAAGTCCGAGTTCCAGGTCAAGACTAATCCAAGGTCCTGGTCAAGCCAAGACTGAGTTCCAGAGCAAGCCTACTCCGTGTCCCAGGTCAAGAAAAGTCCAATTTCCAAGTCAAGCCTAATCCGAGTTCCAGGTCAAGCCAAGTCTGAATCCCTGGTCAAGCCAAGTCCGAGTTACAGTTCATGCCAAGGCCGAGTACCAGGTCAACCCTAATCCGAGATCCAGGTCAATCGAAGTCCGAGTTCTAGGTCAAGCCTAATCCGAGTCCCAGGTCAAGCCAAGTCTGAGTTCCAGGTCAAGCCTAATCCGAGTCCCAGGTCATGCCAAGTCCGAAGTAATTGGTCAAGCCAAGATTTAGTCCCTGGTCAAGCCAAGTCTGAGTCCCTGAACAAGCCTAATCTGAGTTCCAGATCAAGCCAAGTCCAAGGTCCAGGACACGCCAAGTCCGAGTCCCATGTCAAGCCAAGTCCGAGTTCCAGGTCAAGCCTAATCCGAGTCCCAGGGCAAGCCAAGACTGACTCACTGGTCAAGTCAAATCTGAGTTCCAGGTCAAGCCTAATCCAAGTCCCAGGTCAAGCCATGTCCGAGTTCCAGGTCATGCCAAGTCTGAGTTCCAGGTCAAGCCTAATCCGAGTCCCAGGGCAAGCCAAGACTGACTCACTGGTCAAGTCAAATCTGAGTCCCAGGTCAAGCCAAGTCTGAGTTCCAGGTCAAGCCTAAACCGGGTTCCACGTCAAGCATTGTCTGAGTTCCAGGGCAAGCCTAAGCCGAGTCCCAGGTTAAGCCAAGTCTAAGTTCCTGTCCAGGCCAAGTCCGAGTCCCATGTCAAGCCAAGTCTGAGTCCCAGGTCATGCCATGTCTGATTCCCTGGTCATGCCGTCTGAGTTCCAGGTCAAGCCTAATCCAAGTCCCAGGTCGCCAAGTCCGAGTTCCAGGTCATGCCAAGTCTGAGTTCCAGGTCAAGCCTAATCCGAGTCCCAGGGCAAGCCAAGACTGACTCACTGGTCAAGCCAAGTCCGAGTTCCAGGTCAAGCATAATCGGAGTCCCAGGTCAAGCCAAGTCTAAGTACCTGGTCAGGCCAAGTCCGAGTTCCAGATCAAGCCTAATCGGAGTCCCAGGTCAAACCAATTCCGAGTTCAAGGTCAGGCCAAGTCCGAGTTCCAGATCAAGCCTAATCTGAATCCCAGGTCATGCGAAGTCTGGGATCAAGGTCAAGCCAAGTCCGAGTTCCAGATCAAGCCTAATCTGAGTCCCAGGTAAAGCCAAGTCCAAACTCCAGGTCCAGCCTAATCGGAGCTCCAGGTCAAGCCTAATCCAAGTTCCACATCAAGCCAAGTAGGAGTCCCGGGTCAAGCCAAGTCTGTTCCAGGTCAAGCCGAATCCGAGTTCCAGATAAAGCCAAGACTGAGTCCATGGTCAAGACAAGGCTTAGTCACTGGTCAAGCCAAGACTGAGTCCCTGGTCAAGCCAAATCTGAGTTACAGATCATGCCAAGTCTGAGTTCCAGGGAAAGCTTAATCCGAGTTCCAGGTCAAGCCAAGTCCGAGTTCCAGGTCAAGCCTAAACCGAGTTCCAGGTCAAGCCAAGTCTGAGTTCCAGGGCAAGCCTAATCTGAGTCCCAGGTCAAGCCAAGTCCGACTTCCAGGTCCAGCCTAATCGGAGCTCCAGGTCATGCCTAATCCGAGTCCAAGGGCAAGCCAAGACTGACTCTCTGGTCAAGCCCAGTCCGAGTTCCAGGTCAAGCCTAAGCCGAGTCCCAAGTCAAGCATAATCGGAGTCCCAGGTCAAGCCAAGTCTAAGTTTCTGTTCAGGCCAAGTCTGAGTCCCAGGTCATGGCAAGTCTGATTCCCTGGTCAAGCCAAGTCTGAGTTCCAGGTCAAGCATAATCAGAGTCCCAGGTCAAGCCAAGTCTAAGTACCTCGTCAGGCCAAGTCCGAGTTCCAGATCAAGCCTAATCGGAGTCCCAGGTCAAACCAATTCCGAGTTCAAGGTCAGGCCAAGTCCGAGTTCCAGATCAAGCCTAATCTGAATCCCAGGTCATGCGAAGTCTGAGATCAAGGTCAAGCCAAGTCCGAGTTCCAGATCAAGCCTAATCTGAGTCCCAGGTAAAGCCAAGTCCGAACTCCAGGTCCAGCCTAATCGGAGCTCCAGGTCAAGCCTAATCCAAGTTCCACATCAAGCCAAGTAGGAGTCCCGGGTCAAGCCAAGTCTGTTCCAGGTCAAGCCGAATCCGAGTTCCAGATAAAGCCAAGAATGAGTCCATGGTGAAGACAAGGCTTAGTCACTGGTCCAGCCAAGACTGAGTCCCTGGTCAAGCCAAATCTGAGATACAGATCATGCCAAGTCTGTGTTCCAGGGAAAGCTTAATCCGAGTTCCAGGTCAAGCCAAGTCCGAGTTCCAGGTCAAGCCTAAACCGAGTTCCAGGTCATGCCAAGTCTGAGTTCCAGGGCAAGCCTAATCTGAGTCCCAGGTCAAGCCAAGTCCGACTTCCAGGTCCAGCCTAATCGGAGCTCCAGGTCAAGCCTAATCCGAGTCCAAGGGCAAGCCAAGACTGACTCTCTGGTCAAGCCCAGTCCGAGTTCCAGGTCAAGCCTAAGCCGAGTCCCAAGTCAAGCATAATCGGAGTCCCAGGTCAAGCCAAGTCTAAGTTTCTGTTCAGGCCAAGTCCGAGTCCCATGTCAAGCCAAGTCTGAGTCCCAGGTCAAGCCAAGTCTGATTCCCTGGTCAAGCCAAGTCCGAGTCCCAGGTCAAGCCAAGTCCGAGTTCCAGGTCATGCTGTCTGAGTTCAAGGTCAAGCCTAATCCAAGTCCCAGGTCAAGCCAAGTCCGAGTTCCAGGTCATGCCAAGTCTGAGTTCCAGGTCAAGCCTAATCCGAGTCCCAGGGCAAGCCAAGACTGACTCACTGGTCAAGCCAAGTCCGAGTTCCAGATCAAGCCTAATCTGAGTCCCAGGTGAAGCCAAGTCCGAGCTCCAGGTCAAGCCTAATCCAAGTTCCACATCAAGCCAAGTAGGAGTCCCCGGTCAAGCCCAGTCTGAGTTCCAGGTCAAGCCGAATCTGAGTTCCAGATAAAGCCAAGACTGAGTCCACGGTCAAGACAAGGCTTAGTCACTGGTCAAGCCAAGTCTGAGTCCCTGGTCCAGCCAAGTCTGAGTTACAGGTTATGCCTAGTCTGAGTTCCAGGGAAAGCCTAACCGTAGTTCCAGGTCAAGCCAAGTCTGAGTTCCAGGTCAAGCCTAAACCGGATTCCAGGTCAAGCATTGTCTGAGTTCCAGGGCAAGCCTAAGCCGAGTCCCAGGTTAAGCCAAGTCTAAGTTCCTGTCCAGGCCAAGTCCGAGTCCCATGTCAAGCCAAGTCTGAGTCCCAGGTCATGCCATGTCTGATTCCCTGGTCATGCCGTCTGAGTTCCAGGTCAAGCCTAATCCAAGTCCCAGGTCGCCAAGTCCGAGTTCCAGGTCATGCCAAGTCTGAGTTCCAGGTCAAGCCTAATCCGAGTCCCAGGGCAAGCCAAGACTGACTCACTGGTCAAGCCAAGTCCGAGATCCAGGTCAAGCATAATCGGAGTCCCAGGTCAAGCCAAGTCTAAGTTCCTGTTCAGGCCAAGTCCAAGTCCCATGTCAAGTCAAGTCTGTGACCCTGGCCAAGCCAAGTCCGAGTTCCAGGTCAAGACTAATCCAAGGTCCTGGTCAAGCCAAGACTGAGTTCCAGAGCAAGCCTACTCCGTGTCCCAGGTCAAGAAAAGTCCAATTTCCAAGTCAAGCCTAATCCGAGTTCCAGGTCAAGCCAAGTCTGAATCCCTGGTCAAGCCAAGTCCGAGTTACAGTTCATGCCAAGGCCGAGTACCAGGTCAACCCTAATCCGAGATCCAGGTCAATCGAAGTCCGAGTTCTAGGTCAAGCCTAATCCGAGTCCCAGGTCAAGCCAAGTCTGAGTTCCAGGTCAAGCCTAATCCGAGTCCCAGGTCATGCCAAGTCCGAAGTAATTGGTCAAGCCAAGATTTAGTCCCTGGTCAAGCCAAGTCTGAGTCCCTGAACAAGCCTAATCTGAGTTCCAGATCAAGCCAAGTCCAAGGTCCAGGACACGCCAAGTCCGAGTCCCATGTCAAGCCAAGTCCGAGTTCCAGGTCAAGCCTAATCCGAGTCCCAGGGCAAGCCAAGACTGACTCACTGGTCAAGTCAAATCTGAGTTCCAGGTCAAGCCTAATCCAAGTCCCAGGTCAAGCCATGTCCGAGTTCCAGGTCATGCCAAGTCTGAGTTCCAGGTCAAGCCTAATCCGAGCCCCTGGGCAAGCCAAGACTGACTCACTGGTCAGGCCAAGTCCGATTTCCAGATGAAGACTAATCTGAGTTCCAGGTCAAGCCAAGTCCGAGCTCCAGGTCAAGCCTAATCCAAGTTCCACATCAAGCCAAGTAGGAGTCCCCGGTCAAGCCAAGACTGAGTTCCAGGTCAAGCCGAATCTGAGTTCCAGATAAAGCCAACACTGAGTCCATGGTCAAGACAAGACTTAGTCACTGGTCAAGCCAAGTCTGAGACCCTGGTCCAGCCAAGTCTAAGTTACAGGTTATGTCAAGTCCGCGTTCCAGGTCAAGCATAATCGGAGTCCCAGGTCAAGCCAAGTCTAAGTACCTGGTCAGGCCAAGTCCGAGTTCCAGATCAAGCCTAATCTGAGTCCCAGGTCAAACCAATTCCGAGTTCAAGGTCAGGCCAAGTCAGAGTTCCAGATCAAGCCTAATCTGAATCCTAGGACATGCCCAGTCCGAGATCAAGGTCAAGCCAAGTCCAAGTTCCAGATGAAGCCTAATCTGAGTCCCAGGTAAAGCCAAGTCCGAGCTCCAGGTCAAGCCTAATCCAAGTTCCAGGTCAAGCCAAGGCTGAATCCCTGGTCAAGCCAAGACCGAGTTACAGTTCATGCCAAGGCCGAGTTCCAGGTCAAGCCTAATCCGAGATCCAGGTCAATCCAAGTCCGAGTTCTAGGTCTAGCCTAATCCGAGTCCCAGGTCAAGCCAAGTCCGAGTCCCATGTCAAGCCAAGTCTGAGTCCCAGGTCAAGCCAAGTCTGATTCCCTGGTCAAGCCAAGTCCGAGTCCCAGGTCAATCCAAGTCCGAGTTCCAGGTCATGCTGTCTGAGTTCAAGGTCAAGCCTAATCCAAGTCCCAGGTCAAGCCAAGTCCGAGTTCCAGGTCATGCCAAGTCTGAGTTCCAGGTCAAGCCTAATCCGAGTCCCAGGGCAAGCCAAGACTGACTCACTGGTCAAGCCAAGTCCGAGTTCCAGGTCAAGCATAATCCGAGTTCCAGATCAAGCCTAATCTGAGTCCCAGGTGAAGCCAAGTCCGAGCTCCAGGTCAAGACTAATCCAAGTTCCACATCAAGCCAAGTAGGAGTCCCCGGTCAAGCCCAGTCTGAGTTCCAGGTCAAGCCGAATCTGAGTTCCAGATAAAGCCAAGACTGAGTCCACGGTCAAGACAAGACTTAGTCACTGGTCAAGCCAAGTCTGAGTCCCTGGTCCAGCCAAGTCTGTGTTACAGGTTATGCCTAGTCTGAGTTCCAGGGAAAGCCTAACCGTAGTTCCAGGTCAAGCCAAGTCTGAGTTCCAGGTCAAGTCTAAACCGGGTTCCAGGTCAAGCATTGTCTGAGTTCCAGGGCAAGCCTAAGCCGAGTCCCAGGTTAAGCCAAGTCTAAGTTCCTGTCCAGGCCAAGTCCGAGTCCCATGTCAAGCCAAGTCTGAGTCCCAGGTCATGCCATGTCTGATTCCCTGGTCATGCCGTCTGAGTTCCAGGTCAAGCCTAATCCAAGTCCCAGGTCGCCAAGTCCGAGTTCCAGGTCATGCCAAGTCTGAGTTCCAGGTCAAGCCTAATCCGAGTCCCAGGGCAAGCCAAGACTGACTCACTGGTCAAGCCAAGTCCGAGTTCCAGGTCAAGCATAATCGGAGTCCCAGGTCAAGCCAAGTCTAAGTACCTGGTCAGGCCAAGTCCGAGTTCCAGATCAAGCCTAATCGGAGTCCCAGGTCAAACCAATTCCGAGTTCAAGGTCAGGCCAAGTCCGAGTTCCAGATCAAGCCTAATCTGAATCCCAGGTCATGCGAAGTCTGGGATCAAGGTCAAGCCAAGTCCGAGTTCCAGATCAAGCCTAATCTGAGTCCCAGGTAAAGCCAAGTCCGAACTCCAGGTCCAGCCTAATCGGAGCTCCAGGTCAAGCCTAATCCAAGTTCCACATCAAGCCAAGTAGGAGTCCCGGGTCAAGCCAAGTCTGTTCCAGGTCAAGCCGAATCCGAGTTCCAGATAAAGCCAAGACTGAGTCCATGGTCAAGACAAGGCTTAGTCACTGGTCAAGCCAAGACTGAGTCCCTGGTCAAGCCAAATCTGAGTTACAGATCATGCCAAGTCTGAGTTCCAGGGAAAGCTTAATCCGAGTTCCAGGTCAAGCCAAGTCCGAGTTCCAGGTCAAGCCTAAACCGAGTTCCAGGTCAAGCCAAGTCTGAGTTCCAGGGCAAGCCTAATCTGAGTCCCAGGTCAAGCCAAGTCCGACTTCCAGGTCCAGCCTAATCGGAGCTCCAGGTCAAGCCTAATCCGAGTCCAAGGGCAAGCCAAGACTGACTCTCTGGTCAAGCCCAGTCCGAGTTCCAGGTCAAGCCTACGCCGAGTCCCAAGTCAAGCATAATCGGAGTCCCAGGTCAAGCCAAGTCTAAGTTTCTGTTCAGGCCAAGTCTGAGTCCCAGGTCATGGCAAGTCTGATTCCCTGGTCAAGCCAAGTCTGAGTTACAGGTCATGCCAAGTCCGAGTTCCAGGTCAAGCTAAGTCTGAGTTCCAGGGCAATCCTAATCCGAGTCCCAGGTCAAGCCAAGTCCGAGTTCCAGGTCAAGCCTGATCGGGGTTCCACGTCAAGTCAAGTCCAAGATCCAGGTCATGCCAAGTCTGAGTTCCAGGACAAGCCAAGTCCGAGTTCCTGTTCAGGCCATGTCCGAGTCCCATGTCAAGCCAAGATTTAGTCCCTGGTCAAGCCAAGTCTGAGTCCCTGGACAAACCTAATCTGAGTTCCAGATCAAGCCAAGTCCAAGATCCAGGTCATGCCAAGTCTGAGTTCCAGGGAAAGCCCAAACCGAGTTCCAGGTCAAGCCAAGTCCGAGTTCCAGGTCAAGCCAAGTCCGAGTTCCAGGTCAAGCGTAAGCCGAGTCCCAGGTCAAGCATAATCGGAGTCCCAGGTAAAGCCAAGTCTAAGTTCCTGTTCAGGCCAAGTCCAAGTCCCATGTCAAGTCAAGTCTGTGACCCTGGCCAAGCCAAGTCCGAGTTCCAGGTCAAGACTAATCCGAGGTCCTGGTCAAGCCAAGACTGAGTTCCAGAGCAAGCCTACTCCGTGTCCCAGGTCAAGAAAAGTCCAATTTCCAAGTCAAGCCTAATCCGAGTTCCAGGTCAAGCCAAGTCTGAATCCCTGGTCAAGCCAAGTCCGAGTTACAGTTCATGCCAAGGCCGAGTTCCAGGTCAACCCTAATCCGAGATCCAGGTCAATCGAAGTCCGAGTTCTAGGTCAAGCCTAATCCGAGTCCCAGGTCAAGCCAAGTCTGAGTTCCAGGTCAAGACTAATCCGAGTCCCAGGTCATGCCAAGTCCGAAGTAATTGGTCAAGCCAAGATTTAGTCCCTGGTCAAGCCAAGTCTGAGTCCCTGAACAAGCCTAATCTGAGTTCCAGATCAAGCCAAGTCCAAGGTCCAGGACACGCCAAGTCCGAGTCCCATGTCAAGCCTAGTCCGAGTTCCAGGTCAAGCCTAATCCGAGTCCCAGGGCAAGCCAAGACTGACTCACTGGTCAAGTCAAATCTGAGTTCCAGGTCAAGCCTAATCCAAGTCCCAGGTCAAGCCATGTCCGAGTTCCAGGTCATGCCAAGTCTGAGTTCCAGGTCAAGCCTAATCCGAGCCCCTGGGCAAGCCAAGACTGACTCACTGGTCAGGCCAAGTCCGATTTCCAGATCAAGACTAATCTGAGTTCCAGGTCAAGCCAAGTCCGAGCTCCAGGTCAAGCCTAATCCAAGTTCCACATCAAGCCAAGTAGGAGTCCCCGGTCAAGCCAAGACTGAGTTCCAGGTCAAGCCGAATCTGAGTTCCAGATAAAGCCAACACTGAGTCCATGGTCAAGACAAGACTTAGTCACTGGTCAAGCCAAGTCTGAGACCCTGGTCCGGCCAAGTCTAAGTTACAGGTTATGCCAAGTCCGCGTTCCAGGTCAAGCATAATCGGAGTCCCAGGTCAAGCCAAGTCTAAGTACCTGGTCAGGCCAAGTCCGAGTTCCAGATCAAGCCTAATCGGAGTCCCAGGTCAAACCAATTCCGAGTTCAAGGTCAGGCCAAGTCCGAGTTCCAGATCAAGCCTAATCTGAATCCCAGGTCATGCGAAGTCTGGGATCAAGGTCAAGCCAAGTCCGAGTTCCAGATCAAGCCTAATCTGAGTCCCAGGTAAAGCCAAGTCCGAACTCCAGGTCCAGCCTAATCGGAGCTCCAGGTCAAGCCTAATCCAAGTTCCACATCAAGCCAAGTAGGAGTCCCGGGTCAAGCCAAGTCTGTTCCAGGTCAAGCCGAATCCGAGTTCCAGATAAAGCCAAGACTGAGTCCATGGTCAAGACAAGGCTTAGTCACTGGTCAAGCCAAGACTGAGTCCCTGGTCAAGCCAAATCTGAGTTACAGATCATGCCAAGTCTGAGTTCCAGGGAAAGCTTAATCCGAGTTCCAGGTCAAGCCAAGTCCGAGTTCCAGGTCAAGCCTAAACCGAGTTCCAGGTCAAGCCAAGTCTGAGTTCCAGGGCAAGCCTAATCTGAGTCCCAGGTCAAGCCAAGTCCGACTTCCAGGTCCAGCCTAATCGGAGCTCCAGGTCAAGCCTAATCCGAGTCCAAGGGCAAGCCAAGACTGACTCTCTGGTCAAGCCCAGTCCGAGTTCCAGGTCAAGCCTACGCCGAGTCCCAAGTCAAGCATAATCGGAGTCCCAGGTCAAGCCAAGTCTAAGTTTCTGTTCAGGCCAAGTCTGAGTCCCAGGTCATGGCAAGTCTGATTCCCTGGTCAAGCCAAGTCTGAGTTACAGGTCATGCCAAGTCCGAGTTCCAGGTCAAGCTAAGTCTGAGTTCCAGGGCAATCCTAATCCGAGTCCCAGGTCAAGCCAAGTCCGAGTTCCAGGTCAAGCCTGATCGGGGTTCCACGTCAAGTCAAGTCCAAGATCCAGGTCATGCCAAGTCTGAGTTCCAGGACAAGCCAAGTCCGAGTTCCTGTTCAGGCCATGTCCGAGTCCCATGTCAAGCCAAGATTTAGTCCCTGGTCAAGCCAAGTCTGAGTCCCTGGACAAACCTAATCTGAGTTCCAGATCAAGCCAAGTCCAAGATCCAGGTCATGCCAAGTCTGAGTTCCAGGGAAAGCCCAAACCGAGTTCCAGGTCAAGCCAAGTCCGAGTTCCAGGTCAAGCCAAGTCCGAGTTCCAGGTCAAGCGTAAGCCGAGTCCCAGGTCAAGCATAATCGGAGTCCCAGGTAAAGCCAAGTCTAAGTTCCTGTTCAGGCCAAGTCCAAGTCCCATGTCAAGTCAAGTCTGTGACCCTGGCCAAGCCAAGTCCGAGTTCCAGGTCAAGACTAATCCGAGGTCCTGGTCAAGCCAAGACTGAGTTCCAGAGCAAGCCTACTCCGTGTCCCAGGTCAAGAAAAGTCCAATTTCCAAGTCAAGCCTAATCCGAGTTCCAGGTCAAGCCAAGTCTGAATCCCTGGTCAAGCCAAGTCCGAGTTACAGTTCATGCCAAGGCCGAGTTCCAGGTCAACCCTAATCCGAGATCCAGGTCAATCGAAGTCCGAGTTCTAGGTCAAGCCTAATCCGAGTCCCAGGTCAAGCCAAGTCTGAGTTCCAGGTCAAGACTAATCCGAGTCCCAGGTCATGCCAAGTCCGAAGTAATTGGTCAAGCCAAGATTTAGTCCCTGGTCAAGCCAAGTCTGAGTCCCTGAACAAGCCTAATCTGAGTTCCAGATCAAGCCAAGTCCAAGGTCCAGGACACGCCAAGTCCGAGTCCCATGTCAAGCCTAGTCCGAGTTCCAGGTCAAGCCTAATCCGAGTCCCAGGGCAAGCCAAGACTGACTCACTGGTCAAGTCAAATCTGAGTTCCAGGTCAAGCCTAATCCAAGTCCCAGGTCAAGCCATGTCCGAGTTCCAGGTCATGCCAAGTCTGAGTTCCAGGTCAAGCCTAATCCGAGCCCCTGGGCAAGCCAAGACTGACTCACTGGTCAGGCCAAGTCCGATTTCCAGATCAAGACTAATCTGAGTTCCAGGTCAAGCCAAGTCCGAGCTCCAGGTCAAGCCTAATCCAAGTTCCACATCAAGCCAAGTAGGAGTCCCCGGTCAAGCCAAGACTGAGTTCCAGGTCAAGCCGAATCTGAGTTCCAGATAAAGCCAACACTGAGTCCATGGTCAAGACAAGACTTAGTCACTGGTCAAGCCAAGTCTGAGACCCTGGTCCGGCCAAGTCTAAGTTACAGGTTATGCCAAGTCCGCGTTCCAGGTCAAGCATAATCGGAGTCCCAGGTCAAGCCAAGTCTAAGTACCTGGTCAGGCCAAGTCCGAGTTCCAGATCAAGCCTAATCTGAGTCCCAGGTCAAACCAATTCCGAGTTCAAGGTCAGGCCAAGTCAGAGTTCCAGATCAAGCCTAATCTGAATCCTAGGACATGCCCAGTCCGAGATCAAGGTCAAGCCAAGTCCAAGTTCCAGATGAAGCCTAATCTGAGTCCCAGGTAAAGCCAAGTCCGAGCTCCAGGTCAAGCCTAATCCAAGTTCCAGGTCAAGCCAAGGCTGAATCCCTGGTCAAGACAAGACCGAGTTACAGTTCATGCCAAGGCCGAGTTCCAGGTCAAGCCTAATCCGAGATCCAGGTCAATCCAAGTCCGAGTTCTAGGTCTAGCCTAATCCGAGTCCCAGGTCAAGCCAAGTCCGAGTCCCATGTCAAGCCAAGTCTGAGTCCCAGGTCAAGCCAAGTCTGATTCCCTGGTCAAGCCAAGTCCGAGTCCCAGGTCAATCCAAGTCCGAGTTCCAGGTCATGCTGTCTGAGTTCAAGGTCAAGCCTAATCCAAGTCCCAGGTCAAGCCAAGTCCGAGTTCCAGGTCATGCCAAGTCTGAGTTCCAGGTCAAGCCTAATCCGAGTCCCAGGGCAAGCCAAGACTGACTCACTGGTCAAGCTAGGTCCGAGTTCCAGGTCAAGCATAATCCGAGTTCCAGATCAAGCCTAATCTGAGTCCCAGGTGAAGCCAAGTCCGAGTTCCAGATCAAGCCTAATCTGAGTCCCAGGTAAAGCCAAGTCCAAACTCCAGGTCCAGCCTAATCGGAGCTCCAGGTCAAGCCTAATCCAAGTTCCACATCAAGCCAAGTAGGAGTCCCGGGTCAAGCCAAGTCTGTTCCAGGTCAAGCCGAATCCGAGTTCCAGATAAAGCCAAGACTGAGTCCATGGTCAAGACAAGGCTTAGTCACTGGTCAAGCCAAGACTGAGTCCCTGGTCAAGCCAAATCTGAGTTACAGATCATGCCAAGTCTGAGTTCCAGGGAAAGCTTAATCCGAGTTCCAGGTCAAGCCAAGTCCGAGTTCCAGGTCAAGCCTAAACCGAGTTCCAGGTCAAGCCAAGTCTGAGTTCCAGGGCAAGCCTAATCTGAGTCCCAGGTCAAGCCAAGTCCGACTTCCAGGTCCAGCCTAATCGGAGCTCCAGGTCATGCCTAATCCGAGTCCAAGGGCAAGCCAAGACTGACTCTCTGGTCAAGCCCAGTCCGAGTTCCAGGTCAAGCCTAAGCCGAGTCCCAAGTCAAGCATAATCGGAGTCCCAGGTCAAGCCAAGTCTAAGTTTCTGTTCAGGCCAAGTCTGAGTCCCAGGTCATGGCAAGTCTGATTCCCTGGTCAAGCCAAGTCTGAGTTCCAGGTCAAGCATAATCAGAGTCCCAGGTCAAGCCAAGTCTAAGTACCTCGTCAGGCCAAGTCCGAGTTCCAGATCAAGCCTAATCGGAGTCCCAGGTCAAACCAATTCCGAGTTCAAGGTCAGGCCAAGTCTGAGTTCCAGGTCAAGCCTAATCCGAGTCCCAGGGCAAGCCAAGACTGACTCACTGGTCAAGCCAAGTCCGAGATCCAGGTCAAGCATAATCGGAGTCCCAGGTCAAGCCAAGTCTAAGTTCCTGTTCAGGCCAAGTCCAAGTCCCATGTCAAGTCAAGTCTGTGACCCTGGCCAAGCCAAGTCCGAGTTCCAGGTCAAGACTAATCCAAGGTCCTGGTCAAGCCAAGACTGAGTTCCAGAGCAAGCCTACTCCGTGTCCCAGGTCAAGAAAAGTCCAATTTCCAAGTCAAGCCTAATCCGAGTTCCAGGTCAAGCCAAGTCTGAATCCCTGGTCAAGCCAAGTCCGAGTTACAGTTCATGCCAAGGCCGAGTACCAGGTCAACCCTAATCCGAGATCCAGGTCAATCGAAGTCCGAGTTCTAGGTCAAGCCTAATCCGAGTCCCAGGTCAAGCCAAGTCTGAGTTCCAGGTCAAGCCTAATCCGAGTCCCAGGTCATGCCAAGTCCGAAGTAATTGGTCAAGCCAAGATTTAGTCCCTGGTCAAGCCAAGTCTGAGTCCCTGAACAAGCCTAATCTGAGTTCCAGATCAAGCCAAGTCCAAGGTCCAGGACACGCCAAGTCCGAGTCCCATGTCAAGCCAAGTCCGAGTTCCAGGTCAAGCCTAATCCGAGTCCCAGGGCAAGCCAAGACTGACTCACTGGTCAAGTCAAATCTGAGTTCCAGGTCAAGCCTAATCCAAGTCCCAGGTCAAGCCATGTCCGAGTTCCAGGTCATGCCAAGTCTGAGTTCCAGGTCAAGCCTAATCCGAGCCCCTGGGCAAGCCAAGACTGACTCACTGGTCAGGCCAAGTCCGATTTCCAGATGAAGACTAATCTGAGTTCCAGGTCAAGCCAAGTCCGAGCTCCAGGTCAAGCCTAATCCAAGTTCCACATCAAGCCAAGTAGGAGTCCCCGGTCAAGCCAAGACTGAGTTCCAGGTCAAGCCGAATCTGAGTTCCAGATAAAGCCAACACTGAGTCCATGGTCAAGACAAGACTTAGTCACTGGTCAAGCCAAGTCTGAGACCCTGGTCCAGCCAAGTCTAAGTTACAGGTTATGTCAAGTCCGCGTTCCAGGTCAAGCATAATCGGAGTCCCAGGTCAAGCCAAGTCTAAGTACCTGGTCAGGCCAAGTCCGAGTTCCAGATCAAGCCTAATCTGAGTCCCAGGTCAAACCAATTCCGAGTTCAAGGTCAGGCCAAGTCAGAGTTCCAGATCAAGCCTAATCTGAATCCTAGGACATGCCCAGTCCGAGATCAAGGTCAAGCCAAGTCCAAGTTCCAGATGAAGCCTAATCTGAGTCCCAGGTAAAGCCAAGTCCGAGCTCCAGGTCAAGCCTAATCCAAGTTCCAGGTCAAGCCAAGGCTGAATCCCTGGTCAAGCCAAGACCGAGTTACAGTTCATGCCAAGGCCGAGTTCCAGGTCAAGCCTAATCCGAGATCCAGGTCAATCCAAGTCCGAGTTCTAGGTCTAGCCTAATCCGAGTCCCAGGTCAAGCCAAGTCCGAGTCCCATGTCAAGCCAAGTCTGAGTCCCAGGTCAAGCCAAGTCTGATTCCCTGGTCAAGCCAAGTCCGAGTCCCAGGTCAATCCAAGTCCGAGTTCCAGGTCATGCTGTCTGAGTTCAAGGTCAAGCCTAATCCAAGTCCCAGGTCAAGCCAAGTCCGAGTTCCAGGTCATGCCAAGTCTGAGTTCCAGGTCAAGCCTAATCCGAGTCCCAGGGCAAGCCAAGACTGACTCACTGGTCAAGCCAAGTCCGAGTTCCAGGTCAAGCATAATCCGAGTTCCAGATCAAGCCTAATCTGAGTCCCAGGTGAAGCCAAGTCCGAGCTCCAGGTCAAGACTAATCCAAGTTCCACATCAAGCCAAGTAGGAGTCCCCGGTCAAGCCCAGTCTGAGTTCCAGGTCAAGCCGAATCTGAGTTCCAGATAAAGCCAAGACTGAGTCCACGGTCAAGACAAGACTTAGTCACTGGTCAAGCCAAGTCTGAGTCCCTGGTCCAGCCAAGTCTGTGTTACAGGTTATGCCTAGTCTGAGTTCCAGGGAAAGCCTAACCGTAGTTCCAGGTCAAGCCAAGTCTGAGTTCCAGGTCAAGTCTAAACCGGGTTCCAGGTCAAGCATTGTCTGAGTTCCAGGGCAAGCCTAAGCCGAGTCCCAGGTTAAGCCAAGTCTAAGTTCCTGTCCAGGCCAAGTCCGAGTCCCATGTCAAGCCAAGTCTGAGTCCCAGGTCATGCCATGTCTGATTCCCTGGTCATGCCGTCTGAGTTCCAGGTCAAGCCTAATCCAAGTCCCAGGTCGCCAAGTCCGAGTTCCAGGTCATGCCAAGTCTGAGTTCCAGGTCAAGCCTAATCCGAGTCCCAGGGCAAGCCAAGACTGACTCACTGGTCAAGCCAAGTCCGAGTTCCAGGTCAAGCATAATCGGAGTCCCAGGTCAAGCCAAGTCTAAGTACCTGGTCAGGCCAAGTCCGAGTTCCAGATCAAGCCTAATCGGAGTCCCAGGTCAAACCAATTCCGAGTTCAAGGTCAGGCCAAGTCCGAGTTCCAGATCAAGCCTAATCTGAATCCCAGGTCATGCGAAGTCTGGGATCAAGGTCAAGCCAAGTCCGAGTTCCAGATCAAGCCTAATCTGAGTCCCAGGTAAAGCCAAGTCCGAACTCCAGGTCCAGCCTAATCGGAGCTCCAGGTCAAGCCTAATCCAAGTTCCACATCAAGCCAAGTAGGAGTCCCGGGTCAAGCCAAGTCTGTTCCAGGTCAAGCCGAATCCGAGTTCCAGATAAAGCCAAGACTGAGTCCATGGTCAAGACAAGGCTTAGTCACTGGTCAAGCCAAGACTGAGTCCCTGGTCAAGCCAAATCTGAGTTACAGATCATGCCAAGTCTGAGTTCCAGGGAAAGCTTAATCCGAGTTCCAGGTCAAGCCAAGTCCGAGTTCCAGGTCAAGCCTAAACCGAGTTCCAGGTCAAGCCAAGTCTGAGTTCCAGGGCAAGCCTAATCTGAGTCCCAGGTCAAGCCAAGTCCGACTTCCAGGTCCAGCCTAATCGGAGCTCCAGGTCAAGCCTAATCCGAGTCCAAGGGCAAGCCAAGACTGACTCTCTGGTCAAGCCCAGTCCGAGTTCCAGGTCAAGCCTACGCCGAGTCCCAAGTCAAGCATAATCGGAGTCCCAGGTCAAGCCAAGTCTAAGTTTCTGTTCAGGCCAAGTCTGAGTCCCAGGTCATGGCAAGTCTGATTCCCTGGTCAAGCCAAGTCTGAGTTACAGGTCATGCCAAGTCCGAGTTCCAGGTCAAGCTAAGTCTGAGTTCCAGGGCAATCCTAATCCGAGTCCCAGGTCAAGCCAAGTCCGAGTTCCAGGTCAAGCCTGATCGGGGTTCCACGTCAAGTCAAGTCCAAGATCCAGGTCATGCCAAGTCTGAGTTCCAGGACAAGCCAAGTCCGAGTTCCTGTTCAGGCCATGTCCGAGTCCCATGTCAAGCCAAGATTTAGTCCCTGGTCAAGCCAAGTCTGAGTCCCTGGACAAACCTAATCTGAGTTCCAGATCAAGCCAAGTCCAAGATCCAGGTCATGCCAAGTCTGAGTTCCAGGGAAAGCCCAAACCGAGTTCCAGGTCAAGCCAAGTCCGAGTTCCAGGTCAAGCCAAGTCCGAGTTCCAGGTCAAGCGTAAGCCGAGTCCCAGGTCAAGCATAATCGGAGTCCCAGGTAAAGCCAAGTCTAAGTTCCTGTTCAGGCCAAGTCCAAGTCCCATGTCAAGTCAAGTCTGTGACCCTGGCCAAGCCAAGTCCGAGTTCCAGGTCAAGACTAATCCGAGGTCCTGGTCAAGCCAAGACTGAGTTCCAGAGCAAGCCTACTCCGTGTCCCAGGTCAAGAAAAGTCCAATTTCCAAGTCAAGCCTAATCCGAGTTCCAGGTCAAGCCAAGTCTGAATCCCTGGTCAAGCCAAGTCCGAGTTACAGTTCATGCCAAGGCCGAGTTCCAGGTCAACCCTAATCCGAGATCCAGGTCAATCGAAGTCCGAGTTCTAGGTCAAGCCTAATCCGAGTCCCAGGTCAAGCCAAGTCTGAGTTCCAGGTCAAGACTAATCCGAGTCCCAGGTCATGCCAAGTCCGAAGTAATTGGTCAAGCCAAGATTTAGTCCCTGGTCAAGCCAAGTCTGAGTCCCTGAACAAGCCTAATCTGAGTTCCAGATCAAGCCAAGTCCAAGGTCCAGGACACGCCAAGTCCGAGTCCCATGTCAAGCCTAGTCCGAGTTCCAGGTCAAGCCTAATCCGAGTCCCAGGGCAAGCCAAGACTGACTCACTGGTCAAGTCAAATCTGAGTTCCAGGTCAAGCCTAATCCAAGTCCCAGGTCAAGCCATGTCCGAGTTCCAGGTCATGCCAAGTCTGAGTTCCAGGTCAAGCCTAATCCGAGCCCCTGGGCAAGCCAAGACTGACTCACTGGTCAGGCCAAGTCCGATTTCCAGATCAAGACTAATCTGAGTTCCAGGTCAAGCCAAGTCCGAGCTCCAGGTCAAGCCTAATCCAAGTTCCACATCAAGCCAAGTAGGAGTCCCCGGTCAAGCCAAGACTGAGTTCCAGGTCAAGCCGAATCTGAGTTCCAGATAAAGCCAACACTGAGTCCATGGTCAAGACAAGACTTAGTCACTGGTCAAGCCAAGTCTGAGACCCTGGTCCGGCCAAGTCTAAGTTACAGGTTATGCCAAGTCCGCGTTCCAGGTCAAGCATAATCGGAGTCCCAGGTCAAGCCAAGTCTAAGTACCTGGTCAGGCCAAGTCCGAGTTCCAGATCAAGCCTAATCGGAGTCCCAGGTCAAACCAATTCCGAGTTCAAGGTCAGGCCAAGTCCGAGTTCCAGATCAAGCCTAATCTGAATCCCAGGTCATGCGAAGTCTGGGATCAAGGTCAAGCCAAGTCCGAGTTCCAGATCAAGCCTAATCTGAGTCCCAGGTAAAGCCAAGTCCGAACTCCAGGTCCAGCCTAATCGGAGCTCCAGGTCAAGCCTAATCCAAGTTCCACATCAAGCCAAGTAGGAGTCCCGGGTCAAGCCAAGTCTGTTCCAGGTCAAGCCGAATCCGAGTTCCAGATAAAGCCAAGACTGAGTCCATGGTCAAGACAAGGCTTAGTCACTGGTCAAGCCAAGACTGAGTCCCTGGTCAAGCCAAATCTGAGTTACAGATCATGCCAAGTCTGAGTTCCAGGGAAAGCTTAATCCGAGTTCCAGGTCAAGCCAAGTCCGAGTTCCAGGTCAAGCCTAAACCGAGTTCCAGGTCAAGCCAAGTCTGAGTTCCAGGGCAAGCCTAATCTGAGTCCCAGGTCAAGCCAAGTCCGACTTCCAGGTCCAGCCTAATCGGAGCTCCAGGTCAAGCCTAATCCGAGTCCAAGGGCAAGCCAAGACTGACTCTCTGGTCAAGCCCAGTCCGAGTTCCAGGTCAAGCCTACGCCGAGTCCCAAGTCAAGCATAATCGGAGTCCCAGGTCAAGCCAAGTCTAAGTTTCTGTTCAGGCCAAGTCTGAGTCCCAGGTCATGGCAAGTCTGATTCCCTGGTCAAGCCAAGTCTGAGTTACAGGTCATGCCAAGTCCGAGTTCCAGGTCAAGCTAAGTCTGAGTTCCAGGGCAATCCTAATCCGAGTCCCAGGTCAAGCCAAGTCCGAGTTCCAGGTCAAGCCTGATCGGGGTTCCACGTCAAGTCAAGTCCAAGATCCAGGTCATGCCAAGTCTGAGTTCCAGGACAAGCCAAGTCCGAGTTCCTGTTCAGGCCATGTCCGAGTCCCATGTCAAGCCAAGATTTAGTCCCTGGTCAAGCCAAGTCTGAGTCCCTGGACAAACCTAATCTGAGTTCCAGATCAAGCCAAGTCCAAGATCCAGGTCATGCCAAGTCTGAGTTCCAGGGAAAGCCCAAACCGAGTTCCAGGTCAAGCCAAGTCCGAGTTCCAGGTCAAGCCAAGTCCGAGTTCCAGGTCAAGCGTAAGCCGAGTCCCAGGTCAAGCATAATCGGAGTCCCAGGTAAAGCCAAGTCTAAGTTCCTGTTCAGGCCAAGTCCAAGTCCCATGTCAAGTCAAGTCTGTGACCCTGGCCAAGCCAAGTCCGAGTTCCAGGTCAAGACTAATCCGAGGTCCTGGTCAAGCCAAGACTGAGTTCCAGAGCAAGCCTACTCCGTGTCCCAGGTCAAGAAAAGTCCAATTTCCAAGTCAAGCCTAATCCGAGTTCCAGGTCAAGCCAAGTCTGAATCCCTGGTCAAGCCAAGTCCGAGTTACAGTTCATGCCAAGGCCGAGTTCCAGGTCAACCCTAATCCGAGATCCAGGTCAATCGAAGTCCGAGTTCTAGGTCAAGCCTAATCCGAGTCCCAGGTCAAGCCAAGTCTGAGTTCCAGGTCAAGACTAATCCGAGTCCCAGGTCATGCCAAGTCCGAAGTAATTGGTCAAGCCAAGATTTAGTCCCTGGTCAAGCCAAGTCTGAGTCCCTGAACAAGCCTAATCTGAGTTCCAGATCAAGCCAAGTCCAAGGTCCAGGACACGCCAAGTCCGAGTCCCATGTCAAGCCTAGTCCGAGTTCCAGGTCAAGCCTAATCCGAGTCCCAGGGCAAGCCAAGACTGACTCACTGGTCAAGTCAAATCTGAGTTCCAGGTCAAGCCTAATCCAAGTCCCAGGTCAAGCCATGTCCGAGTTCCAGGTCATGCCAAGTCTGAGTTCCAGGTCAAGCCTAATCCGAGCCCCTGGGCAAGCCAAGACTGACTCACTGGTCAGGCCAAGTCCGATTTCCAGATCAAGACTAATCTGAGTTCCAGGTCAAGCCAAGTCCGAGCTCCAGGTCAAGCCTAATCCAAGTTCCACATCAAGCCAAGTAGGAGTCCCCGGTCAAGCCAAGACTGAGTTCCAGGTCAAGCCGAATCTGAGTTCCAGATAAAGCCAACACTGAGTCCATGGTCAAGACAAGACTTAGTCACTGGTCAAGCCAAGTCTGAGACCCTGGTCCGGCCAAGTCTAAGTTACAGGTTATGCCAAGTCCGCGTTCCAGGTCAAGCATAATCGGAGTCCCAGGTCAAGCCAAGTCTAAGTACCTGGTCAGGCCAAGTCCGAGTTCCAGATCAAGCCTAATCTGAGTCCCAGGTCAAACCAATTCCGAGTTCAAGGTCAGGCCAAGTCAGAGTTCCAGATCAAGCCTAATCTGAATCCTAGGACATGCCCAGTCCGAGATCAAGGTCAAGCCAAGTCCAAGTTCCAGATGAAGCCTAATCTGAGTCCCAGGTAAAGCCAAGTCCGAGCTCCAGGTCAAGCCTAATCCAAGTTCCAGGTCAAGCCAAGGCTGAATCCCTGGTCAAGACAAGACCGAGTTACAGTTCATGCCAAGGCCGAGTTCCAGGTCAAGCCTAATCCGAGATCCAGGTCAATCCAAGTCCGAGTTCTAGGTCTAGCCTAATCCGAGTCCCAGGTCAAGCCAAGTCCGAGTCCCATGTCAAGCCAAGTCTGAGTCCCAGGTCAAGCCAAGTCTGATTCCCTGGTCAAGCCAAGTCCGAGTCCCAGGTCAATCCAAGTCCGAGTTCCAGGTCATGCTGTCTGAGTTCAAGGTCAAGCCTAATCCAAGTCCCAGGTCAAGCCAAGTCCGAGTTCCAGGTCATGCCAAGTCTGAGTTCCAGGTCAAGCCTAATCCGAGTCCCAGGGCAAGCCAAGACTGACTCACTGGTCAAGCTAGGTCCGAGTTCCAGGTCAAGCATAATCCGAGTTCCAGATCAAGCCTAATCTGAGTCCCAGGTGAAGCCAAGTCCGAGCTCCAGGTCAAGCCTAATCCAAGTTCCACATCAAGCCAAGTAGGAGTCCCCGGTCAAGCCCAGTCTGAGTTCCAGGTCAAGCCGAATCTGAGTTCCAGATAAAGCCAAGACTGAGTCCACGGTCAAGACAAGACTTAGTCACTGGTCAAGCCAAGTCTGAGTCCCTGGTCCAGCCAAGTCTGAGTTACAGGTTATGCCTAGTCTGAGTTCCAGGGAAAGCCTAACCGTAGTTCCAGGTCAAGCCAAGTCTGAGTTCCAGGTCAAGCCTAAACCGGGTTCCAGGTCAAGCATTGTCTGAGTTCCAGGGCAAACCTAAGCCGAGTCCCAGGTTAAGCCAAGTCTAAGTTCCTGTCCAGGCCAAGTCCGAGTCCCATGTCAAGCCAAGTCTGAGTCCCAGGTCATGCCATGTCTGATTCCCTGGTCATGCCGTCTGAGTTCCAGGTCAAGCCTAATCCAAGTCCCAGGTCGCCAAGTCCGAGTTCCAGGTCAAGCCAAGTCCGAGTTCCAGGTCAAGCATAATCGGAGTCCCAGGTCAAGCCAAGTCTAAGTACCTGGTCAGGCCAAGTCCGAGTTCCAGATCAAGCCTAATCGGAGTCCCAGGTCAAACCAATTCATAGTTCAAGGTCAGGCCAAGTCCGAGTTCCAGATCAAGCCTAATCTGAATCCCAGGTCATGCGAAGTCTGGGATCAAGGTCAAGCCAAGTCCGAGTTCCAGATCAAGCCTAATCTGAGTCCCAGGTAAAGCCAAGTCCGAACTCCAGGTCCAGCCTAATCGGAGCTCCAGGTCAAGCCTAATCCAAGTTCCACATCAAGCCAAGTAGGAGTCCCGGGTCAAGCCAAGTCAGTTCCAGGTCAAGCCGAATCCGAGTTCCAGATAAAGCCAAGACTGAGTCCATGGTCAAGACAAGGCTTAGTCACTGGTCAAGCCAAGACTGAGTCCCTGGTCAAGCCAAATCTGAGTTACAGATCATGCCAAGTCTGAGTTCCAGGGAAAGCTTAATCCGAGTTCCAGGTCAAGCCAAGTCCGAGTTCCAGGTCAAGCCTAAACCGAGTTCCAGGTCAAGCCAAGTCTGAGTTCCAGGGCAAGCCTAATCTGAGTCCCAGGTCAAGCCAAGTCCGACTTCCAGGTCCAGCCTAATCGGAGCTCCAGGTCAAGCCTAATCCGAGTCCAAGGGCAAGCCAAGACTGACTCTCTGGTCAAGCCCAGTCCGAGTTCCAGGTCAAGCCTACGCCGAGTCCCAAGTCAAGCATAATCGGAGTCCCAGGTCAAGCCAAGTCTAAGTTTCTGTTCAGGCCAAGTCTGAGTCCCAGGTCATGGCAAGTCTGATTCCCTGGTCAAGCCAAGTCTGAGTTACAGGTCATGCCAAGTCCGAGTTCCAGGTCAAGCTAAGTCTGAGTTCCAGGGCAATCCTAATCCGAGTCCCAGGTCAAGCCATGTCCGAGTTCCAGGTCAAGCCTGATCGGGGTTCCACGTCAAGTCAAGTCCAAGATCCAGGTCATGCCAAGTCTGAGTTCCAGGACAAGCCAAGTCCGAGTTCCTGTTCAGGCCATGTCCGAGTCCCATGTCAAGCCAAGATTTAGTCCCTGGTCAAGCCAAGTCTGAGTCCCTGGACAAACCTAATCTGAGTTCCAGATCAAGCCAAGTCCAAGATCCAGGTCATGCCAAGTCTGAGTTCCAGGGAAAGCCCAATCCGAGTTCCAGGTCAAGCCAAGTCCGAGTTCCAGGTCAAGCCAAGTCCGAGTTCCAGGTCAAGCGTAAGCCGAGTCCCAGGTCAAGCATAATCGGAGTCCCAGGTAAAGCCAAGTCTAAGTTCCTGTTCAGGCCAAGTCCAAGTCCCATGTCAAGTCAAGTCTGTGACCCTGGCCAAGCCAAGTCCGAGTTCCAGGTCAAGACTAATCCGAGGTCCTGGTCAAGCCAAGACTGAGTTCCAGAGCAAGCCTACTCCGTGTCCCAGGTCAAGAAAAGTCCAATTTCCAAGTCAAGCCTAATCCGAGTTCCAGGTCAAGCCAAGTCTGAATCCCTGGTCAAGCCAAGTCCGAGTTACAGTTCATGCCAAGGCCGAGTTCCAGGTCAACCCTAATCCGAGATCCAGGTCAATCGAAGTCCGAGTTCTAGGTCAAGCCTAATCCGAGTCCCAGGTCAAGCCAAGTCTGAGTTCCAGGTCAAGACTAATCCGAGTCCCAGGTCATGCCAAGTCCGAAGTAATTGGTCAAGCCAAGATTTAGTCCCTGGTCAAGCCAAGTCTGAGTCCCTGAACAAGCCTAATCTGAGTTCCAGATCAAGCCAAGTCCAAGGTCCAGGACACGCCAAGTCCGAGTCCCATGTCAAGCCAAGTCCGAGTTCCAGGTCAAGCCTAATCCGAGTCCCAGGGCAAGCCAAGACTGACTCACTGGTCAAGTCAAATCTGAGTTCCAGGTCAAGCCTAATCCAAGTCCCAGGTCAAGCCATGTCCGAGTTCCAGGTCATGCCAAGTCTGAGTTCCAGGTCAAGCCTAATCCGAGCCCCTGGGCAAGCCAAGACTGACTCACAGGTCAGGCCAAGTCCGATTTCCAGATCAAGACTAATCTGAGTTCCAGGTCAAGCCAAGTCCAAGCTCCAGGTCAAGCCTAATCCAAGTTCCACATCAAGCCAAGTAGGAGTCCCCGGTCAAGCCAAGACTGAGTTCCAGGTCAAGCCGAATCTGAGTTCCAGATAAAGCCAACACTGAGTCCATGGTCAAGACAAGACTTAGTCACTGGTCAAGCCAAGTCTGAGACCCTGGTCCGGCCAAGTCTAAGTTACAGGTTATGCCAAGTCCGCGTTCCAGGTCAAGCATAATCGGAGTCCCAGGTCAAGCCAAGTCTAAGTACCTGGTCAGGCCAAGTCCGAGTTCCAGATCAAGCCTAATCTGAGTCCCAGGTCAAACCAATTCCGAGTTCAAGGTCAGGCCAAGTCAGAGTTCCAGATCAAGCCTAATCTGAATCCTAGGACATGCCCAGTCCGAGATCAAGGTCAAGCCAAGTCCAAGTTCCAGATGAAGCCTAATCTGAGTCCCAGGTAAAGCCAAGTCCGAGCTCCAGGTCAAGCCTAATCCAAGTTCCAGGTCAAGCCAAGGCTGAATCCCTGGTCAAGCCAAGTCCGAGTTACAGTTCATGCCAAGGCCGAGTTCCAGGTCAAGCCTAATCCGATTCCCAGGTCAAGCCAAGTCCGAGTCCCATGTCAAGCCAAGTCTGAGTCCCAGGTCAAGCCAAGTCTGATTCCCTGGTCAAGCCAAGTCCGAGTCCCAGGTCAAGCCAAGTCCGAGTTCCAGGTCATGCTGTCTGAGTTCAAGGTCAAGCCTAATCCAAGTCCCAGGTCAAGCCAAGTCCGAGTTCCAGGTCATGCCAAGTCTGAGTTCCAGGTCAAGCCTAATCCGAGTCCCAGGGCAAGCCAAGACTGACTCACTGGTCAAGCCAAGTCCGAGTTCCAGGTCAAGCATAATCCGAGTTCCAGATCAAGCCTAATCTGAGTCCCAGGTGAAGCCAAGTCCGAGCTCCAGGTCAAGCCTAATCCAAGTTCCACATCAAGCCAAGTAGGAGTCCCCGGTCAAGCCCAGTCTGAGTTCCAGGTCAAGCCGAATCTGAGTTCCAGATAAAGCCAAGACTGAGTCCATGGTCAAGACAAGACTTAGTCACTGGTCAAGCCAAGTCTGAGTCCCTGGTCCAGCCAAGTCTGAGTTACAGGTTATGCCTAGTCTGAGTTCCAGGGAAAGCCTAACTGTAGTTCCAGGTCAAGCCAAGTCTGAGTTCCAGGTCAAGCCTAAACCGGGTTCCAGGTCAAGCATTGTCTGAGTTCCAGGGCAAGCCTAAGCCGAGTCCCAGGTTAAGCCAAGTCTAAGTTCCTGTCCAGGCCAAGTCCGAGTCCCATGTCAAGCCAAGTCTGAGTCCCAGGTCATGCCATGTCTGATTCCCTGGTCATGCCGTCTGAGTTCCAGGTCAAGCCTAATCCAAGTCCCAGGTCGCCAAGTCCGAGTTCCAGGTCATGCCAAGTCTGAGTTCCAGGTCAAGCCTAATCCGAGTCCCAGGGCAAGCCAAGACTGACTCACTGGTCAAGCCAAGTCCGAGTTCCAGGTCAAGCATAATCGGAGTCCCAGGTCAAGCCAAGTCTAAGTACCTGGTCAGGCCAAGTCCGAGTTCCAGATCAAGCCTAATCGGAGTCCCAGGTCAAACCAATTCCGAGTTCAAGGTCAGGCCAAGTCCGAGTTCCAGATCAAGCCTAATCTGAATCCCAGGTCATGCGAAGTCTGAGATCAAGGTCAAGCCAAGTCCGAGTTCCAGATCAAGCCTAATCTGAGTCCCAGGTAAAGCCAAGTCCGAACTCCAGGTCCAGCCTAATCGGAGCTCCAGGTCAAGCCTAATCCAAGTTCCACATCAAGCCAAGTAGGAGTCCCGGGTCAAGCCAAGTCTGTTCCAGGTCAAGCTGAATCCGAGTTCCAGATAAAGCCAAGACTGAGTCCATGGTCAAGACAAGGCTTAGTCACTGGTCAAGCCAAGACTGTCCCTGGTCAAGCCAAATCTGAGTTACAGATCATGCCAAGTCTGAGTTCCAGGGAAAGCTTAATCCGAGTTCCAGGTCAAGCCAAGTCCGAGTTCCAGGTCAAGCCTAAACCGAGTTCCAGGTCAAGCCAAGTCTGAGTTCCAGGGCAAGCCTAATCTGAGTCCCAGGTCAAGCCAAGTCCGACTTCCAGGTCCAGCCTAATCGGAGCTCCAGGTCAAGCCTAATCCGAGTCCAAGGGCAAGCCAAGACTGACTCTCTGGTCAAGCCCAGTCCGAGTTCCAGGTCAAGCCTAAGCCGAGTCCCAAGTCAAGCATAATCGGAGTCCCAGGTCAAGCCTAGTCTAAGTTTCTGTTCAGGCCAAGTCTGAGTCCCAGGTCATGGCAAGTCTGATTCCCTGGTCAAGCCAAGTCTGAGTTACAGGTCATGCCAAGTCCGAGTTCCAGGTCAAGCTAAGTCTGAGTTCCAGGGCAATCCTAATCCGAGTCCCAGGTCAAGCCAAGTCTGAGTTCCAGGTCATGCCTGATCGGGGTTCCACGTCAAGTCAAGTCCAAGATCCAGGTCATGCCAAGTCTGAGTTCCAGGACAAGCCAAGTCCGAGTTCCTGTTCAGGCCATGTCCGAGTCCCATGTCAAGCCAAGATTTAGTCCCTGGTCAAGCCAAGTCTGAGTCCCTGGACAAACCTAATCTGAGTTCTAGATCAAGCCAAGTCCAAGATCCAGGTCATGCCAAGTCTGAGTTCCAGGGAAAGCCTAATCCGAGTTCCAGGTCAAGCCAAGTCCGAGTTCCAGGTCAAGCCAAGTCCGAGTTCCAGGTCAAGCGTAAGCCGAGTCCCAGGTCAAGCATAATCGGAGTCCCAGGTAAAGCCAAGTCTAAGTTCCTGTTCAGGCCAGGTCCAAGTCCCATGTCAAGTCAAGTCTGTGACCCTGGCCAAGCCAAGTCCGAGTTCCAGGTCAAGACTAATCCGAGGTCCTGGTCAAGCCAAGACTGAGTTCCAGAGCAAGCCTACTCCGTGTCCCAGGTCAAGAAAAGTCCAATTTCCAAGTCAAGCCTAATCCGAGTTCCAGGTCAAGCCAAGACCGAGTTACAGTTCATGCCAAGGCCGAGTTCCAGGTCAAGCCTAATCCGAGTCCCAGGTCAAGCCAAGTCTGAGTTCCAGGTCAAGCCTAATCCGAGTCCCAGGTCATGCCAAGTCCGAAGTCCTTGGTCAAGCTAAGATTTAGTCCCTGGTCAAGCCATGTCTGAGTCCCTGGACAAGCCTAATCTGAGTTCCAGATCAAGCCAAGTCCAAGATCCAGGACATGCCAAGTCTGAGTCCCATGTCAAGCCAAGTCCGAGTTCCAGGTCAAGCCTAATCCGAGTCCCAGGGCAAGCCAAGACTGACTCACTGGTCAAGGCAAATCTGAGTTCCAGGTCAAGCCTAATCCAAGTCCCAGGTCAAGCCATGTCCGAGTTCCAGGTCATGCCAAGTCTTAGTTCCAGGTCAAGCCTAATCCGAGCCCCTGGGCAAGCCAAGACTGACTCACTGGTCAGGCCAAGTCCGATTTCCAGATCAAGCCTAATCTGAGTTCCAGGTCAAGCCAAGTCCGAGCTCCAGGTCAAGCCTAATCCAAGTTCCACATCAAGCCAAGTAGGAGTCCCCGGTCAAGCCAAGTCTGAGTTCCAGGTCAAGCCGAATCTGAGTTCCAGATAAAGCCAAGACTGAGTCCATGGTCAAGACAAGACATAGTCACTGGTCAAGCCAAGTCTGAGTCCCTGGTCAAGCCAAGTGTGAGGTACAGGTTATGCCAAGTCTGAGTTCCAGGGAAAGCCTAACCCGAGTTCCAGGTCAAGCCAAGTCTGAGTTCCAGGTCAAGCCTAAACCGAGTTCCAGGTCAAGCCAAGTCTGAGTTCCAGGACAAGCCTAAGCCGAGTCCCAAGTCAAGCATAATCAGAGTCCCAGGTCAAGCCAAGACTAAGTTCCTGTTCAGGCCAAGTCCGAGTCCCATGTCAAGCCAAGTCTGAGTCCCAGGTCATGCCAAGTCTGATTCCCTGGTCAAGCCAAGTCTGAGTTACAGGTCATGCCAAGTCCGAGTTCCAGGTCAAGCTAAGTGTTAGTTCTAGGGCAATCCTAATCCGAGTCCCAGGTCAAGACAAGTCCGAGTTCCAGGTCAAGCCTGATCGGAGTTCCACGTCAAGTCAAGTCTGTGACCCTGGCCAAGCCACGTCCGAGTTCCAGGTCAAGACTAATCCGAGTTCCTGGTCAAGCCAAGACAGAGTTCCAGGGCAAGCCTACTCCGAGTCCCAGGTCAAGAAAAGTCCGATTTCTAAGTCAAGCCTAATCCGAGTTCCAGGTCAAGCCAAGTCTGAATCCCTGGTCAAGCCAAGTCCGAGTTACAGGTCATGCCAAGGCCGAATTCCAGGTCAAGCCTAATCCGAGATCCAGGTCAAGCCTAATCCGAGTCCCAGGTCAAGCCAAGTCTGAGTTCCAGTTCAAGCCTAATCCGAGTCCCAGGTCATGCCAAGTCCGAAGTCCTTGGTCAAGCCAAGATTTAGTCCCTGGTCAAGCCATGTCTGAGTGCCTGGACAAGCCTAATCTCAGTTCCAGATCAAGCTAGGTCCAAGATCCAGGTCATGCCAAGTCTGAGTTCCAGGGAAAGCCTAATCCGAGTTCCAGGTCAAGCCAAGTCCGAGTTCCAGGTCAAGCCAAGTCCGAGTTCCAGGTCAAGCCTAAACCGAGTTCCAGGTCAAGCCTAAGCCGAGTCCCAGGTCAAGCATAATCGGAGTCCCAGGTCAAGCCAAGTCTAAGTTCCTGTTCAGGCCAAGTCCGAGTCCCATGTCAAGCCAAGTCCGAGTTCCAGGTCAAGAATAATCCGAGTTCCAGATCAAGCCTAATCTGAGTCCCAGGTCAAGCCAAGTCCGAGCTCCATGTCAAGCCTAATCCAAGTTCCACATCAAGCCAAGTAGGAGTCCCCGGTCAAGCCAAGTCTGAGTTCCAGGTCAAGCCGAATCTGAGTTCCAGATAAAGCCAAGACTGAGTCCATGGTCAAGACAAGACTTAGTCACTGGTCAAGCCAAGTCTGAGTCCCTGATCAAGCCAAGTCTGAGTTACAAGTTATGCCAAGTCTGAGTTCCAGGTAAAGCCTAACCGTAGTTCCAGGTCAAGCCAAGTCTGAGTTCCAGGGCAAGCCTAAGCAGAGTCCCAGGTCAAGCATAATTGGAGTCCCAGGTCAAGCCAAGTCTAAGTTCCTGTCCAGGCCAAGTCCGAGTCCCATGTCAAGCCAAGTCTGAGTCCCAGGTCATGCCAAGTCTGATTCCCTGGTCATGCCGTCTGAGTTCCAGGTCAAGCCTAATCCAAGTCCCAGGTCGCCAAGTCCGAGTTCCAGGTCATGCCAAGTCTGAGTTCCAGGTCAAGCCTAATCCGAGTCGCAGGGCAAGCCAAGACTGACTCACTGGTCAAGCCAAGTCCGAGTTCCAGGTCAAGCATAATCGGAGTCCCAGGTCAAGCCAAGTCTAAGTACCTGGTCAGGCCAAGTCCGAGTTCCAGATCAAGCCTAATCTGAGTCCCAGGTCAAACCAATTCTGAGTTCAAGGTCAGGCCAAGTCAGAGTTCCAGATCAAGCCTAATCTGAATCCCAGGTCATGCCAAGTCTGAGATCAAGGTCAAGCCAAGTCCAAGTTCCAGATGAAGCCTAATCTGAGTCCCAGGTAAAGCCAAGTCCGAGCTCCAGGTCAAGCCTAATCCAAGTTCGACATCAAGCCAAGTCTGAATCCCTGGTTAAGCCAAGTCCGAGTTACAGTTCATGCCAAGGCCGAGTTCCAGGTCAAGCCTAATCCGAGATCCAGGTCAATCCAAGTCCGAGTTCTAGGTCTAGCCTAATCCGAGTCCCAGGTCAAGCCAAGTCTGAGTTCCAGGTCAAGCCTAATCCGAGTCCCAGGTCATGCCAAGTCCGAAGTCCTTGGTCAAGCCAAGATTTAGTCCCTGGTCAAGCCAAGTCTGAGTCCCTGGACAAGCCTAATCTGAGTTCCAGATCAAGCCAAGTCCAAGATCCAGGACATGCCAAGTCCGAGTCCCATGTCAAGCCAAGTCCGAGTTCCAGGTCAAGCCTAATCCCAGTCCCAGGGCAAGCCAAGACTGACTCACTGGTCAAGCCAAATCTGAGTTCCAGGTCAAGCCTAATCCAAGTCCCAGGTCAAGCCATGTCCGAGTTCCAGGTCATGCCAAGTCTTAGTTCCAGGTCAAGCCTAATCCGAGCTCCTGGGCAAGCCAAGACTGACTCACTGGTCAGGCCAAGTCCGATTTCCAGATCAAGCCTAATCTGAGTTCCAGGTCAAGCCAAGTCCGAGCTCCAGGTCAAGCCTAATCCAAGTTCCACATCACGCCAAGTAGGAGTCCCCGGTCAAGCCAAGTCTGAGTTCCCGGTCAAGCCGAATCTGAGTTCCAGATAAAGCCAAGACTGAGTCCATGGTCAAGACAAGACTTAGTCACTGGTCAAGCCAAGTCTGAGTCCCTGGTCAAGCCAAGTGTGAGGTACAGGTTATGCCAAGTCTGAGTTCCAGGGAAAGCCTTATCCGAGTTCCAGGTCAAGCCAAGTCTGAGTTACAGGACAAGCCTAAGCCGAGTCCCAAGTCAAGCATAATCAGAGTCCCATGTCAAGCCAAGTCTGAGACCCAGGTCATGCCAAGTCTGATTCCCTGGTCAGGCCAAGTCTGAGTTACAGGTCATGCCAAGTCCGAGTTCCAGGTCAAGCTAAGTGTGAGTTCCAGGGCAATCCTAATCCGAGTTCCAGGTCAAGCCTGATCGGAGTTCCACGTCAAGTCAAGTCTGTGACCCTGGCCAAGCCACGTCCGAGTTCCAGGTCAAGACTAATCCAAGATCCTGGTCAAGCCAAGACAGAGTTCCAGGGCAAGCCTACTCCGAGTCCCAGGTCAAGAAAAGTCCGATTTCTAAGTCGAGCCTAATCCGAGTTCCAGGTCAACCCAAGTCTGAATCCCTGGTCAAGCCAAGTCCGAGTTACAGGTCATGCCAAGGCCGAAATCCAGGTCAAGCCTAATCCGAGATCCAGGTCAAGCCTAATCCGAGTCCCAGGTCAAGCCAAGTCTGAGTTCCAGTTCAAGCCTAATCCGAGTCCCAGGTCATGCCAAGTCCGAAGTCCTTGGTCAAGCCAAGATTTAGTCCCTGGTCAAGCCATGTCTGAGTCCCTGGACAAGCCTAATCTGAGTTCCAGATCAAGCTAGGTCCAAGATCCAGGTCATGCCAAGTCTGTGTTCCAGGGAAAGCCTAATCCGAGTTCCAGGTCAAGCCAAGTCCGAGTTCCAGGTCAAGCCCAGTCCGAGTTCCAGGTCAAGCCTAAACCGAGTTCCAGGTCAAGCCTAAGCCGAGTCCCAGGTCAAGCATAATCGGAGTCCCAGGTCAAGCCAAGTCTAAGTTCCTGTTCAGGCCAAGTCCGAGTCCCATGTCAAGACAAGTCTGAGTCCCAGGTCAAGCCAAGTCTGATTCCCTGGTCAAGCCAAGTCCGAGTCCCAGGTCAAGCCAAGTCCGAGTTCCAGGTCATGCCGTCTGAGTTCAAGGTCAAGCCTAATCCAAGTCCCAGGTCAAGCCAACTCCGAGTTCCAGGTCATGCCAAGTCTGAGTTCCAGGTCAAGCCTAATCCGAGTCCCAGGGCAAGTCAAGACTAACTCACTGGTCAAGCCAAGTCCGAGTTCCAGGTCAAGCATAATCCGAGTTCCAGATCAAGCTTAATCTGAGTCCCAGGTCAAGCCAAGTCCGAACTCCAGGTCAAACCTAATCCAAGTTCCACATCAAGCCAAGTAGGAGTCCCCGGTCAAGCCCAGTCTGAGTTCCAGGTCAAGCCGAATCTGAGTTCCAGATAAAGCCAAGACTGAGTCCACGGTCAAGACAAGACTTAGTCACTGGTCAAGCCAAGTCTGAGTTACAGGTTATGCCTAGTCTGAGTTCCAGGGAAAGCCTAACCGTAGTTCCAGGTCAAGCCAAGTCTGAGTTCCAGGTCAAGCCTAAACCGGGTTCCAGGTCAAGCATTGTCTGAGTTCCAGGGCAAGCCTAAGCCGAGTCCCAGGTTAAGCCAAGTCTAAGTTCCTGTCCAGGCCAAGTCCGAGTCCCATGTCAAGCCAAGTCTGAGTCCCAGGTCATGCCATGTCTGATTCCCTGGTCATGCCGTCTGAGTTCCAGGTCAAGCCTAATCCAAGTCCCAGGTCGCCAAGTCCGAGTTCCAGGTCATGCCAAGTCTGAGTTCCAGGTCAAGCCTAATCCGAGTCCCAGGGCAAGCCAAGACTGACTCACTGGTCAAGCCAAGTCCGAGTTCCAGGTCAAGCATAATCGGAGTCCCAGGTCAAGCCAAGTCTAAGTACCTGGTCAGGCCAAGTCCGAGTTCCAGATCAAGCCTAATCGGAGTCCCAGGTCAAACCAATTCCGAGTTCAAGGTCAGGCCAAGTCCGAGTTCCAGATCAAGCCTAATCTGAATCCCAGGTCATGCGAAGTCTGAGATCAAGGTCAAGCCAAGTCCGAGTTCCAGATCAAGCCTAATCTGAGTCCCAGGTAAAGCCAAGTCCGAACTCCAGGTCCAGCCTAATCGGAGCTCCAGGTCAAGCCTAATCCAAGTTCCACATCAAGCCAAGTAGGAGTCCCGGGTCAAGCCAAGTCTGTTCCAGGTCAAGCTGAATCCGAGTTCCAGATAAAGCCAAGACTGAGTCCATGGTCAAGACAAGGCTTAGTCACTGGTCAAGCCAAGACTGTCCCTGGTCAAGCCAAATCTGAGTTACAGATCATGCCAAGTCTGAGTTCCAGGGAAAGCTTAATCCGAGTTCCAGGTCAAGCCAAGTCCGAGTTCCAGGTCAAGCCTAAACCGAGTTCCAGGTCAAGCCAAGTCTGAGTTCCAGGGCAAGCCTAATCTGAGTCCCAGGTCAAGCCAAGTCCGACTTCCAGGTCCAGCCTAATCGGAGCTCCAGGTCAAGCCTAATCCGAGTCCAAGGGCAAGCCAAGACTGACTCTCTGGTCAAGCCCAGTCCGAGTTCCAGGTCAAGCCTAAGCAGAGTCCCAAGTCAAGCATAATCGGAGTCCCAGGTCAAGCCTAGTCTAAGTTTCTGTTCAGGCCAAGTCTGAGTCCCAGGTCATGGCAAGTCTGATTCCCTGGTCAAGCCAAGTCTGAGTTACAGGTCATGCCAAGTCCGAGTTCCAGGTCAAGCTAAGTCTGAGTTCCAGGGCAATCCTAATCCGAGTCCCAGGTCAAGCCAAGTCTGAGTTCCCGGTCATGCCTGATCGGGGTTCCACGTCAAGTCAAGTCCAAGATCCAGGTCATGCCAAGTCTGAGTTCCAGGACAAGCCAAGTCCGAGTTCCTGTTCAGGCCATGTCCGAGTCCCATGTCAAGCCAAGATTTAGTCCCTGGTCAAGCCAAGTCTGAGTCCCTGGACAAACCTAATCTGAGTTCTAGATCAAGCCAAGTCCAAGATCCAGGTCATGCCAAGTCTGAGTTCCAGGGAAAGCCTAATCCGAGTTCCAGGTCAAGCCAAGTCCGAGTTCCAGGTCAAGCCAGGTCCGAGTTCCAGGTCAAGCGTAAGCTGAGTCCCAGGTCAAGCATAATCGGAGTCCCAGGTAAAGCCAAGTCTAAGTTCCTGTTCAGGCCAGGTCCAAGTCCCATGTCAAGTCAAGTCTGTGACCCTGGCCAAGCCAAGTCCGAGTTCCAGGTCAAGACTAATCCGAGGTCCTGGTCAAGCCAAGACTGAGTTCCAGAGCAAGCCTACTCCGTGTCCCAGGTCAAGAAAAGTCCAATTTCCAAGTCAAGCCTAATCCGAGTTCCAGGTCAAGCCAAGACCGAGTTACAGTTCATGCCAAGGCCGAGTTCCAGGTCAAGCCTAATCCGAGTCCCAGGTCAAGCCAAGTCTGAGTTCCAGGTCAAGCCTAATCCGAGTCCCAGGTCATGCCAAGTCCGAAGTCCTTGGTCAAGCTAAGATTTAGTCCCTGGTCAAGCCATGTCTGAGTCCCTGGACAAGCCTAATCTGAGTTCCAGATCAAGCCAAGTCCAAGATCCAGGACATGCCAAGTCTGAGTCCCATGTCAAGCCAAGTCCGAGTTCCAGGTCAAGCCTAATCCGAGTCCCAGGGCAAGCCAAGACTGACTCACTGGTCAAGGCAAATCTGAGTTCCAGGTCAAGCCTAATCCAAGTCCCAGGTCAAGCCATGTCCGAGTTCCAGGTCATGCCAAGTCTTAGTTCCAGGTCAAGCCTAATCCGAGCCCCTGGGCAAGCCAAGACTGACTCACTGGTCAGGCCAAGTCCGATTTCCAGATCAAGCCTAATCTGAGTTCCAGGTCAAGCCAAGTCCGAGCTCCAGGTCAAGCCTAATCCAAGTTCCACATCAAGCCAAGTAGGAGTCCCCGGTCAAGCCAAGTCTGAGTTCCAGGTCAAGCCGAATCTGAGTTCCAGATAAAGCCAAGACTGAGTCCATGGTCAAGACAAGACATAGTCACTGGTCAAGCCAAGTCTGAGTCCCTGGTCAAGCCAAGTGTGAGGTACAGGTTATGCCAAGTCTGAGTTCCAGGGAAAGCCTAACCCGAGTTCCAGGTCAAGCCAAGTCTGAGTTCCAGGTCAAGCCTAAACCGAGTTCCAGGTCAAGCCAAGTCTGAGTTACAGGACAAGCCTAAGCCGAGTCCCAAGTCAAGCATAATCAGAGTCCCAGGTCAAGCCAAGACTAAGTTCCTGTTCAGGCCAAGTCCGAGTCCCATGTCAAGCCAAGTCTGAGTCCCAGGTCATGCCAAGTCTGATTCCCTGGTCAAGCCAAGTCTGAGTTACAGGTCATGCCAAGTCCGAGTTCCAGGTCAAGCTAAGTGTTAGTTCTAGGGCAATCCTAATCCGAGTCCCAGGTCAAGACAAGTCCGAGTTCCAGGTCAAGCCTGATCGGAGTTCCACGTCAAGTCAAGTCTGTGACCCTGGCCAAGCCACGTCCGAGTTCCAGGTCAAGACTAATCCGAGTTCCTGGTCAAGCCAAGACAGAGTTCCAGGGCAAGCCTACTCCGAGTCCCAGGTCAAGAAAAGTCCGATTTCTAAGTCAAGCCTAATCCGAGTTCCAGGTCAAGCCAAGTCTGAATCCCTGGTCAAGCCAAGTCCGAGTTACAGGTCATGCCAAGGCCGAATTCCAGGTCAAGCCTAATCCGAGATCCAGGTCAAGCCTAATCCGAGTCCCAGGTCAAGCCAAGTCTGAGTTCCAGTTCAAGCCTAATCCGAGTCCCAGGTCATGCCAAGTCCGAAGTCCTTGGTCAAGCCAAGATTTAGTCCCTGGTCAAGCCATGTCTGAGTCCCTGGACAAGCCTAATCTGAGTTCCAGATCAAGCTAGGTCCAAGATCCAGGTCATGCCAAGTCTGAGTTCCAGGGAAAGCCTAATCCGAGTTCCAGGTCAAGCCAAGTCCGAGTTCCAGGTCAAGCCAAGTCCGAGTTCCAGGTCAAGCCTAAACCGAGTTCCAGGTCAAGCCTAAGCCGAGTCCCAGGTCAAGCATAATCGGAGTCCCAGGTCAAGCCAAGTCTAAGTTCCTGTTCAGGCCAAGTCTGAGTCCCATGTCAAGCCAAGTCCGAGTTCCAGGTCAAGAATAATCCGAGTTCCAGATCAAGCCTAATCTGAGTCCCAGGTCAAGCCAAGTCCGAGCTCCATGTCAAGCCTAATCCAAGTTCCACATCAAGCCAAGTAGGAGTCCCCGGTCAAGCCCAGTCTGAGTTCCAGGTCAAGCCGAATCTGAGTTCCAGATAAAGCCAAGACTGAGTCCATGGTCAAGACAAGACTTAGTCACTGGTCAAGCCAAGTCTGAGTCCCTGATCAAGCCAAGTCTGAGTTACAGGTTATGCCAAGTCTGAGTTCCAGGGAAAGCCTAACCGTAGTTCCAGGTCAAGCCAAGTCTGAGTTCCAGGGCAAGCCTAAGCAGAGTCCCAGGTCAAGCATAATTGGAGTCCCAGGTCAAGCCAAGTCTAAGTTCCTGTCCAGGCCAAGTCCGAGTCCCATGTCAAGCCAAGTCTGAGTCCCAGGTCATGCCAAGTCTGATTCCCTGGTCATGCCGTCTGAGTTCCAGGTCAAGCCTAATCCAAGTCCCAGGTCGCCAAGTCCGAGTTCCAGGTCATGCCAAGTCTGAGTTCCAGGTCAAGCCTAATCCGAGTCGCAGGGCAAGCCAAGACTGACTCACTGGTCAAGCCAAGTCCGAGTTCCAGGTCAAGCATAATCGGAGTCCCAGGTCAAGCCAAGTCTAAGTACCTGGTCAGGCCAAGTCCGAGTTCCAGATCAAGCCTAATCTGAGTCCCAGGTCAAACCAATTCTGAGTTCAAGGTCAGGCCAAGTCAGAGTTCCAGATCAAGCCTAATCTGAATCCCAGGTCATGCCAAGTCTGAGATCAAGGTCAAGCCAAGTCCAAGTTCCAGATGAAGCCTAATCTGAGTCCCAGGTAAAGCCAAGTCCGAGCTCCAGGTCAAGCCTAATCCAAGTTCGACATCAAGCCAAGTCTGAATCCCTGGTTAAGCCAAGTCCGAGTTACAGTTCATGCCAAGGCCGAGTTCCAGGTCAAGCCTAATCCGAGATCCAGGTCGATCCAAGTCCGAGTTCTAGGTCTAGCCTAATCCGAGTCCCAGGTCAAGCCAAGTCTGAGTTCCAGGTCAAGCCTAATCCGAGTCCCAGGTCATGCCAAGTCCGAAGTCCTTGGTCAAGCCAAGATTTAGTCCCTGGTCAAGCCAAGTCTGAGTCCCTGGACAAGCCTAATCTGAGTTCCAGATCAAGCCAAGTCCAAGATCCAGGACATGCCAAGTCCGAGTCCCATGTCAAGCCAAGTCCGAGTTCCAGGTCAAGCCTAATCCCAGTCCCAGGGCAAGCCAAGACTGACTCACTGGTCAAGCCAAATCTGAGTTCCAGGTCAAGCCAAGTCTAAGTTCCTGTTCAGGCCAAGTCCGAGTCCCATGTCAAGACAAGTCTGAGTCCCAGGTCAAGCCAAGTCTGATTCCCTGGTCAAGCCAAGTCCGAGTCCCAGGTCAAGCCAAGTCCGAGTTCCAGGTCATGCCGTCTGAGTTCAAGGTCAAGCCTAATCCAAGTCCCAGGTCAAGCCAAGTCCGAGTTCCAGGTCATGCCAAGTCTGAGTTCCAGGTCAAGCCTAATCCGAGTCCCAGGGCAAGCCAAGACTAACTCACTGGTCAAGCCAAGTCCGAGTTCCAGGTCAAGCATAATCCGAGTTCCAGATCAAGCTTAATCTGAGTCCCAGGTCAAGCCAAGTCCGAACTCCAGGTCAAACCTAATCCAAGTTCCACATCAAGCCAAGTAGGAGTCCCCGGTCAAGCCCAGTCTGAGTTCCAGGTCAAGCATAATCGGAGTCCCAGGTCAAGCCAAGTCTAAGTTCCTGTTCAGGCCAAGTCCGAGTCCCATGTCAAGCCAAGTCCGAGTTCCAGGTCAAGAATAATCCGAGTTCCAGATCAAGCCTAATCTGAGTCCCAGGTCAAGCCAAGTCCGAGCTCCATGTCAAGCCTAATCCAAGTTCCACATCAAGCCAAGTAGGAGTCCCCGGTCAAGCCAAGTCCGAGTTCCAGGTCATGCCGTCTGAGTTCCAGATCAAGCCAAGTCCAAGATCCAGGACATGCCAAGTCCGAGTCCCATGTCAAGCCAAGTCCGAGTCCCATGTCAAGCCAAGTCCGAGTTCCAGGTCAAGCCTAATCCGAGATCCAGGTCAATCCAAGTCCGAGTTCTAGGTCTAGCCTAATCCGAGTCCCAGGTCAAGCCAAGTCTGAGTTCCAGGTCAAGCCTAATCCGAGTCCCAGGTCATGCCAAGTCCGAAGTCCTTGGTCAAGCCAAGATTTAGTCCCTGGTCAAGCCAAGTCTGAGTCCCTGGACAAGCCTAATCTGAGTTCCAGATCAAGCCAAGTCCAAGATCCAGGACATGCCAAGTCCGAGTCCCATGTCAAGCCCAGTCCGAGTTCCAGGTCAAGCCTAAACCGAGTTCCAGGTCAAGCCTAAGCCGAGTCCCAGGTCAAGCATAATCGGAGTCCCAGGTCAAGCCAAGTCTAAGTTCCTGTTCAGGCCAAGTCCGAGTCCCATGTCAAGACAAGTCTGAGTCCCAGGTCAAGCCAAGTCTGAGTTCCAGTTCATGCCAAGTCCGAGTCCCATGTCAAGCCCAGTCCGAGTTCCAGGTCAAGCCTAAACCGAGTTCCAGGTCAAGCCTAAGCCGAGTCCCAGGTCAAGCATAATCGGAGTCCCAGGTCAAGCCTAATCCAAGTCCCAGGTCAAGCCATGTCCGAGTTCCAGGTCATGCCAAGTCTTAGTTCCAGGTCAAGCCTAATCCGAGCTCCTGGGCAAGCCAAGACTGACTCACTGGTCAGGCCAAGTCCGATTTCCAGATCAAGCCTAATCTGAGTTCCAGGTCAAGCCAAGTCCGAGCTCCAGGTCAAGCCTAATCCAAGTTCCACATCACGCCAAGTAGGAGTCCCCGGTCAAGCCAAGTCTGAGTTCCCGGTCAAGCCGAATCTGAGTTCCAGATAAAGCCAAGACTGAGTCCATGGTCAAGACAAGACTTAGTCACTGGTCAAGCCAAGTCTGAGTCCCTGGTCAAGCCAAGTGTGAGGTACAGGTTATGCCAAGTCTGAGTTCCAGGGAAAGCCTTATCCGAGTTCCAGGTCAAGCCAAGTCTGAGTTCCAGGACAAGCCTAAGCCGAGTCCCAAGTCAAGCATAATCAGAGTCCCATGTCAAGCCAAGTCTGAGTTACAGGTCATGCCAAGTCCGAGTTCCAGGTCAAGCTAAGTGTGAGTTCCAGGGCAATCCTAATCCGAGTTCCAGGTCAAGCCTGATCGGAGTTCCACGTCAAGTCAAGTCTGTGACCCTGGCCAAGCCACGTCCGAGTTCCTGGTCAAGACTAATCCAAGATCCTGGTCAAGCCAAGACAGAGTTCCAGGGCAAGCCTACTCCGAGTCCCAGGTCAAGAAAAGTCCGATTTCTAAGTCGAGCCTAATCCGAGTTCCAGGTCAACCCAAGTCTGAATCCCTGGTCAAGCCAAGTCCGAGTTACAGGTCATGCCAAGGCCGAAATCCAGGTCAAGCCTAATCCGAGATCCAGGTCAAGCCTAATCCGAGTCCCAGGTCAAGCCAAGTCTGAGTTCCAGTTCAAGCCTAATCCGAGTCCCAGGTCATGCCAAGTCCGAAGTCCTTGGTCAAGCCAAGATTTAGTCCCTGGTCAAGCCATGTCTGAGTCCCTGGACAAGCCTAATCTGAGTTCCAGATCAAGCTAGGTCCAAGATCCAGGTCATGCCAAGTCTGTGTTCCAGGGAAAGCCTAATCCGAGTTCCAGGTCAAGCCAAGTCCGAGTTCCAGGTCAAGCCCAGTCCGAGTTCCAGGTCAAGCCTAAACCGAGTTCCAGGTCAAGCCTAAGCCGAGTCCCAGGTCAAGCATAATCGGAGTCCCAGGTCAAGCCAAGTCTAAGTTCCTGTTCAGGCCAAGTCCGAGTCCCATGTCAAGACAAGTCTGAGTCCCAGGTCAAGCCAAGTCTGATTCCCTGGTCAAGCCAAGTCCGAGTCCCAGGTCAAGCCAAGTCCGAGTTCCAGGTCATGCCGTCTGAGTTCAAGGTCAAGCCTAATCCAAGTCCCAGGTCAAGCCAAGTCCGAGTTCCAGGTCATGCCAAGTCTGAGTTCCAGGTCAAGCCTAATCTGAGTCCCAGGGCAAGCCAAGACTGACTCACTGGTCAAGCCAAGTCCGAGTTCCAGGTCAAGCATAATCCGAGTTCCAGATCAAGCTTAATCTGAGTCCCAGGTCAAGCCAAGTCCGAACTCCAGGTCAAACCTAATCCAAGTTCCACATCAAGCCAAGTAGGAGTCCCCGGTCAAGCCAAGTCTGAGTTCCAGGTCAAGCCGAATCTGAGTTCCAGATAAAGCCAAGACTGAGTCCATGGTCAAGACAAGACTTAGTCACTGGTCAAGCCAAGTCTGAGTCCCTGGTCAAGCCAAGTCTGAGTTACAGGTTATGCCAAGTCTGAGTTCCAGGGAAAGCCTAACCGTAGTTCTAGGTCAAGCCAAGTCTGAGTTCCAGGTCAAGCCTAAACCGAGTTCCAGGTCAAGCCTAAACCGGGTTCCAGGTCAAGCATTGTCTGAGTTCCAGGGCAAGCCTAAGCCGAGTCCCAGGTCAAACATAATCGGAGTCCGAGGTCAAGCCAAGTCTAAGTTCCTGTCCAGGCCAAGTCCGAGTCCCATGTCAAGCCAAGTCTGAGTCCCAGGTCATGCAAAGTCTGATTCCCTGGTCATGCCGTCTGAGTTCCAGGTCAAGCCTAATCCAAGTCCCAGGTCGCCGAGTCCGAGTTCCAGGTCATGCCAAGTCTGAGTTCCAGGTCAAGCCTAATCCGAGTCCCAGGGCAAGCCAAGACTGACTCACTGGTCAAGCCAAGTCCGAGTTTCAGGTCAAGCATAATCGGAGTCCCAGGTCAAGCCAAGTCTAAGTACCTGGTCAGGCCAAGTCCGATTTCCAGATCAAGCCTAATCTGAGTCCCAGGTCAAACCAATTCCGAGTTCAAGGTCAGGCCAAGTCCGAGTTCCAGATCAAGCCGAATCTGAGTCCCAGGTAAAGCCAAGTCCGAGCTCCAGGTCAAGCCGAATCCGAGTTCCAGATAAAGCCAAGACTGAGTCCATGGTCAAGACAAGGCTTAGTCACTGGTCAAGCCAAGACTGAGTCTCTGGTCAAGCCGAATCTGAGTTACAGATCATGCCAAGTCTGAGTTCCAGGGAAAGCTTAATCCGAGTTCCAGGTCAAGCCAAGTCCGAGTTCCAGGTCAAGCCTAAACCGAGTTCCAGGTCAAGCCAAGTCTGAGTTCCAGGGCAAGCCTAATCTGAGTCCCAGGTCAAGCCAAGTCCGACTTCCAGGTCCAGTCTAATCGGAGCTCCAGGTCAAGACTACTCCGAGTCCCAGGGCAAGCCAAGACTGACTCTCTGGTCAAGCCAGGTCCGAGTTCCAGGTCAAGCCTAAGCCGAGTCCCAAGTCAAGCATAATCGGAGTCCCAGGTCAAGCCAAGTCTAAGTTTCTGTTCAGGCCAAGTCTGAGTCCCAGGTCATGGCAAGTCTGATTCCCTGGTGAAGCCATGTCTGAGTTACAGGTCATGCCAAGTCCGAGTTCCAGGTCAAGCCAAGTCCGAGTTCCTGTTCAGGCCAAGTCCGAGTCCCATGTCAAGCCAAGATTTAGTCCCTGGTCAAGCCAAGTCTGAGTCCCTGGACAAGCCTAATCTGAGTTCCAGATCAAGCCAAGTCCAAGGTCCAGGTCATGCCAAGTCTGAGTTCCAGGGAAAGCCTAATCCGAGTTCCAGGTCAAGCCAAGTCCGAGTTCCAGGTCAAGCCTAAACCGAGTTCCAGGTCAAGCGTAAGCCGAGTCCCAGGTAAAGCCAAGTCTAAGTTCCTGTTCAGGCCAAGTCCGAGTCCCATGTCAAGTCAAGTCTGTGACCCTGGCCAAGCCAAGTCCGAGTTCCAGGTCAAGACTAATCCGAGGTCCTCGTCAAGCCAAGACTGAGTTCCAGGGCAAGCCTACTCCATGTCCCAATTCAAGAAAAGTCCGATTTCCAAGTCAAGCCTAATCCGAGTTCCAGGTCAAGCCAAGTCTGAATCCCTGGTCAAGCCAAGTCCGAGTTACAGTTCATGCCAAGGCCGAGTTCCAGGTCAAGCCGAATCCGAGATCCAGGTCAATCCAAGTCCGAGTTCTAGGTCAAGCCTAATCCGAGTCCCAGGTCAAGCCAAGTCTGAGTTCCAGGTCAAGCCTAATCCGAGTCCCAGGTCATGCCAAGTCCGAAGTCCTTGGTCAAGCCAAGATTTAGTCCCTGGTCAAGCCAAGTTTGAGTCCCTGGACAAGCCTAATCTGAGTTCCAGATCAAGCCAAGTCCAAGATCCAGGACAGGCCAAGTCCGAGTCCCATGTCAAGCCAAGTCCAAGTTCCAGGTCAAGCCTAATCTGAGTTCCATGTCAAGTCAAGTCTGTGACGCTGGCCAAGCCAAGTCCGAGTTCCAGGTCAAGGCTAATCCGAGGTCCTGGTCAAGCCAAGACTAATCCGAGGTCCTGGTCAAGCCAAGACTGAGTTCCAGGGCAAGCCTACTCCGTGTCCCAGGTCAAGAAAAGTCCGATTTCCAAGTCAAGACTAATCCGAGTTCCAGGTCAAGCCACATCGGAATCCCTGGTCAAGCCAAGTCCGAGTTACATTTCGTGCCAAGGCCGAGTTCCAGGTGAAGCCTAATCCGAGATCCAGGTCAATCCAAGTCCGAGTTCTAGGTCAAGCCTAATCCGAGTCCCAGGTCAAGCCAAGTCTGAGTTCCAGGTCAAGCCTAATCCGAGTCCCAGGTCATGCCAAGTCCGAAGTCCTTGGTCAAGCCTAATCCGAATCCCAGGTCATGCCAAGTCCGAAGTCCTTGGTCAAGCCAAGATTTAGTCCCTGGTCAAGCCAAGTCTGAGTCCCTGGACAAGCCGAATCTGAGTTCCAGATCAAGCCAAGTCCAAGATCCAGGACATGCCAAGTCTGAGTCCCATGTCAAGCCAACTCCGAGTTCCAGGTCAAGCCTAATCCAAGTCCCAGGGCAAGCCAAGATTGACTCACAGGTCAAGCCAAATTTGAGTTCCAGGTCAAGCCTAATCCCAGTCCCAGGTCAAGCCCAATCCGAGTCCCAGGTCATGCCAAGTCCGAAGTCTTTGGTCAAGCCAAGATTTAGTCCCTGGTCAAGCCAAGTCTGAGTCCCTGGACAAGCCTAATCTGAGTTCCAGATCAAGCCAAGTCCAAGATCCAGGACATGCCAAGTCCGAGTCCCATGTAAAGCCAACTCCGAGTTCCAGGTCAAGCCTAATCCAAGTCCCAGGGCAAGCCAACACTGACTCACTGGTCAAGCCAAATTTGAGTTCCAGGTCATGCCAAGTCCGAGTCCCATGTCAAGCCAAGTCTGAGTCCCAAGTCATGCCAAGTCTGATTCCCTGGTCAAGCCAAGTCTGAGTTACAGGTCATGCCAAGTCTGAGATCCAGGTTAAGCCAAGACTGAGTTCCAGGGCAAGCCTACTCCGAGTCCCAGGTCAAGAAAAGTCCGATTTCCAAGTCAAGCCTAATCCGAGTTCCAGGTCAAGCCAAGTCTGAATCCCTGGTCAAGCCAAGTCCGAGTTACAGGTCATGCCAAGGCCGAGTTCCAGGTCAAGCCTAAGCCGAGATCCAGGTCAATCCAAGTCCGAGTTCTAGGTCAAGCCTAATCCGAGTCCCAGGACAAGCCAAGTCTGAGTTCCAGGTCAAGCCTAATCCGAGTCCCAGGTCATGCCATGTCCGAAGTCCATGGTCAAGCAAAGATTTAGTCCCTGGTCAAGCCAAGTCTGAGTCCCTGGACAAGCCTAATCTGAGTTCCAGATCAAGCCAAGTCCAAGATCCAGGACATGCCAAGTCCGAGTCCCATGTCAAGCCAAGTCCGAGTTCCAGGTCAAGCCTAATCCGAGTCCCAGGGCAAGCCAAGACTGACTCACTGGTCAAGCCAAATCTGAGTTCCAGGTCAAGCCTAATCCAAGTCCCAGGTCAAGCCATGTCCGAGTTCCAGGTCATGCCAAGTCTGAGTTCCAGGTCAAGCCTAATCCGAGCCCCTGGGCAAGCCAAGACTGACTCACTGGTGAAGCCAAATCTGAGTTCCAGGTCAAGCCTAATCCAAGTCCCAGGTCAAGCCATGTCCGAGTTCCAGGTCAAGCCATGTCTGAGTTCCAGGTCAAGCCAAGTCCGAGCTCCAGGTCAAGCCTAATCGAAGTTCCACATCAAGCCAAGTAGGAGTCCCCGGTCAAGCCAAGTCTGAGTTCCCGGTCAAGCCGAATCTGAGTTCCAGATAAAGCCAAGACTGAGTCCATGGTCAAGACAAGACTTAGTCACTGGTCAAGCCAAGTCTGAGTCCCTGGTCAAGCCAAGTGTGAGGTATAGGTTATGCCAAGTCTGAGTTCCAGGGAAATCCTAACCCGAGTTCCAGGTCAAGCCAAGTCTGAGTTCCAGGTCAAGCCTAAACCGAGTTCCAGGTCAATCCAAGTCCGAGTTCCAGGACAAGCCTAAGCCGAGTCCCAAGTCAAGCATAATCAGAGTCCCAGGTCAAGCCAAGACTAAGTTCCTGTTCAGGCCAAGTCCGAGTCCCATGTCAAGCCAAGTCTGAGTCCCAGGTCATGCCAAGTCTGATTCCCTGGTCAAGCCAAGTCTGAGTTACCGGTCATGCCAAGTCCGAGTTCCAGGTCAAGCTAAGTGTGAGTTCCAGGGCAATCCTAATCCAAGTCCCAGGTCAAGCCAAGTCCGAGTTCCAGGTCAAGCCTAATCCGAGTCCCAGGTCATGCCAAGTCCGAAGTCCTTGGTCAAGCCAAGATTTAGTCCCTGGTCAAGCCATGTCTGAGTCCCTGGACAAGCCTAATCTGAGTTCCAGATCAAGCCAGGTCCAAGATCCAGGTCATGCCAAGTCTGAGTTCCAGGGAAAGCCTAATCCGAGTTCCAGGTCAAGCCAAGTCCGAGTTCCAGGTCAAGCCAAGTCCGAGTTCCAGGTCAAGCCTAAACCGAGTTCCAGGTCAGGCCTAAGCCGAGTCCCAGGTCAAGCATAATCTGAGTCCCAGGTCAAGCCAAGTCTAAGTTCCTGTTCAGGCCAAGTCCGAGTCCCATGTCAAGCCAAGTCTGAGTCCCAGGTCAAGCCAAGTCTGATTCCCTGGTCAAGCCAAGTCCGAGTCCCAGGTCAAGCCAAGTCCGAGTCCCAGGTCAAGCCAAGTCCGAGTTCCAGGTCATGCCGTCTGAGTTCAAGGTGAAGCCTAATCCGAGTCCCAGGGCAAGCCAAGACTGACTCACTGGTCAAGCCAAGTCCGAGTTCCAGGTCAAGCATAATCCGAGTTCCAGATCAAGCCTAATCTGAGTCCCAGGTCAAGCCAAGTCCGAGCTCCAGGTCAAGCCTAATCCAAGTTCCACATCAAGCTAAGTAGGAGTCCCCGGTCAAGCCAAGTCTGAGTTCCAGGTCAAGCCGAATCTGAGTTCCAGATAAAGCCAAGACTGAGTCCATGGTCAAGACAAGGCTTAGTCACTGGTCAAGCCAAGACTGAGTCCCTGGTCAAGCCAAATCTGAATTACAGATCATGCCAAGTCTGAGTTCCAGGGAAAGCTTAATCTGAGTTCCAGGTTAAGCCAAGACCGAGTTCCAGGTCAAGCCTAAACCGCGTTCCAGGTCAAGCCAAGTCTGAGTTCCAGGGCAAGCCTAATCTGAGTCCCAGGTCAAGCCAAGTCCGACTTCCAGGTCCAGCCTAATCGGAGCTCCAGGTCAAGACTAATCCGAGTCCCAGGGCAAGCCAAGACTGACTCTCTGGTCAAGCCAAGTCCGAGTTCCAGGTCAAGCCTAAGCCGAGTCCCAAGTCAAGCATAATTGGAGTCCCAGGTCAAGCCAAGTCTAAGTTTCTGTTCAGGCCAAGTCTGAGTCCCAGGTCATGGCATGTCTGATTCCCTGGTCAAGCCAAGACTGAGTTGCAGGTCATGCCAAGTCCGAGTTCCAGGTCAAGCTAAGTCTGAGTTCCAGGGCAATCCTAATCCGAGTCCCAGGTCAAGGCAAGACCGAGTTCCAGGTCAAGCCTGATCGGGGTTCCACGTCAAGTCAAGTCCAAGATCCAGGTCATGCCAAGTCTGAGTTCCAGGTCAAGCCAAGTCCAAGTTCCTGTTCAGGCCAAGTCCGAGTCCCATGTCAAGCCAAGATTTAGTCCCTGGTCAAGCCAAGTCTGAGTCCCTGGATAAGCCTAATCTCAGTTCCAGATCAAGCCAAGTCCAAGATCCAGGTCATGCCAAGTCTGAGTTCCAGGGAAAGCCTAATCCGAGTTCCAGGTCAAGCCAAGTCCGAGTTCCAGGTCAAGACTAATCCGAGGTCCTGGTCAAGCCAAGACTGAGTTCCAGGGCAAGCCTACTCCGTGTCCCAGGTCAAGAAAAGTCCAATTTCCAAGTCAAGCCTAATCCGAGTTCCAGGTCAAGCCAAGTCTGAATCCCTGGTCAAGCCAAGTCCGGGTTCCAGGTCATGCCGTCTGAGATCAAGGTCAAGCCTAATCCAAGTCCCAGGTCAAGCCAAGTCCGAGTTCCAGGTCATGCCAAGTCTGAGTTCCAGGTCAAGCCTAATCCGAGTCCCAGGGCAAGCCAAGACTGACTCACTGGTCAAGCCAAGTCTGAGTTCCAGGTCAAGCATAATCCGAGTTCCAGATCAAGCCTAATCTGAGTCCCAGGTCAAGCCAAGTCTGGGCTCCAGGTCAAGCCTAATCCAAGTTCCACATCAAGCCAAGTAGGAGTCCCCGGTCAAGCCAAGTCTGAGTTCCAGGTCAAGCCGAATCTGAGTTCCAGATAAAGCCAAGACTGAGTCCATGGTCAAGACAAGACTTAGTCACTGGTCAAGCCAAGTCTGAGTCCCTGGTCCAGCCAAGTCTGAGTTACAGGTTATGCCAAGTCTGAGTTCCAGGGAAAGCCTAACCGTAGTTCCAGGTCAAGCCAAGTCTGTGTTCCAGGTCAAGCCTAAATCGGGTTCCAGGTCAAGCATTGTCTGAGTTCCAGGGCAAGCCTAAGCCGAGTCCCAGGTCAAGCATAATCGGAGTCCCTGGTGAAGCCAAGTCTAAGTTCCTGTCCAGGCCAAGTCCTAGTCCCATGTCAAGCCAAGTCTGAGTCCCAGGTCATGCAAAGTCTGATTCCCTGGTCATGCCGTCTGAGTTCCAGGTCAAGCCTAATCCAAGTCCCAGGTCGCCAAGTCCGAGTTCCAGGTCATGCCAAGTCTGAGTTCCAGGTCAAGCCTGATCGGGGTTCCACGTCAAGTCAAGTCCAAGATCCAGGTCATGCCAAGTCTGAGTTCCAGGTCAAGCCAAGTCCAAGTTCCTGTTCAGGCCAAGTCCGAGTCCGATGTCAAGCCAAGATTTAGTCCCTGGTCAAGCCAAGTCTGAGTCCCTGGATAAGCCTAATCTCAGTTCCAGATCAAGCCAAGTCCAAGATCCAGGTCATGCCAAGTCTGAGTTCCAGGGAAAGCCTAATCCGAGTTCCAGGTCAAGCCAAGTCCGAGTTCCAGGTCAAGACTAATCCGAGGTCCTGGTCAAGCCAAGACTGAGTTCCAGGGCAAGCCTACTCCGTGTCCCAGGTCAAGAAAAGTCCAATTTCCAAGTCAAGCCTAATCCGAGTTCCAGGTCAAGCCAAGTCTGAATCCCTGGTCAAGCCAAGTCCGAGTTCCAGGTCATGCCGTCTGAGTTCAAGGTCAAGCCTAATCCAAGTCCCAGGTCAAGCCAAGTCCGAGTTCCAGGTCATGCCAAGTCTGAGTTCCAGGTCAAGCCTAATCCGAGTCCCAGGGCAAGCCAAGACTGACTCACTGGTCAAGCCAAGTCTGAGTTCCAGGTCAAGCATAATCCGAGTTCCAGATCAAGCCTAATCTGAGTCCCAGGTCAAGCCAAGTCTGAGCTCCAGGTCAAGCCTAATCCAAGTTCCACATCAAGCCAAGTAGGAGTCCCCGGTCAAGCCAAGTCTGAGTTCCAGGTCAAGCCGAATCTGAGTTCCAGATAAAGCCAAGACTGAGTCCATGGTCAAGACAAGACTTAGTCACTGGTCAAGCCAAGTCTGAGTCCCTGGTCCAGCCAAGTCTGAGTTACAGGTTATGCCAAGTCTGAGTTCCAGGGAAAGCCTAACCGTAGTTCCAGGTCAAGCCAAGTCTGTGTTCCAGGTCAAGCCTAAATCGGGTTCCAGGTCAAGCATTGTCTGAGTTCCAGGGCAAGCCTAAGCCGAGTCCCAGGTCAAGCATAATCGGAGTCCCAGGTCATGCAAAGTCTGATTCCCTGGTCATGCCGTCTGAGTTCCAGGTCAAGCCTAATACAAGTCCCAGGTCGCCAAGTCCGAGTTCCAGGTCATGCCAAGTCTGAGTTCCAGGTCAAGCCTAATCCGAGTCCCAGGGCAAGCCAAGACTGACTCACTGGTCAAGCCAAGTCCGAGTTCCAGGTCAAGCATAATCGGAGTCCCAGGTCAAGCCAAGTCTAAGTACCTGGTCAGGCCAAGTCCAAGTTCCAGATCAAGCCTAATCTGAGTCCCAGGTCAAACCAATTCCGAGTTCAAGGTCAGGCCAAGTCCGAGTTCCAGATCAAGCCGAATCTGAATCCCAGGTAAAGCCAAGTCCGAGCTCCAGGTGAAGCCTAATCCATGTTCCACATCAAGCCAAGTAGGAGTCCCGGGTCAAGCCAAGTCTGAGTTGCAGGTCAAGCCGAATCCAACTTCCAGATAAAGCCAAGACTGAGTCCATGGTCAAGACAAGGCTTAGTCACTGGTCAAGCCAAATCTGAGTTACAGATCATGCCAAGTCTGAGTTCCAGGGAAAGCTTAATCCGAGTTCCAGGTCAAGCCAAGTCCGAGTTCCAGGTCAAGCCTAAACCGAGTTCCAGGTCAAGCCAAGTCTGAGTACCAGGGCAAGCCTAATCTGAGTCCTAGGTCAAGCCAAGACCGACTTCCAGGTCCAGCCTAATCGGAGCTCCAGGTCAAGACTAATCCGAGTCCCAGGGCAAGCCAAGACTGACTCTCTGGTCAAGCCAAGTCCGAGTTCCAGGTCAAGCCTAAGCCGAGTCCCAAGTCAAGCATAATCGGAGTCCCAGGTCAAGCCAAGTCTAAGTTTCTGTTCAGGCCAAGTCTGAGTCCCAGGTCATGGCAAGTCTGATTCCCTGGTCAAGCCAAGTCTGAGTTACAGGTCATGCCAAGTCCGAGTTCCAGGTCAAGCTAAGTCTGAGTTCCAGGTCAAGCCTGATCGGGGTTCCACGTCAAGTCAAGTCCAAGATCCAGGTCATGCCAAGTCTGAGTTCCTGTTCAGGCCAAGTCCGAGTCCCATGTCAAGCCAAGATTTAGTCCCTGCTCAAGCCAAGTCTGAGTCCCTGGACAAGCCTAATCTGAGTTCCAGATCAAGCCAGTCCAAGATCCAGGTCATGCCAAGTCTGAGTTCCAGGGAAAGCCTAATCCGAGTTCCAGGTCAAGCCAAGTCCGAGTTCCAGGTCAAGCCAAGTCCGAGTTCCAGGTCAAGACTAATCCGAGGTCCTGGTCAAGCCAAGACTGAGTTCCAGAACAAGCCTACTCCGTGTCACAGGTCAAGAAAAGTCCAATTTCCAAGTCAAGCCTAATCCGAGTTCCAGGTCAAGCCAAGTCTGAATCCCTGGTCAAGCCAAGTCCGAGTTACAGTTCATGCCAAGGCCGAGTTCCAGGTCAAGCCTAATCCGAGATCCAGGTCAATCCAAGTCCGAGTTCTAGGTCAAGACTAATCCGAGTCCCAGGTCAAGCCAAGTCTGAGTTCCAGGTCAACCCTAATCCGAGTCCCAGGTCATGCCAAGTCCGAAGTCCTTGGTCAAGCCAAGATTTAGTCCCTGGTCAAGCCAAGTCTGAGTCCCTGGACAAGCCTAATCTGAGTTCCAGATCAAGCAAAGTCCAAGATCCAGGACATGCCAAGTCCGAGTCCCATGTCAAGCCAAGTCCGAGTTCCAGGTCAAGCCTAATCCGAGTCCCAGGGCAAGCCAAGACTGACTCACTGGTCAAGCCAAATCTGAGTCCCAGGTCAAGCCATGTCCGAGTTCCAGGTCATGCCAAGTCTGAGTTCCAGGTCAAGCCTAATCCGATCCCCTGGGCAAGCCAAGACTGACTCACTGCCCAGGCCAAGTCCGATTTCCAGATCAAGCCTAATCTGAGTTCCAGGTCAAGCCAAGTCCGAGCTCCAGGTCCAGCCTAATCCAAGTTCCACATCAAGCCAAGTAGGAGTCCCCGGTCAAGCCGAATCTGAGTTCCAGATAAAGCCAAGACTGAGTCCATGGTCAAGACAAGACTTAGTCACTGGTCAAGCCAAGTCTGAGTCCCTGGTCAAGCCAAGTGTGAGGTACAGGTTATGCCAAGTCTGAGTTCCAGGGAAAGCCTAACCCGAGTTCCAGGTCAAGCCAAATCTGAGTTCCAGGTCAAGCCTAAACCGAGTTCCAGGTCAAGCCAAGTCCGAGTTCCAGGTCAAGCCTAAGCCGAGTCCCAAGTCAAGCATAGTCAGAGTCCCAGGTCAAGCCAAGTCTAAGTTCCTGTTCAGGCCAAGTCCGAGTCCCATGTCAAGCCACGTCTGAGTCCCAGGTCATGCCAAGTCTGATTCCCTGATCAAGCCAAGTCTGAGTTACAGGTCATGCCAAGTCCGAGTTCCAGGTCAAGCTAAGTGTGAGTTCCAGGGCAATCCTAATCCGAGTCCCAGGTCAAGCCAAGTCCGAGTTCCAGGTCAAGCCTGATCGGAGTTCCACGTCAAGTCAAGTCTGTGACCCTGGCCAAGCCACGTCCGAGTTCCAGGTCAAGACTAATCTGAGTTCCTGGTCAAGCCAAGACTGAGTTCCAGGGCAAGCCTACTCCGTGTCCCAGGTCAAGAAAAGTCCGATTTCCAAGTCAAGCCTAATCCGAGTTCCAGGTCAAGCCAAGTCTGAATCCCTGGTCAAGCCAAGTCCGAGTTACAGTTCATGCCAAGGCTGAGTTCCAGGTCAAGCCTAATCCGAGATCCAGGTCAAGACTAATCCGAGTCCCAGGTCAAGCCACGTCTGAGTTCCAGGTCAAGCCTAATCCGAGTCCCAGGTCATGCCAAGTACGAAGTCCCTGGTCAAGCCAAGATTTAGACCCTGGTCAAGCCATGTCTGAGTCCCTGGACAAGCCTAATCTGAGTTCCAGATCAAGCCAGGTCCAAGATCCAGGTCATGCCAAGTCTGAGTTCCAGGGAAAGCCTAATCCGAGTTCCAGGTCAAGCCAAGTCCGAGTTCCAGGTCAAGCCAAGTCCGAGTTCCAGGTCAAGCCTAAACCGAGTTCCAGGTCAAGCCTAAGCCGAGTCCCAGGTCAAGCATAATCGGAGTCCCAGGTCAAGCCAAGTCTGATTCCCTGGACAAGCCAAGTCCGAGTCCCAGGTCAAGCCAAGTCCGAGTTCCAGGTCATGCCGTCTGAGTTCCAGGTCAAGCCTAATCCAAGTCCCAGGTCAAGCCAAGTCCGAGTTCCAGGTCATGCCAAGTCTGAGCTCCAGGTCAAGCCTAATCGAGTCTCAGGGCAAGCCAAGACTGACTCACTGGTCAAGCCAAGTCCGAGTTCCAGGTCAAGCATAATCGGAGTCCCAGGTCAAGCCAAGTCTAAGTACCTGGTCAGGCCAAGTCCGAGTTCCAGATCAAGCCTAATCTGAATCCCAGGTCATGCCAAGTCCGAGATCAAGGTTAAGCCATGTCCGTGTTCCAAATCAAGCCTAATCTGAGTCCCAGGTAAAGCCAAGTTCGAGCTCCAGGTCAATCATAATCCAAGTTCCAGGTCAAGACAAGTCTGAATCCCTGGTCAAGCCAAGTCCGAGTTACAGTTCATGGCAAGGCCGAGTTCCAGGTCAAGCCTAATCCGAGATCCAGGTCAATCCAAGTCCGAGGTCTAGGTCAAGCCTAATCCGAGTCCCAGGTCAAGCCAAGTCTGAGTTCCAGGTCAAGCCTAATCCGAGTCCCAGGTCATGCCAAGTCTGAAGTCCTTGGTCAAGCCAAGATTTAGTCCCTGGTCAAGCCAAGTCTGAGTCCCTGGACAAGCCTAATCTGAGTTCCAGATCAAGCCAAGTCCAAGATCCAGGACATACCAAGTCCGAGTCCCATGTCAAGCCAACTCCGAGTTCCAGGTCAAGCCAAGTCTGACTCACTGGTCAAGCCAAATTTGAGTTCCAGGTCAAGACTAATCCCAGTCCCAGGTCAAGCCAAGTCCGAGTTCCAGGTCATGCCAAGTATGAGTTCCAGGTCAAGCCTAATCCGAGGTCCTGGTCAAGCCAAGACTAATCCGAGGTCCTGGTCAAGCCAAGACTGAGTTCCAGGGCAAGCCTACTCCGTGTCCCAGGTCAAGAAAAGTCCGATTTCCAAGTCAAGCCTAATCCGAGTTCCAGGTCAAGCCACATCTGAATCCCTGGTCAAGCCAAGTCCGAGTTACAGTTCGTGCCAAGGCCGAGTTCCAGGTCAAGCCTAATCCGAGATCCAGGTCAATCCAAATCCGAGTTCTAGGTCAAGCCTAATCCGAGTCCCAGGTCAAGCCAAGTCTGAGTTCCAGGTCAAGCCTAATCCGAGTCCCAGGTCATGCCAAGTCCGAAGTCCTTGGTCAAGCCTAATCCGAGTCCCAGGTCATGCCAAGTCCGAAGTCCTTGGTCAAGCCAAGATTTAGTCCCTGGTCAAGCCAAGACAGAGTCCCTGGACAAGCCTAATCTGAGTTCCAGATCAAGCCAAGTCCAAGATCCAGGACATGCCAAGTCCGAGTCCCATGTCAAGCCAACTCCGAGTTCCAGGTCAAGCCTAATCCAAGTCCCAGGGCAAGCCAAGATTGACTCACAGGTCAAGCCAAATTTGAGTTCCAGGTCAAGCCTAATCCCAGTCCCAGGTCAAGCCCAATCCGAGTCCCAGGTCATGCCAAGTCCGAAGTCCTTGGTCAAGCCAAGATTTAGTCCCTGGTCAATCCAAGTCTGAGTCCCTGGACAAGCCTAATCTGAGTTCCAGATCAAGCCAAGTCCAAGATCCAGGACATGCCAAGTCCGAGTCCCATGTCAAGCCAACTCCGAGTTCCAGGTCAAGCCTAATCCAAGTCCCAGTGCAAGCCAACACTGACTCACTGGTCAAGCCAAATTTGAGTTCCAGGTCAAGCCTAATCCCAGTCCCAGGTCAAGCCAAGTCCGAGTTCCAGGTCATGCCAAGTCTGAGTTCCAGGTCAAACCTAATCCGAGTCCCTGGGCAAGCCAAGACTGAGTCACTGGTCAGGCCAAGTCCGAGTTCCAGATCAAGCCTAATCTGAGTCCCAGGTCAAGCCAAGTCCGAGCTCCAGGTCAAGCCTAATCCAAGTTCCACATCAAGCCAAGTAGGAGTCCCCAGTCAAGCCAAGTCTGAGTTCCAGGTCAAGCCGAATCTGAGTTCCAGATAAAGCCAAGACTGAGTCCATGGTCAAGCCAAGTCTGAGTTACAGGTTATGCCAAGTCTAAGTTCCAGTTCATGCCAAGTCTGAGTTCCACGGAAAGCCTAACCAAAGTTCCAGGTCAAGCCAAGTCTGAGTTCCAGGTCAAGCCTAAACCGGGTTCCAGGTCAAGCCATGTCTGAGTTCCAGGGCAAGCCTAATCCGAGCCCCAGGTCAAGCCAATACTGACTCACTGGTCAAGCCAAGTCCGATTTCCAGGTGAAGCGTAAGCCGAGACCCAGGTCAAGCACAATCGGAGTCCCAGGTCAACTCAAGTCTAAGTTCCTGTCCAGGCCAAGTCCGAGTCCCATGTCAAGCCAAGTCTGAGTCCCAGGTCATGCCAAGTCTTATTCCCTGGTCAAGCCAAGTCTGAGTTACAGGTCATGCCAAGTCTGAGATCCAGGTTAAGCCAAGACTGAGTTCCAGGGCAAGCCTACTCCGAGTCCCAGGTCAAGCCAAGTCTGATTCCCTGGTCAAGCCAAGTCCGAGTCCCAGGTCAAGCCAAGTCCGGTTTCCAGGTCATGCCGTCTGAGTTCCAGGTCAAGCCTAATCCAAGTCCCAGGTCAAGCCAAGTCCGAGTTCCAGGTCATGCCAAGTCTGAGCTCCAGGTCAAGCCTAATCGAGTCTCAGGGCAAGCCAAGACTGACTCACTGGTCAAGCCAAGTCCGAGTTACAGGTCAAGCATAATCGGAGTCCCAGGTCAAGCCAAGTCTAAGTACCTGGTCAGGCCAAGTCCGAGTTCCAGATCAAGCCTAATCTGAATCCCAGGTCATGCCAAGTCCGAGATCAAGGTCAAGCCAAGTCCGTGTTCCAAATCAAGCCTAATCTGAGTCCCAGGTAAAGCCAAGTTCGAGCTCCAGGTCAATCATAATCCAAGTTCCAGGTCAAGACAAGTCTGAATCCCTGGTCAAGCCAAGTCCGAGTTACAGTTCATGGCAAGGCCGAGTTCCAGGTCAAGCCTAATCCGAGATCCAGGTCAATCCAAGTCCGAGGTCTAGGTCAAGCCTAATCCGAGTCCCAGGTCAAGCCATGTCTGAGTTCCAGGTCAAGCCTAATCCGAGTCCCAGGTCATGCCAAGTCTGAAGTCCTTGGTCAAGCCAAGATTTAGTCCCTGGTCAAGCCAAGTCTGAGTCCCTGGACAAGCCTAATCTGAGTTCCAGATCAAGCCAAGTCCAAGATCCAGGACATGCCAAGTCCGAGTCCCATGTCAAGCCAACTCCGAGTTCCAGGTCAAGCCAAGACTGACTCACTGGTCAAGCCAAATTTGAGTTCCAGGTCAAGACTAATCCCAGTCCCAGGTCAAGCCAAGTCCGAGTTCCAGGTCATGCCAAGTATGAGTTCCAGGTCAAGCCTAATCCGAGTCCCAGGGCAAGCCAAGTCTGAGTCCCGGGTCAGGCCAAGTCTGATTCCCTGGTCAAGCCAAGCCTGAGTTACAGGTCATGCCAAGTCCGAGTTCCAGGTCAAGACTAATCCGAGGTCCTGGTCAAGCCAAGACTGAGTTCCAGGGCAAGCCTACTCCGTGTCCCAGGTCAAGAAAAGTCCGATTTCCAAGTCAAGCCTAATCCGAGTTCCAGGTCAAGCCACATCTGAATCCCTGGTCAAGCCAAGTCCGAGTTACAGTTCGTGCCAACGCCGAGTTCCAGGTGAAGCCTAATCCGAGATCCAGGTCAATCCAAGTCCGAGTTCTAGGTCAAGCCTAATCCGAGTCCCAGGTCAAGCCAAGTCTGAGTTCCAGGTCAAGCCTAATCCGAGTCCCAGGTCATGCCAAGTCCGAAGTCCTTGGTCAAGCCAAGATTTAGTCCCTGGTCAAGCCAAGTCTGAGTCCCTGGACAAGCCTAATCTGAGTTCCAGATCAAGCCAAGTCCAAGATCCAGGACATGCCAAGTCCGAGTCCCATGTCAAGCCAACTCCGAGTTCCAGGTCAAGCCTAATCCAAGTCCCAGGGCAAGCCAAGATTGACTCACAGGTCAAGCCAAATTTGAGTTCCAGGTCAAGCCTAATCCCAGTCCCAGGTCAAGCCCAATCCGAGTCCCAGGTCATGCCAAGTCCGAAGTCCTTGGTCAAGCCAAGATTTAGTCCCTGGTCAATCCAAGTCTGAGTCCCTGGACAAGCCTAATCTGAGTTCCAGATCAAGCCAAGTCCAAGATCCAGGACATGCCAAGTCCGAGTCCCATGTCAAGCCAACTCCGAGTTCCAGGTCAAGCCTAATCCAAGTCCCAGGGCAAGCCAACACTGACTCACTGGTCAAGCCAAATTTGAGTTCCAGGTCAAGCCTAATCCCAGTCCCAGGTCAAGCCAAGTCCGAGTTCCAGGTCATGCCAAGTCTGAGTTCCAGGTCAAACCTAATCCGAGTCCCTGGGCAAGCCAAGACTGACTCACTGGTCAGGCCAAGTCCGAGTTCCAGATCAAGCCTAATCTGAGTCCCAGGTCAAGCCAAGTCCGAGCTCCAGGTCAAGCATAATCCAAGTTCCACATCAAGCCAAGTAGGAGTCCCCAGTCAAGCCAAGTCTGAGTTCCAGGTCAAGCCGAATCTGAGTTCCAGATAAAGCCAAGACTGAGTCCATGGTCAAGCCAAGTCTGAGTTACAGGTTATGCCAAGTCTGAGTTCCAGTTCATGCCAAGTCTGAGTTCCACGGAAAGCCTAACCGTAGTTCCAGGTCAAGCCAAGTCTGAGTTCCAGGTCAAGCCTAAACCGGGTTCCAGGTCAAGCCATGTCTGAGTTCCAGGGCAAGCCTAATCCGAGCCCCAGGTCAAGCCAATACTGACTCACTGGTCAAGCCAAGTCCGATTTCCGGGTGAAGCGTAAGCCGAGACCCAGGTCAAGCACAAACGGAGTCCCAGGTCAACTCAAGTCTAAGTTCCTGTCCAGGCCAAGTCCGAGTCCCATGTCAAGCCAAGTCTGAGTCCCAGGTCATGCCAAGTCTGATTCCCTGGTCATGCCGTCTGAGTTCCAGGTCAAGCCTAATCCAAGTCCCAGGTCGCCAAGTCCGAGTTCCAGGTCATGCCAATTCTGAGTTCCAGGTCAAGCCTAATCCGAGTCCCAGGGCAAGCCAAGACTGACTCACTGGTCAAGCCAAGTCCGAGTTCCAGGTCAAGCATAATCGGAGTCCCCGGTCAAGCCAAGTCTAAGTACCTGGTCAGGCCAAGTCCGAGTTCCAGGTCAAGCCTAATCCGAGTCCCAGGTCATGCCAAGTCCGAAGTCCTTGGTCAAGCCAAGATTTAGTCCCTGGTCAAGCCAAGTCTGAGTCCCTGGACAAGCCTAATCTGAGTTCCAGATCAAGCCAAGTCCAAGATCCAGGACATGCCAAGTCCGAGTCCCATGTCAAGCCAACTCCGAGTTCCAGGTCAAGCCTAATCCAAGTCCCAGGGCAAGCCAAGATTGACTCACAGGTCAAGCCAAATTTGAGTTCCAGGTCAAGCCTAATCCCAGTCCCAGGTCAAGCCCAATCCGAGTCCCAGGTCATGCCAAGTCCGAAGTCCTTGGTCAAGCCAAGATTTAGTCCCTGGTCAATCCAAGTCTGAGTCCCTGGACAAGCCTAATCTGAGTTCCAGATCAAGCCAAGTCCAAGATCCAGGACATGCCAAGTCCGAGTCCCATGTCAAGCCAACTCCGAGTTCCAGGTCAAGCCTAATCCAAGTCCCAGGGCAAGCCAACACTGACTCACTGGTCAAGCCAAATTTGAGTTCCAGGTCAAGCCTAATCCCAGTCCCAGGTCAAGCCAAGTCCGAGTTCCAGGTCATGCCAAGTCTGAGTTCCAGGTCAAACCTAATCCGAGTCCCTGGGCAAGCCAAGACTGACTCACTGGTCAGGCCAAGTCCTAGTTCCAGATCAAGCCTAATCTGAGTCCCAGGTCAAGCCAAGTCCGAGCTCCAGGTCAAGCCTAATCCAAGTTCCACATCAAGCCAAGTAGGAGTCCCCAGTCAAGCCAAGTCTGAGTTCCAGGTCAAGCCGAATCTGAGTTCCAGATAAAGCCAAGACTGAGTCCATGGTCAAGCCAAGTCTGAGTTACAGGTTATGCCAAGTCTGAGTTCCAGTTCATGCCAAGTCTGAGTTCCACGGAAAGCCTAACCGTAGTTCCAGGTCAAGCCAAGTCTGAGTTCCAGGTCAAGCCTAAACCGGGTTCCAGGTCAAGCCATGTCTGAGTTCCAGGGCAAGCCTAATCCGAGCCCCAGGTCAAGCCAATACTGACTCACTGGTCAAGCCAAGTCCGATTTCCGGGTGAAGCGTAAGCCGAGACCCAGGTCAAGCACAAACGGAGTCCCAGGTCAACTCAAGTCTAAGTTCCTGTCCAGGCCAAGTCCGAGTCCCATGTCAAGCCAAGTCTGAGTCCCAGGTCATGCCAAGTCTGATTCCCTGGTCAAGCCAAGTCTGAGTTACAGGTCATGCCAAGTCTGAGATCCAGGTTAAGCCAAGACTGAGTTCCAGGGCAAGCCTACTCCGAGTCCCAGGTCAAGAAAAGTCCGATTTCCAAGTCAAGCCTAATCCGAGTTCCAGGTCAAGCCAAGTCTGAATACCTGGTCAAGCCAAGTCCAAGATACAGTTCATGCCAAGGCCGAGTTTCAGGTCAAGCCTAATCCGAGATCCAGGTCAATCCAAGTCCGAGTTCTATGTCAAGCCTAATCCGAGTCCCAGGTCAAGCCAAGTCTGAGTTCCAGGTCAAGCCTAATCCGAGTCCCAGGTCATGCCAAGTCCGAAGTCCTTGGTCAAACCAAGAATTAGTCCCTAGTCAAGCCAAGTCTGAGTCCCTGGACAAGCCTAATCTGAGTTCCAGATCAAGCCAAGTCCAAGATCCAGGACATGCCAAGTCCGTGTCCCATGTCAAGCCAAGTCCGAGTTCCAGGTCAAGCCTAATCCCAGTCCCAGGGCAAGCCAAGACTGACTCACTGGTCAAGCCAAATCTGAGTTCCAGGTCAAGCCTAATCCAAGTCCCAGGTCAAGCCATGTCCGAGTTCCAGGTCATGCCAAGTCTGAGTTCCAGGTCAAGCCTAATCCGAGTCCCTGGGCAAGCCAAGTCTGAGTTCCCGGTCAAGCCGAATCTGAGTTCCAGATAAAGCCAAGACTGAGTCCATGGTCAAGACAAGACTTAGTCACTGGTCAAGCCAAGTCTGAGTCCCTGGTCAAGCCAAGTGTGAGTTACAGGTTATGCCAAGTCTGAGTTCCAGGGAAAGCCTAATCCGAGTTCCAGGTCAAGCCAAGTCTGAGTTCCAGGTGAAGCCTAAACCGAGTTCCAGGTCAAGCCAAGTCCGAGTTCCAGGTCAAGCCGAAGCCGAGTCCCAAGTCAAGCATAATGGGAGTCCCAGGTCAAGCCAAGTCCGAGTCCCATGTCAAGCCAAGTCCGAGTTCCAGGTCAAGCCTAATCGGAGTTCCACATCAAGTCAAGTCTGTGACCATGGCCAAGCCACGTCCGAGTTCCAGGTCAAGCCTAAGCCGAGTCCCAAGTCAAGCATAATCGGAGTCCCAGGTCAAGCCAAGTCTAAGTTCCTGTTCAGGCCAAGTCCGAGTCCCATGTCAAGCCAAGTCTGAGTCCCAGGTCATGCCAAGTCTGATTCCCTGGTTAAGCCAATTCTGAGTTACAGGTCATGCCAAGTCCGAGTTCCAGGTCAAGCTAAGTGTGAGTTCCAGGGCAATCCTAATCCGAGTCCCATGTCAAGCTAAGTCCGAGTTCCAGGTCAAGCCTGATCGGAGTTCCACGTCAAGTCAAGTCTGTGACCCTGGCCAAGCCACGTCCGAGTTCCAGGTCAAGACTAATCCGAGTTCCTGGTCAAGCCAAGACTGAGTTCCAGGGCAAGCCTACTCCGAGTCCCAGGTCAAGAAAAGTCCGATTTCCAAGTCAAGCCTAATCCGAGTTCCAGGTCAAGCCAAGTCTGAATCCCTGGTCAAGCCAAGTCCGAGTTACAGTTCATGCCATGGCCCAGTTCCAGGTCAAGCCTAATCCGAGTCCCAGGTCATGCCAAGTCCGAAGTCCTTGGTCAAGCCAAGATTTAGTCCCTGGTCAAGCCATGTCTGAGTCCATGGACAAGCCTAATCTGAGTTCCAGATCAAGCCAAGTCCACGATCCAGGTCAGGCGAAGACTGAGTTCCAGGGAAAGACTAATCCGAGTTCCAGGTCAAGCCAAGTCCGAGTACCAGGTCAAGCCTAAACCGAGTTCCAGGTCATGCCTAAGCCGAGTCCCAGGTCAAGCATAATCGGAGTCCCAGGTCAAGCCAAGTCTAAGTTCCTGTTCAGGCCAAGTCCGAGTCCCATGTCAAGCCAAGTCTGAGTCCCAGGTCAAGCCAAGTCTGATTCCCTGGTCAAGCCAAGTCCGAGACCCAGGTCAAGTCAAGTCCGAGTTCCAGGTCATGCCGTCTGAGTTCAAGGTCAAGCCTAATCCAAGTCCCAGGTCAAGCCAAGTCCGAGTTCCAGGTCATGCCAAGTCTGAGTTCCAGGTCAAGCCTAATCCGAGTCCCAGGGCAAGCCAAGACTGACTCACTGGTCAAGCCAAGTCCGAGTTCCAGGTCAAGCATAATCGCAGTCCCAGGTCGAGCCAAGTCTAAGTACCTGGTCAGGCCAAGTCCGAGTTCCAGATCAAGCCTAATCTGAGTCCCAGGTCAAACCAATTCTGAGTTCAAGGTCAAGCCAATTCCGAGTTCCAGATCAAGCCTAATCTGAGGCCCAGGCCAGGCCAAGTCCGAGCTCCAGGTCAAGCCTAATCCAAGTTCCACATCAAGACAAGTAGGAGTCCCCGGTCAAGCCAAGTCTGAGTTCCAGGTCAACCCGAATCTGAGTTCCAGATAAAGCCCAGACTGAGTCCATGGTCAAGACAAGGCTTAGTCCCAGGTCAAGCCAAGTCTGATTCCCTGGTCAAGCCAAGTCTGAGTTACAGGTCATGCCAAGTCCCAGGTCAAGTCAAGTCCGAGTTCCAGGTCAAGCCTAATCGGATTTCCATGTCAAGTCAAGTCTGTGACCCTGGCCAAGCCAAGTCCGAGTTCCAGGTCAAGACTAATCCGAGGTCCTGGTCAAGCCTAGACTGAGTTCCAGGGCAAGCCTACTCCGTGTCCGAGGTCATGAAAAGTCCGATTTCCAAGTCAAGCCTAATCCTAGTTCCAGGTCAAGCCAAGTCTGAATCCCTGGTCAAGCCAAGTTCGAGTTACAGTTCATGCCAAGGCCAAGTTGCAGGTCAAGCCTAATCCGAGATCCAGGTCAAGACTAATCCGAGGTCCTGGTCAAGCCTAGACTGAGTTCCAGGGCAAGCCTACTCCGTGTCCGAGGTCATGAAAAGTCCGATTTCCAAGTCAAGCCTAATCCTAGTTCCAGGTCAAGCCAAGTCTGAATCCCTGGTCAAGCCAAGTTCGAGTTACAGTTCATGCCAAGGCCAAGTTGCAGGTCAAGCCTAATCCGAGTTCCAGGTCAAGACTAATCCGAGGTCCTGGTCAAGCCTAGACTGAGTTCCAGGGCAAGCCTACTCCGTGTCCGAGGTCATGAAAAGTCCGATTTCCAAGTCAAGCCTAATCCTAGTTCCAGGTCAAGCCAAGTCTGAATCCCTGGTCAAGCCAAGTTCGAGTTACAGTTCATGCCAAGGCCAAGTTGCAGGTCAAGCCTAATCCGAGATCCAGGTCAATCCAAGTCCGAGTTCTAGGTCAAGCCTAATCCGAGTCCCAGGTCAAGCCAAGTCTGAGTTCCAGGTCAAGCCTAATCGGAGGCCCAGGTCATGCCAAGTCCGAAGTCCTTGGTCAAGCCAAGATTTAGTCCCTGGTCAAGCCAAGTCTGAGTCCCTGGACAACTCTAATCTGAGTTCCAGATCAAGCCATGTCCAAGATCCAGGACATGCCAATTCCGAGTCCCATGTCAAGCCAAGTCCGAGTTCCAGGTCAAGCCTAAGCCGAGTCCCAGGTCAAGCATAATCGGAGTCCCAGGTCAAGCCAAGTCTAAGTTCCTGTTCAGGCCAAGTCCGAGTCCCATGTCAAGCCAAGTCTGAGTCCCAGGTCAAGCCAAGTCTGATTCCCTGGTCAAGCCAAGTCTGAGTTACAGGTCATGCCAAGTCTGAGTTCCAGGTCAAGCCAAGTCTGAGTTCCAGGGCAATCCTAATTCGAGTCCCATGTCAAGCCAAGTCCGAGTTCCAGGTCAAGCCTGATCGGAGTTCCACGTCAAGTCAAGTCTGTGACCCTGGCCAAGCCACGTCCGAGTTCCAGGTCAAGACTAATCCGAGTTCCTGGTCAAGCCAAGACTGAGTTCCAGGGCAAGCCTACTCCGAGTCCCAGGTCAAGAAAAGTCCGATTTCCAAGTCAAGCCTAATCCGAGTTCCAGGTCAAGCCAAGTCTGAATCCCTGGTCAAGCCAAGTCCGAGTTACAGTTCATGCCAAGGCCCAGTTCCAGGTCAAGCCTAATCCGAGTCCCAGGTCATGCCAAGTCCGAAGTCCTTGGTCAAGCCAAGATTTAGTCCCTGGTCAAGCCAAGTCTGAGTCCCTGGACAACTCTAATCTGAGTTCCAGATCAAGCCATGTCCAAGATCCAGGACATGCCAAGTCCGAGTCCCATGTCAAGACAAGTCCGAGTCCCAGGTCAAGCCTAATCCGACTCCCAGGGCAAGCCAAGTCTGACTCACTGGTCAAGCCAAATCTGAGTTCCAGGTCAAGCCTAATCCAAGTCCCAGGTCAAGCCAAGTCCGAGTTCCAGGTCATGCCAAGTCTGAGTCCCTGGTCAAACCAAGTCTGAGTTACAGGTTATGCCAAGTCTGAGTTCCAGGGAAAGCCTAACCCGAGTTCCAGGTCAAGCCAAGTCTGAGTTCCAGGTCAAGCCAAGTCTGAGTTACAGGTTATGCCAAGTCTGAGTTCCAGGGAAAGCCTAAACCGAGTTCCTGGTCAAGCCAAGTCTGAGTTCCAGGGCAAGCCTAATCTGAGTCCCAGGTCAAGCCAAGTCCGACTTCCAGGTCAAGCCTAATCGGAGCTCCAGGTCAAGCCGAATCCGAGTCCCAGGGCAAGCCAAGACTGACTCACTGGTCAAGCCAAGTCCGAGTTCCAGGTCAAGCCTAAGCCGAGTCCCAGGTCAAGCATAATCGGAGTCCCAGGTCAAGCCAAGTCTAAGTTCCTGTTCAGGCCAAGTCCGAGTCCCATGTCAAGCCAAGTCTGAGTCCCAGGTCAAGCCAAGTCTGATTCCCTGGTCAAGCCAATTCTGAGTTACAGGTCATGCCAAGTCTGAGTTCCAGGTCAAGCCAAGTCTGAGTTCCAGGTCAAGCCTAATCCGAGTCCCAGGGCAAGCCAAGACTGACTCACTGGTCAAGCCAAGTCCGAGTTCCAGGTCAAGCATAATCGCAGTCCCAGGTCAAACCAATTCTGAGTTCAAGGTCAAGCCAATTCCGAGTTCCAGATCAAGCCTAATCTGAGGCCCAGGCCAAGCCAAGTCCGAGCTCCAGGTCAAGCCTAATCCAAGTTCCACATCAAGCCAAGTAGGAGTCCCCGGTCAAGCCAAGTCTGAGTTCCAGGTCAAGCCGAATCTGAGTTCCAGATAAAGCCCAGACTGAGTCCATGGTCAAGACAAGGCTTAGTCCCAGGTCAAGCCAAGTCTGATTCCCTGGTGAAGCCAAGTCTGAGTTACAGGTCATGCCAAGTCCGAGTCCCAGGTCAAGTCAAGTCCGAGTTCCAGGTCAAGCCTAATCGGATTTCCATGTCAAGTCAAGTCTGTGACCCTGGCCAAGCCAAGTCCGAGTTCCAGGTCAAGACTAATCCGAGGTCCTGGTCAAGCCTAGACTGAGTTCCAGGGCAAGCCTACTCCGTGTCCGAGGTCATGAAAAGTCCGATTTCCAAGTCAAGCCTAATCCTAGTTCCAGGTCAAGCCAAGTCTGAATCCCTGGTCAAGCCAAGTTCGAGTTACAGTTCATGCCAAGGCCAAGTTGCAGGTCAAGCCTAATCCGAGATCCAGGTCAATCCAAGTCCGAGTTCTAGGTCAAGCCTAATCCGAGTCCCAGGTCAAGCCAAGTCTGAGTTCCAGGTCAAGCCTAATCGGAGGCCCAGGTCATGCCAAGTCCGAAGTCCTTGGTCAAGCCAAGATTTAGTCCCTGGTCAAGCCAAGTCTGAGTCCCTGGACAACTCTAATCTGAGTTCCAGATCAAGCCATGTCCAAGATCCAGGACATGCCAATTCCGAGTCCCATGTCAAGCCAAGTCCGAGTTCCAGGTCAAGCCTAAGCCGAGTCCCAGGTCAAGCATAATCGGAGTCCCAGGTCAAGCCAAGTCTAAGTTCCTGTTCAGGCCAAGTCCGAGTCCCATGTCAAGCCAAGTCTGAGTCCCAGGTCAAGCCAAGTCTGATTCCCTGGTCAAGCCAAGTCTGAGTTACAGGTCATGCCAAGTCTGAGTGCCAGGTCAAGCCAAGTCTGAGTTCCAGGTCAAGCCTAATCCGAGTCCCAGGGCAAGCCAAGACTGACTCACTGGTCAAGCCATGTCCGAGTTCCAGGTCAAGCATAATCGCAGTCCCAGGTCGAGCCAAGTCTAAGTTCCTGTTCAGGCCAAGTCCGAGTCCCATGTCAAGCCAAGTCTGAGTCCCAGGTCAAGCCAAGTCTGATTCCCTGGTCAAGCCAAGTCTGAGTTACAGGGCAAGCCTACACCGAGTCCCAGGTCAAGAAAAGTCCGATTTCCAAGTCAAGCCTAATCCGAGTTCCAGGTCAAGCCAAGTCTGAATCCCTGGTCAAGCCAAGTCCGAGTTACAGTTCATGCCAAGGCCCAGTTCCAGGTCAAGCCTAATCCGAGTCCCAGGTCATGCCAAGTCCGAAGTCCTTGGTCAAGCCAAGATTTAGTCCCAGGTCAAGCCAAGTCTGAGTTCCAGGTCAAGCCTAATCGGAGGCCCAGGTCATGCCAAGTCCGAAGTCCTTGGTCAAGCCAAGATTTAGTCCCTGGTCAAGCCAAGTCTGAGTCCCTGGACAACTCTAATCTGAGTTCCAGATCAAGCCATGTCCAAGATCCAGGACATGCCAATTCCGAGTCCCATGTCAAGCCAAGTCCGAGTTCCAGGTCAAGCCTAAGCCGAGTCCCAGGTCAAGCATAATCGGAGTCCCATGTCAAGCCAAGTCCGAGTTCCAGGTCAAGCCTAAGCCGAGTCCCAGGTCAAGCATAATCGGAGTCCCAGGTCAAGCCAAGTCTAAGTTCCTGTTCAGGCCAAGTCCGAGTCCCATGTCAAGCCAAGTCTGAGTCCCAGGTCAAGCCAAGTCTGATTCCCTGGTCAAGCCAAGTCCGAGTCCCATGTCAAGCCAAGTCTGAGTCCCAGGTCAAGCCAAGTCTGATTCCCTGGTCAAGCCAAGACTGAGTTCCAGGGCAAGCCAAGTCTGAGTCCCTGGACAACTCTAATCTGAGTTCCAGATCAAGCCATGTCCAAGATCCAGGACATGCCAAGTCCGAGTCCCATGTCAAGACAAGTCCGAGTCCCAGGTCAAGCCTAATCCGACTCCCAGGGCAAGCCAAGTCTGACTCACTGGTCAAGCCAAATCTGAGTTCCAGGTCAAGCCTAATCCAAGTCCCAGGTCAAGCCAAGTCCGAGTTCCAGGTCATGCCAAGTCTGAGTCCCTGGTCAAACCAAGTCTGAGTTACAGGTTATGCCAAGTCTGAGTTCCAGGGAAAGCCTAACCCGAGTTCCAGGTCAAGCCAAGTCTGAGTTCCAGGTCAAGCCAAGTCTGAGTTACAGGTTATGCCAAGTCTGAGTTCCAGGGAAAGCCTAAACCGAGTTCCTGGTCAAGCCAAGTCTGAGTTCCAGGGCAAGCCTAATCTGAGTCCCAGGTCAAGCCAAGTCCGAGTTCCAGGTCAAGCCAAGTCCGAGTTCCAGGTCAAGCCTAAACCGAGTTCCAGGACAAGCCTAAGCCGAGTCCCAGGTCAAGCATAATCGGAGTCCCAGGTCAAGCCAAGTCTGATTCCCTGGTCAAGCCAAGTCCGAGTCCCAGGTCAAGCCAAGTCCGAGTTCCAGGTCATGCCGTCTGAGTTCCAGGTCAAGCCTAATCCAAGTCCCAGGTCAAGCCAAGTCCGAGTTCCAGGTCATGCCAAGTCTGAGTTCCAGGTCAAGCCTAATCCGAGTCCCAGGGCCTGCCAAGACTGACTCACTGGTCAAGCCAAGTCCGAGTTCCAGGTCAAGCATAATCGCAGTCCCAGGTCGAGCCAAGTCTAAGTACCTGGTCAGGCCAAGTCTGAGTTCCAGATCAAGCCTAATCTGAGTCCCAGGTCAAACCAATTCTGAGTTCAAGGTCAAGCCAATTCCGAGTTCCAGATCAAGCCTAATCTGAGGCCCAGGCCAAGCCAAGTCCGAGCTCCAGGTCAAGCCTAATCCAAGTTCCACATCAAGCCAAGTAGGAGTCCCCGGTCAAGCCAAGTCTGAGTTCCAGGTCAAGCCGAATCTGAGTTCCAGATAAAGCCCAGACTGAGTCCATGGTCAAGACAAGGCTTAGTCCCAGGTCAAGCCAAGTCTGATTCCCTGGTCAAGCCAAGTCTGAGTTACAGGTCATGCCATTCCGAGGTCCAGGTCAAGTCAATTCTGAGTTCCAGGGCAATCCTAATCCGAGTCCCAGGTCAAGTCAAGTCCGAGTTCCAGGTCAAGCCTAATCGGATTTCCAAGTCAAGTCAAGTCTGTGACCCTGGCCAAGCCAAGTCCGAGTTCCAGGTCAAGACTAATCCGAGGTCCTGGTCAAGCCTAGACTGAGTTCCAGGGCAAGCCTACTCCGTGTCCGAGGTCATGAAAAGTCCGATTTCCAAGTCAAGCCTAATCCTAGTTCCAGGTCAAGCCAAGTCTGAATCCCTGGTCAAGCCAAGTTCGAGTTACAGTTCATGCCAAGGCCAAGTTGCAGGTCAAGCCTAATCCGAGATCCAGGTCAATCCAAGTCCGAGTTCTAGGTCAAGCCTAATCCGAGTCCCAGGTCAAGCCAAGTCTGAGTTCCAGGTCAAGCTTAATCGGAGGCCCAGGTCATGCCAAGTCCGAAGTCCTTGGTCATGCCAAGATTTAGTCCCTGGTCAAGCCAAGTCTGAGTCCCTGGACAACCCTAATCTGAGTTCCAGATCAAGCCATGTCCAAGATCCAGGACATGCCAAGTCCGAGTCCCATGTCAAGCCAATTCCGAGTCCCAGGTCAAGCCTAATCCGACTCCCAGGGCAAGCCAAGTCTGACTCACTGGTCAAGCCAAATCTGAGTTCCAGGTCAAGCCTAATCCAAGTCCCAGGTCAAGCCAAGTCCGAGTTCCAGGTCATGCCAAGTCTGAGTCCCTGGTCAAACCAAGTCTGAGTTACAGGTTATGCCAAGTCTGAGTTCCAGGGAAAGCCTAAACCGAGTTCCAGGTCAAGCCAAGTCTGAGTTCCAGGGCAAGCCTAATCTGAGTCCCAGATCAAGCCAAGTCCGACTTCCAGGTCAAGCCTAATCGGAGCTCCAGGTCAAGCCGAATCCGAGTCCCAGGGCAAGGCAAGACTGATTCACTGGTCAAGCCAAGTCCGAGTTCCAGGTCAAGCCTAAGCCGAGTCCCAAGTCAAGCATAATCGGAGTCCCAGGTCAAGCCAAGTCTAAGTTCCTGTTCAGGCCTAATCCGAGTCCCAGGTCATGCCAAGCCCAAAGTACTTGGTCAAGCCAAGATTAAGTCCCTGGTCAAGACAAGTCTGAGTCCCTGGACAAGCCTAATCTGAGTTCCAGATCAAGCCAAGTCCAAGATCCAGGACATGCCAAGTCCGAGTCCCATGTCAAGCCAAGTCCGAGTTCCAGGTCAAGCCTAAGCCGAGTCCCAGGTCAAGCATAATCGGAGTCCCAGGTCAAGCCAAGTCTAAGTTCCTGTTCAGGCCAAGTCCGAGTCCCATGTCAAGCCAAGTCTGAGTCCCAGGTCAAGCCAAGTCTGATTCCCTGGTCAAGCCAAGTCTGAGTTACAGGTCATGCCAAGTCTGAGTTCCAGGTCAAGCCAAGTCTGAGTTCCAGGGCAATCCTAATCCGAGTCCCATGTCAAGCCAAGTCCGAGTTCCAGGTCAAGCCTGATCGGAGTTCCACGTCAAGTCAAGTCTGTGACCCTGGCCAAGCCACGTCCGAGTTCCAGGTCAAGACTAATCCGAGTTCCTGGTCAAGCCAAGACTCAGTTCCAGGGCAAGCCTACTCCGAGTCCCAGGTCAAGAAAAGTCCGATTTCCAAGTCAAGCCTAATCCGAGTTCCAGGTCAAGCCAAGTCTGAATAGCTGGTCAAGCCAAGTCCGAGTTACAGTTCATGCCAAGGCCCAGTTCCAGGTCAAGCCTAATCCGAGTCCCAGGTCATGCCAAGTCCGAAGTCCTTGGTCAAGCCAAGATTTAGTCCCTGGTCAAGCCATGTCTGAGTCCCTGGACAAGCCTAATCTGAGTTAAAGATCAAGCCAAGTCCAAGATCCAGGTCATGCCAAGTCTCAGTTCCTGTTCAGGCCAAGTCCGAGTCCCATGTCAAGCCAAGTCTGAGTCCCAGGTTAAGCCAAGTCTGATTCCCTGGTCAAGCCAAGTCTGAGTTACAGGTCATGCCAAGTCTGAGTGCCAGGTCAAGTCAAGTCCGAGTTCCAGGTCAAGCCGAATCTGAGTTCCAGATAAAGCCCAGACTGAGTCCATGGTCAAGACAAGGCTTAGTCCCAGGTCAAGCCAAGTCTGATTCCCTGGTCAAGCCAAGTCTGAGTTACAGGTCATGCCAAGTCCGAGTCCCAGGTCAAGTCAAGTCCGAGTTCCAGGTCAAGCCTAATCGGATTTCCATGTCAAGTCAAGTCTGTGACCCTGGCCAAGCCAAGTCCGAGTTCCAGGTCAAGACTAATCCGAGGTCCTGGTCAAGCCTAGACTGAGTTCCAGGGCAAGCCTACTCCGTGTCCGAGGTCATGAAAAGTCCGATTTCCAAGTCAAGCCTAATCCTAGTTCCAGGTCAAGCCAAGTCTGAATCCCTGGTCAAGCCAAGTTCGAGTTACAGTTCATGCCAAGGCCAAGTTGCAGGTCAAGCCTAATCCGAGATCCAGGTCAATCCAAGTCCGAGTTCTAGGTCAAGCCTAATCCGAGTCCCAGGTCAAGCCAAGTCTGAGTTCCAGGTCAAGCCTAATCGGAGGCCCAGGTCATGCCAAGTCCGAAGTCCTTGGTCAAGCCAAGATTTAGTCCCTGGTCAAGCCAAGACTGAGTCCCTGGACAACTCTAATCTGAGTTCCAGATCAAGCCATGTCCAAGATCCAGGACATGCCAATTCCGAGTCCCATGTCAAGCCAAGTCCGAGTTCCAGGTCAAGCCTAAGCCGAGTCCCAGGTCAAGCATAATCGGAGTCCCAGGTCAAGCCAAGTCTAAGTTCCTGTTCAGGCCAAGTCCGAGTCCCATGTCAAGCCAAGTCTGAGTCCCAGGTCAAGCCAAGTCTGATTCCCTGGTCAAGCCAAGTCTGAGTTACAGGGCAAGCCTACACCGAGTCCCAGGTCAAGAAAAGTCCGATTTCCAAGTCAAGCCTAATCCGAGTTCCAGGTCAAGCCAAGTCTGAATCCCTGGTCAAGCCAAGTCCGAGTTACAGTTCATGCCAAGGCCCAGTTCCAGGTCAAGCCTAATCCGAGTCCCAGGTCATGCCAAGTCCGAAGTCCTTGGTCAAGCCAAGATTTAGTCCCAGGTCAAGCCAAGTCTGAGTTCCAGGTCAAGACTAATCGGAGGCCCAGGTCATGCCAAGTCCGAAGTCCTTGGTCAAGCCAAGATTTAGTCCCTGGTCAAGCCAAGTCTGAGTCCCTGGACAACTCTAATCTGAGTTCCAGATCAAGCCATGTCCAAGATCCAGGACATGCCAATTCCGAGTCCCATGTCAAGCCAAGTCCGAGTTCCAGGTCAAGCCTAAGCCGAGTCCCAGGTCAAGCATAATCGGAGTCCCAGGTCAAGCCAAGTCTAAGTTCCTGTTCAGGCCAAGTCCGAGTCCCATGTCAAGCCAAGTCTGAGTCCCAGGTCAAGCCAAGTCTGATTCCCTGGTCAAGCCAAGACTGAGTTCCAGGGCAAGCCAAGTCTGAGTCCCTGGACAACTCTAATCTGAGTTCCAGATCAAGCCATGTCCAAGATCCAGGACATGCCAAGTCCGAGTCCCATGTCAAGACAAGTCCGAGTCCCAGGTCAAGCCTAATCCGACTCCCAGGGCAAGCCAAGTCTGACTCACTGGTCAAGCCAAATCTGAGTTCCAGGTCAAGCCTAATCCAAGTCCCAGGTCAAGCCAAGTCCGAGTTCCAGGTCATGCCAAGTCTGAGTCCCTGGTCAAACCAAGTCTGAGTTACAGGTTATGCCAAGTCTGAGTTCCAGGGAAAGCCTAACCCGAGTTCCAGGTCAAGCCAAGTCTGAGTTCCAGGTCAAGCCAAGTCTGAGTTACAGGTTATGCCAAGTCTGAGTTCCAGGGAAAGCCTAAACCGAGTTCCTGGTCAAGCCAAGTCTGAGTTCCAGGGCAAGCCTAATCTGAGTCCCAGGTCAAGCCAAGTCCGAGTTCCAGGTCAAGCCAAGTCCGAGTTCCAGGTCAAGCCTAAACCGAGTTCCAGGACAAGCCTAAGCCGAGTCCCAGGTCAAGCATAATCGGAGTCCCAGGTCAAGCCAAGTCTGATTCCCTGGTCAAGCCAAGTCCGAGTCCCAGGTCAAGCCAAGTCCGAGTTCCAGGTCATGCCGTCTGAGTTCCAGGTCAAGCCTAATCCAAGTCCCAGGTCAAGCCAAGTCCGAGTTCCAGGTCATGCCAAGTCTGAGTTCCAGGTCAAGCCTAATCCGAGTCCCAGGGCCTGCCAAGACTGACTCACTGGTCAAGCCAAGTCCGAGTTCCAGGTCAAGCATAATCGCAGTCCCAGGTCGAGCCAAGTCTAAGTACCTGGTCAGGCCAAGTCTGAGTCCCTGGTCAAACCAAGTCTGAGTTACAGGTTATGCCAAGTCTGAGTTCCAGGGAAAGCCTAAACCGAGTTCCAGGTCAAGCCAAGTCTGAGTTCCAGGGCAAGCCTAATCTGAGTCCCAGATCAAGCCAAGTCCGACTTCCAGGTCAAGCCTAATCGGAGCTCCAGGTCAAGCCGAATCCGAGTCCCAGGGCAAGGCAAGACTGATTCACTGGTCAAGCCAAGTCCGAGTTCCAGGTCAAGCCTAAGCCGAGTCCCAAGTCAAGCATAATCGGAGTCCCAGGTCAAGCCAAGTCTAAGTTCCTGTTCAGGCCTAATCCGAGTCCCAGGTCATGCCAAGCCCAAAGTACTTGGTCAAGCCAAGATTAAGTCCCTGGTCAAGACAAGTCTGAGTCCCTGGACAAGCCTAATCTGAGTTCCAGATCAAGCCAAGTCCAAGATCCAGGACATGCCAAGTCCGAGTCCCATGTCAAGCCAAGTCCGAGTTCCAGGTCAAGCCTAAGCCGAGTCCCAGGTCAAGCATAATCGGAGTCCCAGGTCAAGCCAAGTCTAAGTTCCTGTTCAGGCCAAGTCCGAGTCCCATGTCAAGCCAAGTCTGCGTCCCAGGTCAAGCCAAGTCTGATTCCCTGGTCAAGCCAAGTCTGAGTTACAGGTCATGCCAAGTCTGAGTTCCAGGTCAAGCCAAGTCTGAGTTCCAGGGCAATCCTAATCCGAGTCCCATGTCAAGCCAAGTCCGAGTTCCAGGTCAAGCCTGATCGGAGTTCCACGTCAAGTCAAGTCTGTGACCCTGGCCAAGCCACGTCCGAGTTCCAGGTCAAGACTAATCCGAGTTCCTGGTCAAGCCAAGACTCAGTTCCAGGGCAAGCCTACTCCGAGTCCCAGGTCAAGAAAAGTCCGATTTCCAAGTCAAGCCTAATCCGAGTTCCAGGTCAAGCCAAGTCTGAATAGCTGGTCAAGCCAAGTCCGAGTTACAGTTCATGCCAAGGCCCAGTTCCAGGTCAAGCCTAATCCGAGTCCCAGGTCATGCCAAGTCCGAAGTCCTTGGTCAAGCCAAGATTTAGTCCCTGGTCAAGCCATGTCTGAGTCCCTGGACAAGCCTAATCTGAGTTAAAGATCAAGCCAAGTCCAAGATCCAGGTCATGCCAAGTCTCAGTTCCTGTTCAGGCCAAGTCCGAGTCCCATGTCAAGCCAAGTCTGAGTCCCAGGTCAAGCCAAGTCTGATTCCCTGGTCAAGCCAAGTCTGAGTTACAGGTCATGCCAAGTCTGAGTGCCAGGTCAAGCCAAGTCTGAGTTCCAGGTCAAGCCTAATCCGAGTCCCAGGGCAAGCCAAGACTGACTCACTGGTCAAGCCAAGTCCGAGTTCCAGGTCAAGCATAATCGCAGTCCCAGGTCGAGCCAAGTCTAAGTACCTGGTCAGGCCAAGTCCGAGTTCCAGATCAAGCCTAATCTGAGTCCCAGGTCAAACCAATTCTGAGTTCAAGGTCAAGCCAATTCCGAGTTCCAGATCAAGCCTAATCTGAGGCCCAGGCCAAGCCAAGTCCGAGCTCCAGGTCAAGCCTAATCCAAGTTCCACATCAAGCCAAGTAGGAGTCCCCGGTCAAGCCAAGTCTGAGTTCCAGGTCAAGCCGAATCTGAGTTCCAGATAAAGCCCAGACTGAGTCCATGGTCAAGACAAGGCTTAGTCCCAGGTCAAGCCAAGTCTGAGTCCCTGGACAACCCTAATCTGAGTTCCAGGTCATGCCAAGTCTCAGTTACAGGTTATGCCAAGTCTGAGTTCCAGGGAAAGCCTAAACCGAGTTCCAGGTCAAGCCAAGTCTGAGTTCCAGGGCAAGTCTAATCTGAGTCCCAGGTCAAGCCAAGTCCGACTTCCAGGTCAAGCCTAATCGGAGCTCCAGGTCAAGCCGAATCCGATTTCCAAGTCAAGCCTAATCCTAGTTCCAGGTCAAGCCAAGTCTGAATCCCTGGTCAAGCCAAGTTCGAGTTACAGTTCATGCCAAGGCCAAGTTGCAGGTCAAGCCTAATCCGAGATCCAGGTCAATCCAAGTCCGAGTTCTAGGTCAAGCCTAATCCGAGTCCCAGGTCAAGCCAAGTCTGAGTTCCAGGTCAAGCCTAATCGGAGGCCCAGGTCATGCCAAGTCCGAAGTCCTTGGTCAAGCCAAGATTTAGTCCCTGGTCAAGCCAAGTCTGAGTCCCTGGACAACCCTAATCTGAGTTCCAGATCAAGCCATGTCCAAGATCCAGGACATGCCAAGTCCGAGTCCCATGTCAAGCCAAGTCCGAGTCCCAGGTCAAGCCTAATCCGACTCCCAGGGCAAGCCAAGTCTGACTCACTGGTCAAGCCAAATCTGAGTTCCAGGTCAAGCCTAATCCAAGTCCCAGGTCAAGCCAAGTCCGAGTTCCAGGTCATGCCAAGTCTGAGTCCCGGGTCAAACCAAGTCTGAGTTCCAGGGAAAGCCTAACCCGAGTTCCAGGTCAAGCCATGTCTGAGTTCCAGGTCAAGCCAAGTCTGAGTTACAGGTTATGCCAAGTCTGAGTTCCAGGGAAAGCCTAAACCGAGTTCCAGGTCAAGCCAAGTCTGAGTTCCAGGGCAAGCCTAATCTGAGTCCCAGGTCAAGCCAAGTCCGACTTCCAGGTCAAGCCTAATCGGAGCTCCAGGTCAAGCTGAATCCGAGTCCCAGGGCAAGCCAAGACTGACTCACTGGTCAAGCCAAGTCCGAGTTCCAGGTCAAGCCTAAGCCGAGTCCCAGGTCAAGCATAATCGGAGTCCCAGGTCAAGCCAAGTCTACGTTCCTGTTCAGGCCAAGTCCGAGTCCCATGTCAAGCCAAGTCCGAGTTCTAGGTCAAGCCTAATCTGAGTCCCAGGTCAAGCCAAGTCTGAGTTCCAGGTCAAGCCTAATCCGAGTCCCAGGTCATGCCAAGTCCGAAGTACTTGGTCAAGCCAAGATTAAGTCCCTGGTCAAGCCAAGTCTGAGTCCCTGGACAAGCCTAATCTGAGTTCCAGATCAAGCCAAGTCCAAGATCCAGGACATGCCAAGTCCGAGTCCCATGTCAAGCCAAGTCCGAGTTCCAGGTCAAGCCTAAGCCGAGTCCCAGGTCAAGCATAATCGGAGTCCCAGGTCAAGCCAAGTCTAAGTTCCTGTTCAGGCCAAGTCCGAGTCCCATGTCAAGCCAAGTCTGCGTCCCAGGTCAAGCCAAGTCTGATTCCCTGGTCAAGCCAAGTCTGAGTTACAGGTCATGCCAAGTCTGAGTTCCAGGTCAAGCCAAGTCTGAGTTCCAGGGCAATCCTAATCCGAGTCCCATGTCAAGCCAAGTCCGAGTTCCAGGTCAAGCCTGATCGGAGTTCCACGTCAAGTCAAGTCTGTGACCCTGGCCAAGCCACGTCCGAGTTCCAGGTCAAGACTAATCCGAGTTCCTGGTCAAGCCAAGACTGAGTTCCAGGGCAAGCCTACTCCGAGTCCCAGGTCAAGAAAAGTCCGATTTCCAAGTCAAGCCTAATCCGAGTTCCAGGTCAAGCCAAGGCCCAGTTCCAGGTCAAGCCTAATCCGAGTCCCAGGTCATGCCAAGTCCGAAGTCCTTGGTCAAGCCAAGATTTAGTCCCTGGTCAAGCCATGTCTGAGTCCCTGGACATGCCTTATCTGAGTTCCAGATCAAGCCAAGTCCACGATCCAGGTCAGGCGAAGTCTGAGTTCCAGGGAAAGACTAATCCGAGTTCCAGGTCAAGCCAAGTCCGAGTTCCAGGTCAAGCCAAGTCCGAGTACCAGGTCAAGCCTAAACCGAGTTCCAGGTCATGCCTAAGCCGAGTCCCAGGTCAAGCATAATCGGAGTCCCAGGTCAAGCCAAGTCTAAGTTCCTGTTCAGGCCAAGTCCGAGTCCCATGTCAAGCCAAGTCTGAGTCCCAGGTCAAGCCAAGTCTGATTCCCTGGTCAAGCCAAGTCCGAGTCCCAGGTCAAGCCAAGTCCGAGTTCCAGGTCATGCCGTCTGAGTTCCAGGTCAAGCCTAATCCAAGTCCCAGGTCAAGCCAAGTCCGAGTTCCAGGTCATGCCAAGTCTGAGTTCCAGGTCAAGCCTAATCCGAGTCCCAGGGCAAGCCAAGACTGACTCACTGGTCAAGCCAAGTCCGAGTTCCAGGTCAAGCATAATCGCAGTCCCAGGTCGAGCCAAGTCTAAGTACCTGGTCAGGCCAAGTCCGAGTTCCAGATCAAGCCTAATCTGAGTCCCAGGTCAAACCAATTCTGAGTTCAAGGTCAAGCCAATTCCGAGTTCCAGATCAAGCCTAATCTGAGGCCCAGGCCAAGCCAAGTCCGAGCTCCAGGTCAAGCCTAATCCAAGTTCCACATCAAGCCAAGTAGGAGTCCCCGGTCAAGCCAAGTCTGAGTTCCAGGTCAAGCCGAATCTGAGTTCCAGATAAAGCCCAGACTGAGTCCATGGTCAAGACAAGGCTTAGTCCCAGGTCAAGCCAAGTCTGAGTCCCTGGACAACCCTAATCTGAGTTCCAGATCAAGCCATGTCCAAGATCCAGGACATGCCAAGTCCGAGTCCCATGTCAAGCCAAGTCCGAGTCCCAGGTCAAGCCTAATCCGACACCCAGGGCAAGCCAAGTCAGACTCACTGGTCAAGCCAAATCTGAGTTCCAGGTCAAGCCTAATCCATGTCCCAGGTCAAGCCAAGTCCGAGTTCCAGGTCATGCCAAGTCTGAGTCCCTGCTCAAACCAAGTCTGAGTTACAGGTTATGCCAAGTCTGAGTTCCAGGGAAAGCCTAACCCGAGTTCCAGGTCAAGCCAAGTCTGAGTTCCAGGTCAAGCCAAGTCTGAGTTACAGTTTATGCCAAGTCTGAGTTCCAGGGAAAGCCTAAACCGAGTTCCAGGTCAAGCCAAGTCTGAGTTCCAGGGCAAGCCTAATCTGAGTCCCAGATCAAGCCAAGTCCGACTTCCAGGTCAAGCCTAATCGGAGCTCCAGGTCAAGCCGAATCCGAGTCCCAGGGCAAGCCAAGACTGACTCACTGGTCAAGCCAAGTCCGAGTTCCAGGTCAAGCCTAAGCCGAGTCCCAGGTCAAGCATAATCGGAGTCCCAGGTCAAGCCAAGTCTAAGTTCCTGTTCAGGCCAAGTCCGAGTCCCATGTCAAGCCAAGTCCGAGTTCTAGGTCAAGCCTAATCTGAGTCCCAGGTCAAGCCAAGTCTGAGTCCCTGGACAAGCCTAATCTGAGTTCCAGATCAAGCCAAGTCCAAGATCCAGGACATGCCAAGTCCGAGTCCCATGTCAAGCCAAGTCCGAGTTCCAGGTCAAGCCTAAGCCGAGTCCCAGGTCAAGCATAATCGGAGTCCCAGGTCAAGCCAAGTCTAAGTTCCTGTTCAGGCCAAGTCCGAGTCCCATGTCAAGCCAAGTCTGAGTCCCAGGTCAAGCCAAGTCTGATTCCCTGGTCAAGCCAAGTCTGAGTTACAGGTCATGCCAACTCTGAGTTCCAGGTCAAGCCAAGTCTGAGTTCCAGGGCAATCCTAATCCGAGTCCCAGGTCAAGACAAGTCCGAGTTCCAGGTCAAGCCTAATCGGAGTTCCACGTCAAGTCAAGTCTGTGACTCTGGCCAAGCCAACTCCGAGTTCCAGGTCAAGACTAATCCGAGTTCCTGGTCAAGCCAAGACTGAGTTCCAGGGCAAGCCTACTCCGAGTCCCAGGTCAAGAAAAGTCCGATTTCCAAGTCAGGCCTAATCCGAGTTCCAGGTCAAGCCACGTCTGAATCCCTGGTCAAGCCAAGTCCGAGTTATAGGTCAAGCCTAATCCGAGTCCCAGGTCATGCAATGTCCGAAGTCCTTAGTCAAGCAAAGATTTAGTCCCTGGTCAAGCCAAGTCTGAGTCCCTGGACAAGCCTAATCTGAGTTCCAGATCAAGCCAAGTCCAATATCCAGGACATGCCAAGTCCGAGACCCATATCAAGCCAAGTCCGAGTTCCAGGTCAGGCCGTCTGAGTTCCAGCTCAAGCCTAATCCAAGTCCCAGGTCAAGCCAAGTCCAAGTTCCAGGTCATGCCAAGTCTGAGTTCCAGGTCAAGCCTAATCGGAGTCCCAGGTCAAGCCAGGTCTAACTACCTGGTCAGGCCAAGTCCGAGTTCCAGATCAAGCCTCATCTGAGTCCCAGGTCAAGCCAATTCCGAGTTCAAGGTCAAGCCAAGTCCGAGCTCCAGATCAAGCCTAATCTGAGTCCCAGGTCAAGCCAAGTCCGAGCTCCAGGTCAAGCCTAATCCAAGTTCCACATCAAGCCAAGTAGGAGTTCCCGGTCAAGCCAAGTCTGAGTTCCAGGTGAATCCGAATCCGAGTTCCAGATAAAGCCAAGACTGAGTCCATGGTCAAGACAAGGCTTAGTCACTGGTCAAGCCAAGTCTGAGTCCCTGGTCAAGCCAAGTCTGAGTTACAGGTCATGCCAAGTCTGAGTTCCAGGGAAAGCCTAATCCGAGTTCCAGGTCAAGCCTAAGCCGAGTCCCAGGTCGAGCATAATCGGAGTCCCAGGTCAAGCCAAGTCTAAGTTCCTGTTCAGGCCAACTCCGAGTCCCATGTCAAGCCAAGTCCGAGTCCCAGGTCAAGCCAAGACTGATTCCCTGGTCAAGCCAAGTCTGAGTTACAGGTCATGCCAAGTCCGAGTTCCAGGACAACTCAAATCTGAGTTCCAGGGCATTCCTAATCCGAGTCCCAGGTCAAGCCAGGTCCGAGTTACAGTTCATGCCAAGGCCGAGTAGCAGGTCAAGCCTAATCCGAGATCCAGGTCAATCCAAGTCCGAGTTCTAGGTCAAACCTAATCCGAGTCCAAGGTCATGCCAAGTCCGAAGTACTTGGTCAAGCCAAGATTTAGTCCCTGGTCAAGCCAAGTCTGAGTCCCTGGACAAGAATAATCTGAGTTCCAGATCAAGCCAAGTCCAAGATCCAGGACATGCCAAGTCCGAGTCCCATGTCAAGCCAAGTCCGAGTTCCAGGTCAAGCCTAATCCGAGCCCCAGGGCAAACCAATACTGACTCAATGGTCAAGCCAAATCTGAGTTCCAGGTCAAGCCTAATCCAAGTCCCAGGTCAAGCCAAGTCCGAGTGCCAGGTCATGCCAAGTCTGAGTTCCAGGTCAAGCCTAATCCGAGTCCCAGGGCAAGTCAAGACTGACTCACTGGTCAGGCCAAGTCCGAGCTCCAGGTCAAGCCTAATCCAAGTTCCACATCAAGCCAAGTAGAAGTCCCCGGTCAAGCCAAGTCTGAGTTCCAGGTCAAGCCGAATCCGAGTTCCAGGTAAAGCCAGGACTGAGTCCATCGTCAACACAAGGCATAGTCACTGATCAAGCCAAGTCTGAGTCCCTGGTCAAGTCAAGTCTGAGTTCCAGGGAAAGCCTAATCCGTGTTCCAGGTCAAGCCAAGTCCGAGTTCCAGGTCAAGCCTACACCGAGTTCCAGGTCAAGCCAAGTCTGAGTTCCAGGGCAAGCCTAATCTGAGTCCGATGTCAAGCCAAGTCCGACTTCCAGGTCAAGCCTAATCGGAGCTCCAGGTCAAGCCTAATCCAAGTCCCAGGTCAAGCCAAGTCTGATTCCCTGGTCAAGCCAAGACCGAGTTCCAGGTCAAGCCTACACCGAGTTCCAGGTCAAGCCAAGTCTGAGTTCCAGGGCAAGCCTAATCTGAGTCCGATGTCAAGCCAAGTCCGACTTCCAGGTCAAGCCTAATCGGAGCTCCAGGTCAAGCCTAATCCAAGTCCCAGGTCAAGCCAAGTCTGATTCCCTGGTCAAGCCAAGTCTGAGTTACAGGTCATGCCAAGACCGAGTTCCAGGTCAAGCCAAGTCTGAGTTCCAGGGCAATCCTAATCCGAGTCCCAGGTCAAGCCAAGTCCGAGTTCCAGGTCAAGCCTATTCGGAGTTCCACGTCAAGTCAAGTCTGTGACCCTGGCCAAGCCAAGTCCGAGTTCCAGGTCAAGACTAATCCGAGTTCCTGGTCAAGCCAAGACTGAGTTCCAGGGCAAGCCTACCCCGAGTCCCAGGTCAAGAAATGTCCGATTTCCAAGTCATGCCTAATCCGAGTTCCAGGTCAAGCCAAGTCTGAGTTCCAGGTCAAGCCAAGTCTGAGTTACAGGTTATGCCAAGTCTGAGTTCCAGGGAAAGCCTAACCCGAGTTCCAGGTCAAGCCAAGTCTGAGTTCCAGGTCAAGCCAAGTCTGAGTTACAGGTTATGCCAAGTCTGAGTTCCAGGGAAAGCCTAAACCGAGCTCCAGGTCAAGCCAAGTCTGAGTTCCAGGGCAAGCCTAATCTGAGTCCCAGGTCAAGCCAAGTCCGACTTCCAGGTCAAGCCTAATAGGAGCTCCAGGTCAAGCCTAATCCGAGTCCCAGGGCAAGCCACGACTGAATCACTGGTCAAGCCAAGTCTAAGTTCCTGTTCAGGCCAAGTCCGAGTCCCATGTCAAGCCAAGTCTGAGTCCCAGGTCATGGCAAGTCTGATTCCCTGGTCAAGCCAAGTCTGAGTTACAGGTCATGCCAAGTCTGAGCTCCAGGTCAAGCCAAGTCTGAGTTCCAGGGCAATCCTAATCCGAGTCCCAGGTCAAGACAAGTCCGAGGTACTTGGTCAAGCCAAGATTTAGTCCCTGGTCAAGCCAAGTCTGAGTCCCTGGCAAGCCTAATCTGAGTTCCAGATCAAGCCAAGTCCAAGATCCAGGACATGCCACGTCCGAGTACCATGTCAAGCCAAGTCCGAGTTCCAGGTCAAGCCTAATCCGAGCCCCAGGGCAAACCAAGACTGACTCAATGGTCAAGCCAAATCTGAGTTCCAGGTCAAGCCTAATCCAAGTCCCAGGTCAAGCCAAGTCCGAGTGCCAGGTCATGCCAAGTCTGAGTTCCAGGTCAAGCCTAATCTGAGTCCCAGGGCAAGTCAAGACTGACTCACTGGTCAGGCCAAGTCCGAGTTCCAGATCAAGCCTAATCTGAGTCCCAGGTCAAGCCAAGTCCTAGCTCCAGGTCAAGCCTAATCCAAGTTCCACATCAAGCCAAGTAGAAGTCCCCGGTCAAGCCAAGTCTGAGTTCCAGGTCAAGCCGAATCCGAGTTCCAGGTAAAGCCAGGACTGAGTCCATCGTCAACACAAGGCATAGTCACTGATCAAGCCAAGTCTGAGTCCCTGGTCAAGCCAAGTCTGAGTTCCAGGTCAAGCCTACACCGAGTTCCAGGTCAAGCCAAGTCTGAGTTCCAGGGCAAGCCTAATCTGAGTCCCAGGTCAAGCCAAGTCCGACTTCCAGGTCAAGCCTAATCGGAGCTCCAGGTCAAGCCTAATCCAAGTCCCAGGGCAAGCCAAGACTGACTCACTGGTCAAGCCAAGTCCGAGTTCCAGGTCAAGCCTAAGCCGAGTCCCAGGTCAAGCCAAGTCTAAGTTCCTGTTCAGGCCAAGTCCGAGTCCCATGTCAAGCCAAGTCTGAGTCCCAGGTCATGCCAAGTCTGATTCCCTGGTCAAGCCAAGTCTGAGTTACAGGTCATGCCAAGACCGAGTTCCAGGTCAAGCCAAGTCTGAGTTCCAGGGCAATCCTAATCCGAGTCCCAGGTCAAGCCAAGTCCGAGTTCCAGGTCAAGCCTATTCGGAGTTCCACGTCAAGTCAAGTCTGTGACCCTGGCCAAGCCAAGTCTGAGTTCCAGGTAAAGACTAATCCGAGTTCCTGGTCAAGCCAAGACTGAGTTCCAGGGCAAGCCTACCCCGAGTCCCAGGTCAAGAAATGTCCGATTTCCAAGTCATGCCTAATCCGAGTTCCAGGTCAAGCCAAGTCTGAGTTCCAGGTCAAGCCAAGTCTGAGTTACAGGTTATGCCAAGTCTGAGTTCCAGGGAAAGCCTAACCCGAGTTCCAGGTCAAGCCAAGTCTGAGTTCCAGTTCAAGCCAAGTCTGAGTTACAGGTTATGCCAAGTCTGAGTTGCAGGGAAAGCCTAAAACGAGTTCCAGGTCAAGCCAAGTCTGAGTTCCAGGGCAAGCCTAATCTGAGTCCCAGGTCAAGCCTAATCCGAGTCCCAGGGCAAGCCACGACTGACTCACTGGTCAAGCCAAGTCTAAGTTCCTGTTCAGGCCAAGTCCGAGTCCCATGTCAAGCCAAGTCTGAGTCCCAGGTCATGGCAAGTCTGATTCCCTGGTCAAGCCAAGTCTGAGTTACAGGTCATGCCAAGTCTGAGTTCCAAGTCAAGCCAAGTCTGAGTTCCAGGGCAATCCTAATCCGAGTCCCAGGTCAAGCCAACTCCGAGTTCCAGGTCAAGACTAATCCGAGTTCCTGGTCAAGCCAAGACTGAGTTCCAGGGCAAGCCTACTCCGAGTCCCAGGTCAAGAAAAGTCCGATTTCCAAGTCAAGCCTAATCCGAGTTCCAGGTCAAGCCAAGTCAGAATCCCTGGTCAAGCCAAGTCCGAGTTAAAGGTCATGCCAAGTCCGAGTTATAGGTCAAGCCTAATCCGAGTCCCAGGTTATGCAAAGTCCGAAGTCCTTAGTCAAGCAAAGATTTAGTCCCTGGTCAAGCCAAGTCTGAGTCCCTGGACAAGCCTAATCTGAGTTCCAGATCAAGCCTAATCTGAGTCCCAGGTCAAGCCAATTCCGAGTTCAAGGTCAAGCCAAGTCCAAGTTCCAGGTCATGCCAAGTCTGAGTTCCAGGTCAAGCCTAATCGGAGTCCCAGGTCAAGCCAAGTCTAACTACCTGGTCAGGCCAAGTCCGAGTTCCAGATCAAGCCTAATCTGAGTCCCAGGTCAAGCCAATTCCGAGCTCCAGGTCAAGCCAAGTCCAAGTTCCACAACAAGCCAAGTAGGAGTCCCCGGTCAAGCCAAGTCAAAGTTCCAGGTCAAGCCGAATCCGAGTTCCAGATAAAGCCAAGACTGAGTCCATGGTCAAGACAAGGCTTAGTCAATGGTCAAGCCAAGTCTGAGTCCCTGGTCAAGCCAAGTCTGAGTTACAGGTCATGCCAAGTCTGAGTTCCAGGGAAAGCCTAATCCGAGTTCCAGGTCAAGCCAAGTCCGAGTTCCAGGTCAAGCCAAGTCCGAGTTCCAGGTCAAGCCTAAATCGAGATCCAGGTCAAGCCTAGTCTGAGTTCCAGGGCAAGCCTAATCTGAGTCCCAGGTCAAGCCAAGTCCGACTTCCAGGTCAAGCCTAATCGGAGCTCCAGGTCAAGCCTAAACCGAGTCCCAGGGCAAGCCAAGTCTGACTCACTGGTCAAGTCAAGTCCGAGTTCCAGGTCAAGCCTAAGCCGAGTCCCAGGTCAAGCATAATCGGAGTCCCAGGTCAAGCCAAGTCTATGTTCCTGTTCAGGCCAAGTCCGAGTCCCATGTCAAGCCAAGTCTGAGTTACAGGTCATGCCAAGTCCGACTTCCAGGTCAAGTCAAGTCTGAGTTCCAGGGCATTCCTAATCCGAGTCCCAGGTCAAGCCAAGTCCGAGTTCCAGGTCTAGACTAATCCGAGTTCCTGGTCAAGCCAAGACGGAGTTCCAGGGCAAGCCAACTCCATGTCCCAGGTCAAGAAAATTCCGATTTCCAAGTCAAGCCTAATACGATTTCCAGGTCAAGCAAAGTCTGAATCCCTGGTCAAGCCATGTCCGAGTTATAGTTCATGCCAAGGCTGAGTTCCAGGTCAAGCCTAATCCGAGATCCAGGTCAAACCAAGTCCGAGTTCTAGGTCAAGCCTAATCCGAGTCCAGGTCAAGCCAAGTCCGAGTTCCAGGTCAAGCCTAAACTGAGTTCCAGGTCAAGCCTAAGCCGAGTCCCAGGTCAAGCATAATCGGAGTCCCAGGTCAAGCCAAGTCTAAGTTCCAGGTCAAGCCGAATCCGAGTTCCAGATAAAGCCAAGACTGAGTCCATGGTCAAGACAAGGCGTAGTCAATGGTCAAGCCAAGTCTGAGTCCCTGGTCAACACAAGTCTGAGTTACAGGTCATGCCAAGTCTGAGTTCCAGGGAAAGCCTAATCCGAGTTCCAGGTCAAGCCAAGTCCGAGTTCCAGGTCAAGCCGAATCCGAGTTCCAGATAAAGCCAAGACTGTCCATGGTCAAGACAAGGCTTAGTCAATGGTCAAGCCAAGTCTGAGTCCCTGGGCAGGCCAAGTCTGAGTTACAGGTCATGCCAAGTCTGAGTTCCAGGGAAAGCCTAATCCGAGTTCCAGGTCAAGCCAAGTCCGACTTCCAGGTCAAGCCAAGTCCGAGTTCCAGGTCAAGCCTAAATCGAGATCCAGGTCAAGCCTAGTCTGAGTTCCAGGGCAAGCCTAATCTGAGTCCCAGGTCAAGCCAAGTCCGACTTCCAGGTCAAGCCTAATCGGAGCTCCAGGTCAAGCCTAATCCGAGTCCCAGGGCAAGCCAAGTCTGACTCACTGGTCCAGTCAAGTCCGAGTTCCAGGTCAAGCCTAAGCCGAGTCCCAGGTCAAGCATAATCGGAGTCCCAGGTCAAGCCAAGTCTATGTTCCTGTTCAGGCCAAGTCCGAGTCCCATGTCAAGCCAAGTCTGAGTTACAGGTCATGCCAAGTCCGACTTCCAGGTCAAGTCAAGTCTGAGTTCCAGGGCATTCCTAATCCGAGTCCCATGTCAAGCCAAGTCCGAGTTCCAGGTCTAGACTATTCCGAGTTCCTGGTCAAGCCAAGACGGAGTTCCAGGGCAAGCCAACTCCGTGTCCCAGGTCAAGAAAAGTCCGATTTCCAAGTCAAGCCTAATACGATTTCCAGGTCAAGCAAAGTCTGAATCCCTGGTCAAGCCATGTCCGAGTTATAGTTCATGCCAAGGCTGAGTTCCAGGTCAAGCCTAATCCGAGATCCAGGTCAAACCAAGTCCGAGTTCTAGGTCAAGCCTAATCCGAGTCCAGGTCAAGCCAAGTCCGAGTTCCAGGTCAAGCCTAAACTGAGTTCCAGGTCAAGCCTAAGCTGAGTCCCAGGTCAAGCATAATCGGAGTCCCAGGTCAAGCCAAGTCTAAGTTCCTGTTCAGACCAAGTCCGAGTCCCATGTCAAGCTAAGTCTGAGTCCCAGGTCAAGCCAAGTCTGATTCCCTGGTCAAGCCAAGTCTGAGTTACAGGTCATGCTAAGTCCGAGTTCCAGGTCAAGTCAAGTCCGAGTTCCAGGTCAAGCCTAATCGGAGTTCCACGTCAAGTCAAGTCTGTGACCCTGGCCAAGCCAAGTCCGAGTTCCAGGTCAAGACTAATCCGAAGTCCTGGTCAATCCAAGACTGAGTTCCAGGGCAAGCCTACTCCAAGTCCCAGGTCAAGAAAAGTCCGATTTCCAAGTCAAGCCTAATCCGAGTTCCTGGTCAAGCCAAGTCTGAATCCCTGGTCAAGCCAAATCCGAGTTACAGTTCATGCCAAGGCCGAGTAGCAGGTCAAGCCTAATCCGAGATCCAGGTCAATCCAAGTCCGAGTTCTAGGTCAAGCCTAATCCGAGTCCCAGGTCAAGCCAAGTCTGAGTTCCAGGTCAAGCCTAATCCGAGTCCCAGGTCAAGCCAAGTCCGAGCTCCAGGTCAAGCCTAATCCAAGTTCCACATCAAGCCAAGTAGGAGTCCCCGGTCAAGCCAAGTCTGAGTTCCAGGTCAAGCCGAATCCGAGTTCCAGATAAAGGCAAGACTGAGTCCATGGTCAAGACAAGGCTTAGTCACTGGTCAAGCCAAGTCTGAGTCCCTGGTCAAGCCAAGTCTGAGTTACAGGTCATGCCAAGTCCGAGTTCCAGGGAAAGCCTAATCCGAGTTCCAGGTCAAGCCACGTCCGAGTTCCAGGTCAAGCCAAGTCCGAGTTCCAGGTCAAGCCTAGTCTGAGTTCCAGGGCAAGCCTAATCTGAGTCCCAGGTCAAGCCAAGTCCGACTTACAGGTCAAGCCTAATTGGAGCTCCAGGTCAAGCCTAATCTGAGTCCCAGGCCAAGCCAAGTCTGACTCACTGGTCAAGTCAAGTCCGAGTTCCAGGTCAAGCCTAAGCCGAGTCCCAGGTCAAGCATAATCGGAGTCCCAGGTCAAGCCAAGTCTACGTTCCTGTTCAGGCCAAGTCCGAGTCCCATGTCAAGCCAAGGCTGAGTCACAGGTCAAGCAAAGTCTGATTCCCTGGTCAAGCCAAGTCTGAGTTACAGGTCATGCCAAGTCCGAGTTCCAGGTCATGTCAAGTCTGAGTTCCAGGGCATTCCTAATCCAAGTCCCAGGTCAAGCCAAGTCCGAGTTCCAGGTCAAGCCTATTCGGAGTTCCACGTCAAGTCAAGTCTGTGACCCTGGCCAAGCCAAGTCCGAGTTCCAGGTAAAGACTAATCCGAGTTCCTGGTCAAGCCAAGACTGAGTTCCAGGGCAAGCCTACCCCGAGTCCCAGGTCAAGAAATGTCCGATTTCCAAGTCATGCCTAATCCGAGTTCCAGGTCAAGCCAAGTCTGAGTTCCAGGTCAAGCCAAGTCTGAGTTACAGGTTATGCCAAGTCTGAGTTCCAGGGAAAGCCTAACCCGAGTTCCAGGTCAAGCCAAGTCTGAGTTCCAGTTCAAGCCAAGTCTGAGTTACAGGTTATGCCAAGTCTGAGTTGCAGGGAAAGCCTAAAACGAGTTCCAGGTCAAGCCAAGTCTGAGTTCCAGGGCAAGCCTAATCTGAGTCCCAGGTCAAGCCTAATCCGAGTCCCAGGGCAAGCCACGACTGACTCACTGGTCAAGCCAAGTCTAAGTTCCTGTTCAGGCCAAGTCCGAGTCCCATGTCAAGCCAAGTCTGAGTCCCAGGTCATGGCAAGTCTGATTCCCTGGTCAAGCCAAGTCTGAGTTACAGGTCATGCCAAGTCTGAGTTCCAAGTCAAGCCAAGTCTGAGTTCCAGGGCAATCCTAATCCGAGTCCCAGGTCAAGCCAACTCCGAGTTCCAGGTCAAGACTAATCCGAGTTCCTGGTCAAGCCAAGACTGAGTTCCAGGGCAAGCCTACTCCGAGTCCCAGGTCAAGAAAAGTCCGATTTCCAAGTCAAGCCTAATCCGAGTTCCAGGTCAAGCCAAGTCAGAATCCCTGGTCAAGCCAAGTCCGAGTTAAAGGTCATGCCAAGGCCGAGTTCCAGGTCAAGCCTAATCCGAGATCCAGGTCAATCCAAGTCCGAGTTATAGGTCAAGCCTAATCCGAGTCCCAGGTCATGCAAAGTCCGAAGTCCTTAGTCAAGCAAAGATTTAGTCCCTGGTCAAGCCAAGTCTGAGTCCCTGGACAAGCCTAATCTGAGTTCCAGATCAAGCCTAATCTGAGTCCCAGGTCAAGCCAATTCCGAGTTCAAGGTCAAGCCAAGTCCAAGTTCCAGGTCATGCCAAGTCTGAGTTCCAGGTCAAGCCTAATCGGAGTCCCAGGTCAAGCCAAGTCTAACTACCTGGTCAGGCCAAGTCCGAGTTCCAGATCAAGCCTAATCTGAGTCCCAGGTCAAGCCAATTCCGAGCTCCAGGTCAAGCCAAGTCCAAGTTCCACATCAAGCCAAGTAGGAGTCCCCGGTCAAGCCAAGTCAAAGTTCCAGGTCAAGCCGAATCCGAGTTCCAGATAAAGCCAAGACTGAGTCCATGGTCAAGACAAGGCTTAGTCAATGGTCAAGCCAAGTCTGAGTCCCTGGTCAAGCCAAGTCTGAGTTACAGGTCATGCCAAGTCTGAGTTCCAGGGAAAGCCTAATCCGAGTTCCAGGTCAAGCCAAGTCCGAGTTCCAGGTCAAGCCAAGTCCGAGTTCCAGGTCAAGCCTAAATCGAGATCCAGGTCAAGCCTAGTCTGAGTTCCAGGGCAAGCCTAATCTGAGTCCCAGGTCAAGCCAAGTCCGACTTCCAGGTCAAGCCTAATCGGAGCTCCAGGTCAAGCCTAATCCGAGTCCCAGGGCAAGCCAAGTCTGACTCACTGGTCAAGTCAAGTCCGAGTTCCAGGTCAAGCCTAAGCCGAGTCCCAGGTCAAGCATAATCGGAGTCCCAGGTCAAGCCAAGTCTATGTTCCTGTTCAGGCCAAGTCCGACTTCCAGGTCAAGTCAAGTCTGAGTTCCAGGGCATTCCTAATCCGAGTCCCAGGTCAAGCCAAGTCCGAGTTCCAGGTCTAGACTAATCCGAGTTCCTGGTCAAGCCAAGACGGAGTGCCAGGGCAAGCCAACTCCATGTCCCAGGTCAAGAAAATTCCGATTTCGAAGTCAAGCCTAATACGATTTCCAGGTCAAGCAAAGTCTGAATCCCTGGTCAAGCCATGTCCGAGTTATAGTTCATGCCAAGGCTGAGTTCCAGGTCAAGCCTAATCCGAGATCCAGGTCAAACCAAGTCCGAGTTCTAGGTCAAGCCTAATCCGAGTCCAGGTCAAGCCAAGTCCGAGTTCCAGGTCAAGCCTAAACTGAGTTCCAGGTCAAGCCTAAGCCGAGTCCCAGGTCAAGCATAATCGGAGTCCCAGGTCAAGCCAAGTCTAAGTTCCAGGTCAAGCCGAATCCGAGTTCCAGATAAAGCCAAGACTGAGTCCATGGTCAAGACAAGGCGTAGTCAATGGTCAAGCCAAGTCTGAGTCCCTGGTCAACCCAAGTCTGAGTTACAGGTCATGCCAAGTCTGAGTTCCAGGGAAAGCCTAATCCGAGTTCCAGGTCAAGCCAAGTCCGAGTTCCAGGTCAAGCCGAATCCGAGTTCCAGATAAAGCCAAGACTGTCCATGGTCAAGACAAGGCTTAGTCAATGGTCAAGCCAAGTCTGAGTCCCTGGGCAGGCCAAGTCTGAGTTACAGGTCATGCCAAGTCTGAGTTCCAGGGAAAGCCTAATCCGAGTTCCAGGTCAAGCCAAGTCCGACTTCCAGGTCAAGCCAAGTCCGAGTTCCAGGTCAAGCCTAAATCGAGATCCAGGTCAAGCCTAGTCTGAGTTCCAGGGCAAGCCTAATCTGAGTCCCAGGTCAAGCCAAGTCCGACTTCCAGGTCAAGCCTAATCGGAGCTCCAGGTCAAGCCTAATCCGAGTCCCAGGGCAAGCCAAGTCTGACTCACTGGTCCAGTCAAGTCCGAGTTCCAGGTCAACCCTAAGCCGTGTCCCAGGTCAAGCATAATCGGAGTCCCAGGTCAAGCCAAGTCTATGTTCCTGTTCAGGCCAAGTCCGAGTCCCATGTCAAGCCAAGTCTGAGTTACAGGTCATGCCAAGTCCGACTTCCAGGTCAAGTCAAGTCTGAGTTCCAGGGCATTCCTAATCCGAGTCACAGGTCAAGCCAAGTCCGAGTTCCAGGTCTAGACTAATCCGAGTTCCTGGTCAAGCCAAGACGGAGTTCCAGGGCAAGCCAACTCCGTGTCCCAGGTCAAGAAAAGTCCGATTTCCAAGTCAAGCCTAATACGATTTCCAGGTCAAGCAAAGTCTGAATCCCTGGTCAAGCCATGTCCGAGTTATAGTTCATGCCAAGGCTGAGTTCCAGGTCAAGCCTAATCCGAGATCCAGGTCAAACCAAGTCCGAGTTCTAGGTCAAGCCTAATCCGAGTCCAGGTCAAGCCAAGTCCGAGTTCCAGGTCAAGCCTAAACTGAGTTCCAGGTCAAGCCTAAGCCGAGTCCCAGGTCAAGCATAATCGGAGTCCCAGGTCAAGCCAAGTCTAAGTTCCTGTTCAGACCAAGTCCGAGTCCCATGTCAAGCTAAGTCTGAGTCCCAGGTCAAGCCAAGTCTGATTCCCTGGTCAAGCCAAGTCTGAGTTACAGGTCATGCTAAGTCCGAGTTCCAGGTCAAGTCAAGTCCGAGTTCCAGGTCAAGCCTAATCGGAGTTCCACGTCAAGTCAAGTCTGTGACCCTGGCCAAGCCAAGTCCGAGTTCCAGGTCAAGACTAATCCGAAGTCCTGGTCAAGCCAAGACTGAGTTCCAGGGCAAGCCTACTCCAAGTCCCAGGTCAAGAAAAGTCCGATTTCCAAGTCAAGCCTAATCCGAGTTCCTGGTCAAGCCAAGTCTGAATCCCTGGTCAAGCCAAATCCGAGTTACAGTTCATGCCAAGGCCGAGTAGCAGGTCAAGCCTAATCCGAGATCCAGGTCAATCCAAGTCCGAGTTCTAGGTCAAGCCTAATCCGAGTCCCAGGTCAAGCCAAGTCTGAGTTCCAGGTCAAGCCTAATCCGAGTCCCAGGTCAAGCCAAGTCCGAGCTCCAGGTCAAGCCTAATCCAAGTTCCACATCAAGCCAAGTAGGAGTCCCCGGTCAAGCCAAGTCTGAGTTCCAGGTCAAGCCGAATCCGAGTTCCAGATAAAGGCAAGACTGAGTCCATGGTCAAGACAAGGCTTAGTCACTGGTCAAGCCAAGTCTGAGTCCCTGGTCAAGCCAAGTCTGAGTTACAGGTCATGCCAAGTCCGAGTTCCAGGTCAAGCCTAAATCGAGTTCCAGGTCAAGCCTAGTCTGAGTTCCAGGGCAAGCCTAATCTGAGTCCCAGGTCAAGCCAAGTCCGACTTACAGGTCAAGCCTAATTGGAGCTCCAGGTCAAGCCTAATCTGAGTCCCAGGCCAAGCCAAGTCTGACTCACTGGTCAAGTCAAGTCCGAGTTCCAGGTCAAGCCTAAGCCGAGTCCCAGGTCAAGCATAATCGGAGTCCCAGGTCAAGCCAAGTCTACGTTCCTGTTCAGGCCAAGTCCGAGTCCCATGTCAAGCCAAGGCTGAGTCACAGGTCAAGCAAAGTCTGATTCCCTGGTCAAGCCAAGTCTGAGTTACAGGTCATGCCAAGTCCGAGTTCCAGGTCATGTCAAGTCTGAGTTCCAGGGCATTCCTAATCCAAGTCCCAGGTCAAGCCAAGTCCGAGTTCCAGGTCAAGCCTGATCGGCGTTCCACGTCAAGTCAAGTCTGTGACCCTGGCCAAGCCAAGTCCGAGTTCCAGGTCAAGACTAATCCGACTTCCTGGTCAAGCCAAGACGGAGTTCCAGGGCAAGCCAACTCCGTGTCCCAGGTCAAGAAAAGTCCGATTTCCAAGTCAAGCCTAATCCGAGTTCCAGGTCAAGCCAAGTCTGAATCCCTGGTCAAGCCAAGTCCGAGTTATAGTTCATGCCAAGGCTGAGTTCCAGGTCAAGCCTAATCCGAGATCCAGGTCAAACCAAGTCCGAGTTCTAGGTCAAGCCTAATCCGAGTCACAGGTCAAGCCAAGTCCGAGTTCCAGGTCAAGCCTAAACTGAGTTCCAGGTCAAGCCTAAGCCGAGTCCCAGGTCAAGCATAATCGGAGTCCCAGGTCAAGCCAAGTCTAAGTTCCTGTTCAGGCCAAGTCCGAGTCCCATGTCAAGCTAAGTCTGAGTCCCAGGTCAAGCCAAGTCTGATTCCCTGGTCAAGCCAAGTCTGAGTTACAGGTCATGCTAAGTCCGAGTTCCAGGTCAAGTCAAGTCCGAGTTCCAGGTCAAGCCTAATCGGAGTTCCACGTCAAGTCAAGTCTGTGACCCTGGCCAAGCCAAGTCCGAGTTCCAGGTCAAGACTAATCCGAAGTCCTGGTCAAGCCAAGACTGAGTTCTTGGTCAAGCCAAGTCCGATTTACAGTTCATGCCAAGGCCGAGTAGCAGGTCAAGCCTAATCCGAGATCCAGGTCAATCCAAGTCCGAGTTCTAGGTCAAGCCTAATCCGAGTCCCAGGTCAAGCCTAGTCTGAGTTCCAGGTCAAGCCTAATCAGAGTCCCAGGTCATGCCGAGTCCGAAGTACTTGGTCAAGCCAAGATTTAGTCCCTGGTCAAGCCAGGTCTGAGTCCCTGGACAAGCCTAACCTGAGTTCCAGATCAAGCCAAGTCCAAGATCAAGGACATGCCAAGTCCGAGCCCAATGTCAAGCCAAGTCCGAGTTCCAGGTCAAGCCTAATCTGAGTCCCAGGGCAAGCCAAGACTGACTCAATGGTCAAGCCAAATCTGAGTTCCAGGTCAAGCCTAATCCAAGTCCCAGGTCAAGCCAAGTCCGAGTTCCAGGTCATGCCAAGTCTGAGTTCCAGGTCAATCCTAATCCGAGTCCCAGGGCAAGTCAAGACTGACTCACTGGTCAAGCCAAGTCCGAATTCCAGATCAAGCCTAATCTGAGTAGCAGGTCAAGCCTAGTCCGAGCTCCAGGTCAAGCCTAATCCAAGTTCCACATCAAGCCAAGTAGGAGTCCCCGGTCAAACCAAGTCTGAGTTCCAGGTCAAGGCGAATCCGAGTTCCAGGTAAAGCCAGGACTGAGTCCATCGTCAACACAAGGTTTAGTCACTGATCAAGCCAAGTCTGATTCCCTGGACAAGCCAAGTCTGAGTTACAGGTCATGCCAAGTCTGAGTTCCAGGGAAAGCCTAATCCGAGTTCCAGGTCAAGCCAAGTCCGAGTTCCAGATCAAGCCTACACCGAGTTCCAGGTCAAGCCAAATCTGAGTCCCAGGTCAAGCCAAGTCCGACTTCCAGGTCAAGCCTAATCGGAGCTCCAGGTCAAGCCTAATCCGAGTCCCAGGGCAAGCCAAGTCTGACTCACTGGTCAAGCCAAGTCCGAGTTCCAGGTCAAGCCTAAGCCGAGTCCCAGGTCAAGCATAATCGGAGTCCCAGGTCAAGCCAAGTCTGAGTCCCAGGTCATGCCAAGTCTAAGTTCCTGTTCAGGCCAAGTCCGAGTCCCATGTCAAGCTAAGTCTGAGTCCCAGGTCAAGCCAAGTCTGATTCCCTGGTCAAGCCAAGTCTGAGTTACAGGTCATGCTAAGTCCGAGTTCCAGGTCAAGTCAAGTCCGAGTTCCAGGTCAAGCCTAATCGGAGTTCCACGTCAAGTCAAGTCTGTGACCCTGGCCAAGCCAAGTCCGAGTTCCAGGTCAAGACTAATCCGAAGTCCTGGTCAAGCCAAGACTGAGTTCTTGGTCAAGCCAAGTCCGATTTACAGTTCATGCCAAGGCCGAGTAGCAGGTCAAGCCTAATCCGAGATCCAGGTCAATCCAAGTCCGAGTTCTAGGTCAAGCCTAATCCGAGTCCCAGGTCAAGCCTAGTCTGAGTTCCAGGTCAAGCCTAATCAGAGTCCCAGGTCATGCCGAGTCCGAAGTACTTGGTCAAGCCAAGATTTAGTCCCTGGTCAAGCCAGGTCTGAGTCCCTGGACAAGCCTAACCTGAGTTCCAGATCAAGCCAAGTCCAAGATCAAGGACATGCCAAGTCCGAGCCCAATGTCAAGCCAAGTCCGAGTTCCAGGTCAAGCCTAATCTGAGTCCCAGGGCAAGCCAAGACTGACTCAATGGTCAAGCCAAATCTGAGTTCCAGGTCAAGCCTAATCCAAGTCCCAGGTCAAGCCAAGTCCGAGTTCCAGGTCATGCCAAGTCTGAGTTCCAGGTCAATCCTAATCCGAGTCCCAGGGCAAGTCAAGACTGACTCACTGGTCAAGCCAAGTCCGAATTCCAGATCAAGCCTAATCTGAGTAGCAGGTCAAGCCTAGTCCGAGCTCCAGGTCAAGCCTAATCCAAGTTCCACATCAAGCCAAGTAGGAGTCCCCGGTCAAGCCAAGTCTGAGTTCCAGGTCAAGGCGAATCCGAGTTCCAGGTAAAGCCAGGACTGAGTCCATCGTCAACACAAGGTTTAGTCACTGATCAAGCCAAGTCTGATTCCCTGGACAAGCCAAGTCTGAGTTACAGGTCATGCCAAGTCTGAGTTCCAGGGAAAGCCTAATCCGAGTTCCAGGTCAAGCCAAGTCCGAGTTCCAGATCAAGCCTACACCGAGTTCCAGGTCAAGCCAAATCTGAGTCCCAGGTCAAGCCAAGTCCGACTTCCAGGTCAAGCCTAATCGGAGCTCCAGGTCAAGCCTAATCCGAGTCCCAGGGCAAGCCAAGTCTGACTCACTGGTCAAGCCAAGTCCGAGTTCCAGGTCAAGCCTAAGCCGAGTCCCAGGTCAAGCATAATCGGAGTCCCAGGTCAAGCCAAGTCTGAGTCCCAGGTCATGCCAAGTCTGATTCCCTGGTCAAGCCAAGTCTGAGTTACAGGTCATGCCAAGACCGAGTTCCAGGTCAAGCCAAGTCTGAGTTCCAGGGCAATCCTAATCCGAGTCCCAGGTCAAGACAAGTCCGAGTTCCAGGTCAAGCCTATTCGGAGTTCCACGTCAAGTCAAGTCTGTGACCCTGGCCAAGCCAAGTCCGAGTTCCAGGTCAAGACTAATCCGAGTTCCTGGTCAAGCCAAGACTGAGTTCCAGGGCAAGCCTACCCCGAGTCCCAGGTCAAGAAAAGTCCGATTTCCAAGTCATGCCTAATCCGAGTTCCAGGTCAAGCCCAGTCTGAATCCCTGGTCAAGCCAAGTCCGAGTTACAGGTCATGCCAAGGCCGAGTTCCAGGTCAAGCCTAATCCGAGATCCAGGTCAATCCGAGTTCTAGGTCAAGCCTAATCCGAGTCCTAGGTCATGCCAAGTCTGAGTTCCAGGTCAAGCCTAATCTGAGTCCCAGGTCATGCAAAGTCCAAAGTCCTTGGTCAAGCAAAGATTTAGTCCCTGGTCAAGCCAAGTCTGAGTCCCTGGACAAGCCTAATCTGAGTTCCAGATCAAGCCAATTCCAAGATCCAGGACATGCCAAGTCCGAGTCCCATGTCAAGCCAAGTCCGAGTTCCAGGTCAGGCCGTCTGAGTTCCAGGTCAAGCCTAATCCAAGTACCAGGTCAAGCCAAGTCCAAGTTCCAGGTCATGCCAAGTCTGAGTTCCAGGTCAAACCTAATCGGAGTCCCAGGTCAAGCCAAGTCTAAGTACCTGGTCAGGCCAAGTCCGAGTTCCAGATCAAGACTAATCTGAGTCCCAGGTCAAGCCAATTCCGAGTTCAAGGTCAAGCCAAGTCCGAGTTCCAGATCAAGCCTAATCTGAGTCCCAGGTCAAGCCAAGTCCGAGCTCCAGGTCAAGCCTAATCCAAGTTCCACATCAAGCCAAGTAGGAGTCCCCGGTCAAGCCAAGTCTGAGTTCCAGGTGAAGCCGAATCCGAGTTCCAGATAAAGCCAAGACTGAGTCCATGGTCAAGACAAGGCTTAGTCACTGGTCAAGCCAAGTCTGAGTTACAGGTCATGCCAAGTCTGAATTCCAGGGAAAGCCTAATCCGAGTTCCAGGTCAAGCCAAGTCCGAGTTCCAGGTCAAGCCAAGTCTGAGTTCCAGGTCAAGCCTAAATCGAGTTCCAGGGCAAGCCTAATCTGAGTCCCAGGTCAAGCCAAGTCCGACTTCCAGGTCAAGCCTAATCGGAGCTCCAGGTCAAGCCTAATCCGAGTCCCAGGGCAAGCCAAGTCTGACTCACTGGTCAAGCCAAGTCCGAGTTCCAGGTCAAGCCTAAGCCGAGTCCCAGGTCAAGCATAATCGGAGTCCCATGTCAAGCCAAGTCTGAGTCCCAGGTCAAGCCAAGTCTGATTACCTGGTCAAGCCAAGTCTGAGTTACAGGTCATGCCAAGTCCGAGTTCCAGGTCAAGTCAAGTCTGAGTTCCAGGGCATTCCTAATCCGAGTCCCAGGTCAAGCCAAGTCCGAGTTCCAGGTCAAGTCAAGTCTGAGTTCCAGGGCATTCCTAATCCGAGTCCCAGGTCAAGCCAAGTCCGAGTTCCAGGTCAAGCCTGATCGGCGTTCCACGTCAAGTCAAGTCTGTGACCCAGGTCAAGAAAAGTCCGATTTCCAAGTCAAGCCTAATCCGAGTTCCAGGTCAAGCCAAGTCTGAATCCCTGGTCAAGCCAAGTCCGAGTTACAGTTCATGCCAAGGCTGAGTTCCAGGTCAAGCCTAATCCGAGATCCAGGTCAAACCAAGTCCGAGTTCTAGGTCAAGCCTAATCCGAAGTCCCTGGTCAAGCCAAGTCTGAGTCCCTGGACAAGCCTAATCTGAGTTCCAGATCAAGCCAAGTCCAAGATACAGGACATGCCAAGTCCAAGTCCCAGGTCATGCCAAGTCCGAGTTCCAGGTCATGCCAAGTCTGAGTTCCAGGTCAAGCCTAATCCGAGTCCCAGGGCAAGCCAAGACTGACTCACTGGTCAAGCCAAGTCCGAGTTCCAGGTCAAGTATAATGGGAGTCCCAGGTCAAGCCAAGTCTAAGTACCTGGTCAGGCCAAGTCCGAGTTCCAGATCAAGCCTAATCTGAGTCCCAGGTCAAGCCAAGTCCGAGCTCCAGGTCAAGCCTAATCCAAGTTCCACATCAGGCCAAGTAGGAGTCCCTGGTCAAGCCAAGTCTGAGTTACAGGTCATGCCAAGTCTGAGTTCCAGGGAAAGCCTAATCCGAGTTACAGGTCATGCCAAGTCCGAGTTCCAGGTCAAGCCTAAACCGAGTTCCAGGTCAAGCCAAGTCTGAGTTCCAGGGCAAGCCTAATCTGAGTCCCAGGTTAAGCCAAGTCCGACTTCCAGGTCAAGCCTAATCGGAGCTCCAGGTCAAGCCTAATCCGAGTCCCAGGGCAAGCCAAGACTGACTCACTGGTCAAGCCACATCCAAGTTCCAGGTCAAGCCTAAGCCGAGTCCCAGGTCAAGCCAAGTCTGATTCCCTGGTCAAGCCAAGTCTGAGTTACTGGGCAATTCAAATCCGAGTCCCAGGTCAAGCCAAGTCCGAGTTCCAGGTCAAGCCTAATCGGAGTCCCACGTCAAGTCAAGTCTGTGACCCTGGCCAAGCCAAGTCCGAGTTCCAGGTCAAGACTAATCCGAGTTCCTGGTCAAGCCAAGACTGAGTTCCAGGGCAAGCCTACTCCGAGTCCCGGGTCAAGAAAAGTCCGATTTCCAAGTCAAGCCTAATCCGAGTTCCAGGTCAAGCCAAGTCTGAATCCCTGGTCAAGCCAAGTCTGAGTTACAGGTCAAGCCTAATCCGAGTCCCAGGGCAAGCCAAGACTGACTCACTGGTCAAGCCACATCCAAGTTCCAGGTCAAGCCTAAGCCGAGTCCCAGGTCAAGCCAAGTCTGATTCCCTGGTCAAGCCAAGTCTGAGTTACTGGGCAATCCTAATCCGAGTCCCAGGTCAAGCCAAGTCCGAGTTCCAGGTCAAGCCTAATCGGAGTCCCACGTCAAGTCAAGTCTGTGATCCTGGTCAAGCCAAGTCCGAGTTCCAGGTCAAGACTAATCCGAGTTCCTGGTCAAGCCAAGACTGAGTTCCAGGGCAAGCCTACTCCGAGTCCCGGGTCAAGAAAAGTCCGATTTCCAAGTCAAGCCTAATCCGAGTTCCAGGTCAAGCCAAGTCTGAATCCCTGGTCAAGCCAAGTCTGAGTTACAGGTCAAGCCTAATCTGAGTCCCAGGTCAAGCCAAGACTGAGTCCATGGTCAAGACAAGTCTTGGTCACTGGTCAAGCCAAGTCTGAGTCCATGGTCAAGCCAAGTCTGAGTCCCACGTCAAGCCAAGTCCGACTTCCAGGACAAGCCAAGTCTGAGTTCCAGGTCAAGCCTAATCCGAGTCCCTGGTCATGCCAAGTCCGAAGTCCTTGGTCAAGCAAAGATTTAGTCCCTGGTCAAGACAAGTCTGAGTCCCTGGACAAGCCTAATCTGAGTTCCAGATCAAGCCAAGTCCAAGATCCAGGACATGCCAAGTCCGAGTCCCAGGTCAAGCCAAGTCCGAGTTCCAGGTCATGCCAAGTCTGAGTTCCAGGTCAAGCCTAATCCAAGTCCCAGGTCTAGCCAAGTCCGAGTTCCAGGTCATGCCAATTCTGAGTTCCAGGTCAAGCCTAGTCCGAGCTCCAGGTCAAGCCTAATCCAAGTTCCACATCAAGCCAAGTAGAAGTCCCCGGTCAAGCCAAGTCTGAGTTCCAGGTCAAGCCGAATCCGAGTTCCAGGTAAAGCCAGGACTGAGTCCATCGTCAACACAAGGCATAGTCACTGATCAAGCCAAGTCTGAGTCCCTGGTCAAGCCAAGTCTGAGTTCCAGGTCAAGCCTACACCGAGTTCCAGGTCAAGCCTACACCGAGTTCCAGGTCAAGCCAAGTCTGAGTTCCAGGGCAAGCCTAATCTGAGTCCCAGGTCAAGCCAAGTCCGACTTCCAGGTCAATCCTAATCGGAGCTCCAGGTCAAGCCTAATCCAAGTCCCAGGGCAAGCCAAGACTGACTCACTGGTCAAGCCAAGTCCGAGTTCCAGGTCAAGCCTAAGCCGAGTCCTAGGTCAAGCATAATCGGAGTCCCAGGTCAAGCCAAGTCTAAGTTCCTGTTCAGGCCAAGTCCGAGTCCCATGTCAAGCCAAGTCTGAGTCCCAGGTCATGCCAAGTCTGATTCCCTGGTCAAGCCAAGTCTGAGTTACAGGTCATGCCAAGACCGAGTTCCAGGTCAAGCCAAGTCTGAGTTCCAGGGCAATCCTAATCCGAGTCCCAGGTCAAGCCAAGTCCGAGTTCCAGGTCAAGCCTATTCGGAGTTCCACGTCAAGTCAAGTCTGTGACCCTGGCCAAGCCAAGTCCGAGTTCCAGGTCAAGACTAATCCGAGTTCCTGGTCAAGCCAAGACTGAGTTCCAGGGCAAGCCTACCCCGAGTCCCAGGTCAAGAAATGTCCGATTTCCAAGTCATGCCTAATCCGAGTTCCAGGTCAAGCCAAGTCTGAGTTCCAGGTCAAGCCAAGTCTGAGTTACAGGTTATGCCAAGTCTGAGTTCCAGGGAAAGCCTAACCCGAGTTCCAGGTCAAGCCAAGTCTGAGTTCCAGGTCAAGCCAAGTCTGAGTTACAGGTTATGCCAAGTCTGAGTTGCAGGGAAAGCCTAAAACGAGTTCCAGGTCAAGCCAAGTCTGAGTTCCAGGGCAAGCCTAATCTGAGTCCCAGGTCAAGCCAAGTCCGACTTCCAGGTCAAGCCTAATCGGAGCTCCAGGTCAAGCCTAATCCGAGTCCCAGGGCAAGCCACGACTGACTCACTGGTCAAGCCAAGTCTAAGTTCCTGTTCAGGCCAAGTCCGAGTCCCATGTCAAGCCAAGTCTGAGTCCCAGGTCATGGCAAGTCTGATTCCCTGGTCAAGCCAAGTCTGAGTTACAGGTCATGCCAAGTCTGAGTTCCAGGTCAAGCCAAGTCTGAGTTCCAGGGCAATCCTAATCCGAGTCCCAGGTCAAGACAAGTCCGAGTTCCAGGTCAAGCCTAATCGGAGTTCCACTTCAAGTCAAGTCTGTGACCCTGGCCAAGCCAACTCCGAGTTCCAGGTCAAGACTAATCCGAGTTCCTGGTCAAGCCAAGACTGAGTTCCAGGGCATGCCTACTCCGAGTCCCAGGTCAAGAAAAGTCCGATTTCCAAGTCAAGCCTAATCCGAGTTCCAGGTCAAGCCAAGTCAGAATCCCTGGTCAAGCCAAGTCCGAGTTACAGGTCATGCCAAGGCCGAGTTCCAGGTCAAGCCTAATCCGAGATCCAGGTCAATCCAAGTCCGAGTTATAGGTCAAGCCTAATCCGAGTCCCAGGTCATGCAAAGTCCGAAGTCCTTAGTCAAGCAAAGATTTAGTCCCTGGTCAAGCCAAGTCTGAGTCCCTGGACAAGCCTAATCTGAGTTCCAGATCAAGCCTAATCTGAGTCCCAGGTCAAGCCAATTCCGAGTTCAAGGTCAAGCCAAGTCCAAGTTCCAGGTCATGCCAAGTCTGAGTACCAGGTCAAGCCTAATCGGAGTCCCAGGTCAAGCCAAGTCTAACTACCTGGTCAGGCCAAGTCCGAGTTCCAGATCAAGCCTAATCTGAGTCCCAGGTCAAGCCAATTCCGAGCTCCAGGTCAAGCCAAGTCCAAGTTCCACATCAAGCCAAGAAGGAGTCCCCAGTCAAGCCAAGTCAAAGTTCCAGGTCAAGACGAATCCGAGTTCCAGATAAAGCCAAGACTGAGTCCATGGTCAAGACAAGGCTTAGTCAATGGTCAAGACAAGTCTGAGTCCCTGGTCAAGCCAAGTCTGAGTTACAGGTCATGCCAAGTCTGAGTTCCAGGGAAAGCCTAATCCGAGTTCCAGGTCAAGCCAAGTCCGAGTTCCAGGTCAAGCCAAGTCCGAGTTTCAGGTCAAGCCTAAATCGAGATCCAGGTCAAGCCTAGTCTGAGTTCCAGGGCAAGCCTAATCTGAGTCCCAGGTCAAGCCAAGTCTAAGTTCCTGTTCAGGCCAAGTCCGAGTCCCATGTCAAGCCAAGTCTGAGTTACAGGTCATGCCAAGTCCGACTTCCAGGTCAAGTCAAGTCTGAGTTCCAGGGCATTCCTAATCCGAGTCCCAGGTCAAGCCAAGTCCGAGTTCCAGGTCTAGACTAATCCGAGTTCCTGGTCAAGCCAAGACGGAGTTCCAGGGCAAGCCAACTCCGTGTCCCAGGTCAAGAAAAGTCCGATTTCCAAGTCAAGCCTAATACGATTTCCAGGTCAAGCAAAGTCTGAATCCCTGGTCAAGCCATGTCCAAGTTATAGCTCATGCCAAGGCTGTTTTCCAGGTCAAGCCTAATCCGAGATCCAGGTCAAACCAAGTCCGAGTTCTAGGTCAAGCCTAATCCGAGTCCAGGTCAAGCCAAGTCCGAGTTCCAGGTCAAGCCTAAACTGAGTTCCAGGTCAAGCCTAAGCCGAGTCCCAGGTCAAGCATAATCGGAGTCCCAGGTCAAGCCAAGTCTAAGTTCCAGGTCAAGCCGAATCCGAGTTCCAGATAAAGCCAAGACTGAGTCCATGGTCAAGACAAGGCGTAGTCAATGGTCAAGCCAAGTCTGAGTCCCTGGTCAACCCAAGTCTGAGTTACAGGTCATGCCAAGTCTGAGTTCCAGGGAAAGCCTAATCCGAGTTCCAGGTCAAGCCAAGTCCGAGTTCCAGGTCAAGCCGAATCCGAGTTCCAGATAAAGCCAAGACTGTCCATGGTCAAGACAAGGCTTAGTCAATGGTCAAGCCAAGTCTGAGTCCCTGGGCAGGCCAAGTCTGAGTTACAGGTCATGCCAAGTCTGAGTTCCAGGGAAAGCCTAATCCGAGTTCCAGGTCAAGCCAAGTCCGACTTCCAGGTCAAGCCAAGTCCGAGTTCCAGGTCAAGCCTAAATCGAGATCCAGGTCAAGCCTAGTCTGAGTTCCAGGGCAAGCCTAATCTGAGTCCCAGGTCAAGCCAAGTCCGACTTCCAGGTCAAGCCTAATCGGAGCTCCAGGTCAAGCCTAATCCGAGTCCCAGGGCAAGCCAAGTCTGACTCACTGGTCCAGTCAAGTCCGAGTTCCAGGTGAAGCCTAAGCCGAGTCCCAGGTCAAGCATAATCGGAGTCCCAGGTCAAGCCAAGTCTATGTTCCTGTTCAGGCCAAGTCCGAGTCCCATGTCAAGCCAAGTCTGAGTTACAGGTCATGCCAAGTCCGACTTCCAGGTCAAGTCAAGTCTGAGTTCCAGGGCATTCCTAATCCGAGTCCCAGGTCAAGCCAAGTCCGAGTTCCAGGTCTAGACTAATCCGAGTTCCTGGTCAAGCCAAGACGGAGTTCCAGGGCAAGCCAACTCCGTGTCCCAGGTCAAGAAAAGTCCGATTTCCAAGTCAAGCCTAATACGATTTCCAGGTCAAGCAAAGTCTGAATCCCTGGTCAAGCCATGTCCGAGTTATAGTTCATGCCAAGGCTGAGTTCCAGGTCAAGCCTAATCCGAGATCCAGGTCAAACCAAGTCCGAGTTCTAGGTCAAGCCTAATCCGAGTCCAGGTCAAGCCAAGTCCGAGTTCCAGGTCAAGCCTAAACTGAGTTCCAGGTCAAGCCTAAGCCGAGTCCCAGGTCAAGCATAATCGGAGTCCCAGGTCAAGCCAAGTCTAAGTTCCTGTTCAGACCAAGTCCGAGTCCCATGTCAAGCTAAGTCTGAGTCCCAGGTCAAGCCAAGTCTGATTCCCTGGTCAAGCCAAGTCTGAGTTACAGGTCATGCTAAGTCCGAGTTCCAGGTCAAGTCAAGTCCGAGTTCCAGGTCAAGCCTAATCGGAGTTCCACGTCAAGTCAAGTCTGTGACCCTGGCCAAGCCAAGTCCGAGTTCCAGGTCAAGACTAATCTGAAGTCCTGGTCAAGCCAAGACTGAGTTCCAGGGCAAGCCTACTCCAAGACCCAGGTCAAGAAAAGTCCGATTTCCAAGTCAAGCCTAATCCGAGTTCCAGGTCAAGCCAAGTCTGAATCCCTGGTCAAGCCAAGTCCGAGTTACAGTTCATGCCAAGGCCGAGTAGCAGGTCAAGCCTAATCCGAGATCCAGGTCAATCCAAGTCCGAGTTCTAGGTCAAGCCTAATCCGAGTCCCAGGTCAAGCCAAGTCTGAGTTCCAGGTCAAGCCTAATCCGAGTCCCAGGTCAAGCCAAGTCCGAGCTCCAGGTCAAGCCTAATCCAAGTTCCACATCAAGCCAAGTAGGAGTCCCCGGTCAAGCCAAGTCTGAGTTCCAGGTCAAGCCGAATCCGAGTTCCAGATAAAGGCAAGACTGAGTCCATGGTCAAGACAAGGCTTAGTCAATGGTCAAGCCAAGTCTGAGTCCCTGGTCAAGCCAAGTCTGAGTTACAGGTCATGCCAAGTCCGAGTTCCAGGGAAAGCCTAATCCGAGTTCCAGGTCAAGCCAAGTCCGAGTTCCAGGTCAAGCCTAAATCGAGTTCCAGGTCAAGCCTAGTCTGAGTTCCAGGGCAAGCCTAATCTGAGTCCCAGGTCAAGCCAAGTCCGACTTACAGGTCAAGCCTAATCGGAGCTCCAGGTCAAGCCTAATCTGAGTCCCAGGCCAAGCCAAGTCTGACTCACTGGTCAAGTCAAGTCCGAGTTCCAGGTCAAGCCTAAGCCGAGTCCCAGGTCAAGCATAATCGGAGTCCCAGGTCAAGCCAAGTCTACGTTCCTGTTCAGGCCAAGTCCGAGTCCCATGTCAAGCCAAGGCTGAGTCACAGGTCAAGCAAAGTCTGATTCCCAGGTCAAGCCAAGTCTGAGTTACAGGTCATGCCAAGTCCGAGTTCCAGGTCATGTCAAGTCTGAGTTCCAGGGCATTCCTAATCCGAGTCCCAGGTCAAGCCAAGTCCGAGTTCCAGGTCAAGCCTGATCGGCGTTCCACGTCAAGTCAAGTCTGTGACCCTGGCCCAGCCAAGTCCGAGTTCCAGGTCAAGACTAATCCGACTTCCTGGTCAAGCCAAGACGGAGTTCCAGGGCAAGCCAACTCAGTGTCCCAGGTCAAGAAAAGTCCGATTTCCAAGTCAAGCCTAATCCGAGTTCCAGGTCAAGCCAAGTCTGAATCCCTGGTCAAGCCAAGTCCGAGTTATAGTTCATGCCAAGGCTGAGTTCCAGGTCAAGCCTAATCCGAGATCCAGGTCAAACCAAGTCCGAGTTCTAGGTCAAGTCTAATCCGAGTCCCAGGTCAAGCCAAGTCCGAGTTCCAGGTCAAGCCTAAACTGAGTTCCAGGTCAAGCCTAAGCCGAGTCCCAGGTCAAGCATAATCGGAGTCCCAGGTCAAGCCAAGTCTAAGTTCCTGTTCAGGCCAAGTCCGAGTCCCATGTCAAGCTAAGTCTGAGTCCCAGGTCAAGCCAAGTCTGATTCCCTGGTCAAGCCAAGTCTGAGTTACAGGTCATGCTAAGTCCGAGTTCCAGGTCAAGTCAAGTCCGAGTTCCAGGTCAAGCCTAATCGGAGTTCCACGTCAAGTCAAGTCTGTGACCCTGGCCAAGCCAAGTCCGAGTTCCAGGTCAAGACTAATCCGAAGTCCTGGTCAAGCCAAGACTGAGTTCTTGGTCAAGCCAAGTCCGAGTTACAGTTCATGCCAAGGCCGAGTAGCAGGTCAAGCCTAATCCGAGATCCAGGTCAATCCAAGTCCGAGTTCTAGGTCAAGCCTAATCCGAGTCCCAGGTCAAGCCAAGTCTGAGTTCCAGGTCAAGCCTAATCAGAGTCCCAGGTCATGCCGAGTCCGAAGTACTTGGTCAAGCCAAGATTTAGTCCCTGGTCAAGCCAGGTCTGAGTCCCTGGACAAGCCTAACCTGAGTTCCAGATCAAGCCAAGTCCAAGATCCAGGACATGCCAAGTCCGAGCCCCATGTCAAGCCAAGTCCGAGTTCCAGGTCAAGCCAAATCTGAGTCCCAGGTCAAGCCAAGTCCGACTTCCAGGTCAAGCCTAATCGGAGCTCCAGGTCAAGCCTAATCCGAGTCCCAGGGCAAGACAAGACTGACTCACTGGTCAAGCCAAATCCGAGTTCCAGGTCAAGCCTAAGCCGAGTCCCAGGTCAAGCATAATCGGAGTCCCAGGTCAAGCCAAGTCTAAGTTCCTGTTCAGGCCAAGTCCGAGTCCCATGTCAAGCAAAGTCTGAGTCCCAGGTCAAGCCCAAGTCCGAGTCCCATGTCAAGCAAAGTCTGAGTTCCAGGGCAATCCTATTCCGAGTCCCAGGTCAAGCCAAGTCCGAGTTCCAGGTCAAGCCTATTCGGAGTTCCACGTCAAGTCAAGTCTGTGACCCTGGCCAAGCCAAGTCCGAGTTCCAGGTCAAGACTAATCCGAGTTCCTGGTCAAGCCAAGACTGAGTTCCAGGGCAAGCCTACCCCGAGTCCCAGGTCAAGAAAAGTCCGATTTCCAAGTCATGCCTAATCCGAGTTCCAGGTCAAGCCCAGTCTGAATCCCTGGTCAAGCCAAGTCCGAGTTACAGGTCATGCCAAGGCCGAGTTCCAGGTCAAGCCTAATCCGAGATCCAGGTCAATCCGAGTCCGAGTTCCAGGTCAAGCCTAAACTGAGTTCCAGGTCAAGCCTAAGCCGAGTCCCAGGTCAAGCATAATCGGAGTCCCAGGTCAAGCCAAGTCTATGTTCCTGTTCAGGCCAAGTCCGAGTCCCATGTCAAGCCAAGTCTGAGTTACAGGTCATGCCAAGTCCGACTTCCAGGTCAAGTCAAGTCTGAGTTCCAGGGCATTCCTAATCCGAGTCCCAGGTCAAGCCAAGTCCGAGTTCCAGGTCTAGACTAATCCGAGTTCCTGGTCAAGCCAAGACGGAGTTCCAGGGCAAGCCAACTCCGTGTCCCAGGTCAAGAAAAGTCCGATTTCCAAGTCAAGCCTAATACGATTTCCAGGTCAAGCAAAGTCTGAATCCCTGGTCAAGCCATGTCCGAGTTATAGTTCATGCCAAGGCTGAGTTCCAGGTCAAGCCTAATCCGAGATCCAGGTCAAACCAAGTCCGAGTTCTAGGTCAAGCCTAATCCGAGTCCAGGTCAAGCCAAGTCCGAGTTCCAGGTCAAGCCTAAACTGAGTTCCAGGTCAAGCCTAAGCCGAGTCCCAGGTCAAGCATAATCGGAGTCCCAGGTCAAGCCAAGTCTAAGTTCCTGTTCAGACCAAGTCCGAGTCCCATGTCAAGCTAAGTCTGAGTCCCAGGTCAAGCCAAGTCTGATTCCCTGGTCAAGCCAAGTCTGAGTTACAGGTCATGCTAAGTCCGAGTTCCAGGTCAAGTCAAGTCCGAGTTCCAGGTCAAGCCTAATCGGAGTTCCACGTCAAGTCAAGTCTGTGACCCTGGCCAAGCCAAGTCCGAGTTCCAGGTCAAGACTAATCTGAAGTCCTGGTCAAGCCAAGACTGAGTTCCAGGGCAAGCCTACTCCAAGTCCCAGGTCAAGAAAAGTCCGATTTCCAAGTCAAGCCTAATCCGAGTTCCAGGTCAAGCCAAGTCTGAATCCCTGGTCAAGCCAAGTCCGAGTTACAGTTCATGCCAAGGCCGAGTAGCAGGTCAAGCCTAATCCGAGATCCAGGTCAATCCAAGTCCGAGTTCTAGGTCAAGCCTAATCCGAGTCCCAGGTCAAGCCAAGTCTGAGTTCCAGGTCAAGCCTAATCCGAGTCCCAGGTCAAGCCAAGTCCGAGCTCCAGGTCAAGCCTAATCCAAGTTCCACATCAAGCCAAGTAGGAGTCCCCGGTCAAGCCAAGTCTGAGTTCCAGGTCAAGCCGAATCCGAGTTCCAGATAAAGGCAAGACTGAGTCCATGGTCAAGACAAGGCTTAGTCACTGGTCAAGCCAAGTCTGAGTCCCTGGTCAAGCCAAGTCTGAGTTACAGGTCATGCCAAGTCCGAGTTCCAGGGAAAGCCTAATCCGAGTTCCAGGTCAAGCCAAGTCCGAGTTCCAGGTCAAGCCTAAATCGAGTTCCAGGTCAAGCCTAGTCTGAGTTCCAGGGCAAGCCTAATCTGAGTCCCAGGTCAAGCCAAGTCCGACTTACAGGTCAAGCCTAATCGGAGCTCCAGGTCAAGCCTAATCTGAGTCCCAGGCCAAGCCAAGTCTGACTCACTGGTCAAGTCAAGTCCGAGTTCCAGGTCAAGCCTAAGCCGAGTCCCAGGTCAAGCATAATCGGAGTCCCAGGTCAAGCCAAGTCTACGTTCCTGTTCAGGCCAAGTCCGAGTCCCATGTCAAGCCAAGGCTGAGTCACAGGTCAAGCAAAGTCTGATTCCCTGGTCAAGCCAAGTCTGAGTTACAGGTCATGCCAAGTCCGAGTTCCAGGTCATGTCAAGTCTGAGTTCCAGGGCATTCCTAATCCGAGTCCCAGGTCAAGCCAAGTCCGAGTTCCAGGTCAAGCCTGATCGGCGTTCCACGTCAAGTCAAGTCTGTGACCCTGGCCAAGCCAAGTCCGAGTTCCAGGTCAAGACTAATCCGACTTCCTGGTCAAGCCAAGACGGAGTTCCAGGGCAAGCCAACTCAGTGTCCCAGGTCAAGAAAAGTCCGATTTCCAAGTCAAGCCTAATCCGAGTTCCAGGTCAAGCCAAGTCTGAATCCCTGGTCAAGCCAAGTCCGAGTTATAGTTCATGCCAAGGCTGAGTTCCAGGTCAAGCCTAATCCGAGATCCAGGTCAAACCAAGTCCGAGTTCTAGGTCAAGTCTAATCCGAGTCCCAGGTCAAGCCAAGTCCGAGTTCCAGGTCAAGCCTAAACTGAGTTCCAGGTCAAGCCTAAGCCGAGTCCCAGGTCAAGCATAATCGGAGTCCCAGGTCAAGCCAAGTCTAAGTTCCTGTTCAGGCCAAGTCCGAGTCCCATGTCAAGCTAAGTCTGAGTCCCAGGTCAAGCCAAGTCTGATTCCCTGGTCAAGCCAAGTCTGAGTTACAGGTCATGCTAAGTCCGAGTTCCAGGTCAAGTCAAGTCCGAGTTCCAGGTCAAGCCTAATCGGAGTTCCACGTCAAGTCAAGTCTGTGACCCTGGCCAAGCCAAGTCCGAGTTCCAGGTCAAGACTAATCCGAAGTCCTGGTCAAGCCAAGACTGAGTTCTTGGTCAAGCCAAGTCCGAGTTACAGTTCATGCCAAGGCCGAGTAGCAGGTCAAGCCTAATCCGAGATCCAGGTCAATCCAAGTCCGAGTTCTAGGTCAAGCCTAATCCGAGTCCCAGGTCAAGCCAAGTCTGAGTTCCAGGTCAAGCCTAATCAGAGTCCCAGGTCATGCCGAGTCCGAAGTACTTGGTCAAGCCAAGATTTAGTCCCTGGTCAAGCCAGGTCTGAGTCCCTGGACAAGCCTAACCTGAGTTCCAGATCAAGCCAAGTCCAAGATCCAGGACATGCCAAGTCCGAGCCCCATGTCAAGCCAAGTCCGAGTTCCAGGTCAAGCCAAATCTGAGTCCCAGGTCAAGCCAAGTCCGACTTCCAGGTCAAGCCTAATCGGAGCTCCAGGTCAAGCCTAATCCGAGTCCCAGGGCAAGACAAGACTGACTCACTGGTCAAGCCAAATCCGAGTTCCAGGTCAAGCCTAAGCCGAGTCCCAGGTCAAGCATAATCGGAGTCCCAGGTCAAGCCAAGTCTAAGTTCCTGTTCAGGCCAAGTCCGAGTCCCATGTCAAGCAAAGTCTGAGTCCCAGGTCAAGCCCAAGTCCGAGTCCCATGTCAAGCAAAGTCTGAGTTCCAGGGCAATCCTATTCCGAGTCCCAGGTCAAGCCAAGTCCGAGTTCCAGGTCAAGCCTATTCGGAGTTCCACGTCAAGTCAAGTCTGTGACCCTGGCCAAGCCAAGTCCGAGTTCCAGGTCAAGACTAATCCGAGTTCCTGGTCAAGCCAAGACTGAGTTCCAGGGCAAGCCTACCCCGAGTCCCAGGTCAAGAAAAGTCCGATTTCCAAGTCATGCCTAATCCGAGTTCCAGGTCAAGCCCAGTCTGAATCCCTGGTCAAGCCAAGTCCGAGTTACAGGTCATGCCAAGGCCGAGTTCCAGGTCAAGCCTAATCCGAGATCCAGGTCAATCCGAGTTCTAGGTCAAGCCTAATCCGAGTCCTAGGTCAAGACAAGTCTGAGTTCCAGGTCAAGCCTAATCTGAGTCCCAGGTCATGCAAAGTCCAAAGTCCTTGGTCAAGCAAAGATTTAGTCCCTGGTCAAGCCAAGTCTGAGTCCCTGGACAAGCCTAATCTGAGTTCCAGATCAAGCCAATTCCAAGATCCAGGACATGCCAAGTCCGAGTCCCATGTCAAGCCAAGTCCGAGTTCCAGGTCAGGCCGTCTGAGTTCCAGGTCAAGCCTAATCCAAGTCCCAGGTCAAGCCAAGTCCAAGTTCCAGGTCATGCCAAGTCTGAGTTCCAGGTCAAACCTAATCGGAGTCCCAGGTCAAGCCAAGTCTAAGTACCTGGTCAGGCCAAGTCCGAGTTCCAGATCAAGACTAATCTGAGTCCCAGGTCAAGCCAATTCCGAGTTCAAGGTCAAGCCAAGTCCGAGTTCCAGATCAAGCCTAATCTGAGTCCCAGGTCAAGCCAAGTCCGAGCTCCAGGTCAAGCCTAATCCAAGTTCCACATCAAGCCAACTAGGAGTCCCCGGTCAAGCCAAGTCTGAGTTCCAGGTGAAGCCGAATCCGAGTTCCAGATAAAGCCAAGACTGAGTCCATGGTCAAGACAAGGCTTAGTCACTGGTCAAGCCAAGTCTGAGTCCCTGGTCAAGCCAAGTCTGAGTTACAGGTCATGCCAAGTCTGAATTCCAGGGAAAGCCTAATCCGAGTTCCAGGTCAAGCCAAGTCCGAGTTCCAGGTCAAGCCAAGTCCGAGTTCCAGGTCAAGCCTAAATCGAGTTCCAGGGCAAGCCTAATCTGAGTCCCAGGTCAAGCCAAGTCCGACTTCCAGTTCAAGCCTAATCGGAGCTCCAGGTCAAGCCTAATCCGAGTCCCAGGGCAAGCCAAGTCTGACTCACTGGTCAAGCCAAGTCCGAGTTCCAGGTCAAGCCTAAGCCGAGTCCCAGGTCAAGCATAATCGGAGTCCCAGGTCAAGCCAAGTCTATGTTCCTGTTCAGGCCAAGTCCGAGTCCCATGTCAAGCCAAGTCTGAGTCCCAGGTCAAGCCAAGTCTGATTCCCTGGTCAAGCCAAGTCTGAGTTACAGGTCATGCCAAGGCCGAGTTCCAGGTCAAGCCTAATCCGAGATCCAGGTCAATCCGAGTCCGAGTTCCAGGTCAAGCCTAAACTGAGTTCCAGATCAAGCCTAAGCCGAGTCCCAGGTCAAGCATAATCGGAGTCCCAGGTCAAGCCAAGTCTATGTTCCTGTTCAGGCCAAGTCCGAGTCCCATGTCAAGCCAAGTCTGAGTTACAGGTCATGCCAAGTCCGACTTCCAGGTCAAGTCAAGTCTGAGTTCCAGGGCATTCCTAATCCGAGTCCCAGGTCAAGCCAAGTCCGAGTTCCAGGTCTAGACTAATCCGAGTTCCTGGTCAAGCCAAGACGGAGTTCCAGGGCAAGCCAACTCCGTGTCCCAGGTCAAGAAAAGTCCGATTTCCAAGTCAAGCCTAATACGATTTCCAGGTCAAGCAAAGTCTGAATCCCTGGTCAAGCCATGTCCGAGTTATAGTTCATGCCAAGGCTGAGTTCCAGGTCAAGCCTAATCCGAGATCCAGGTCAAACCAAGTCCGAGTTCTAGGTCAAGCCTAATCCGAGTCCAGGTCAAGCCAAGTCCGAGTTCCAGGTCAAGCCTAAACTGAGTTCCAGGTCAAGCCTAAGCCGAGTCCCAGGTCAAGCATAATCGGAGTCCCAGGTCAAGCCAAGTCTAAGTTCCTGTTCAGACCAAGTCCGAGTCCCAGGTCAAGCCAAGTCTGATTCCCTGGTCAAGCCAAGTCTGAGTTACAGGTCATGCTAAGTCCGAGTTCCAGGTCAAGTCAAGTCCGAGTTCCAGGTCAAGCCTAATCGGAGTTCCACGTCAAGTCAAGTCTGTGACCCTGGCCAAGCCAAGTCCGAGTTCCAGGTCAAGACTAATCTGAAGTCCTGGTCAAGCCAAGACTGAGTTCCAGGGCAAGCCTACTCCAAGTCCCAGGTCAAGAAAAGTCCGATTTCCAAGTCAAGCCTAATCCGAGTTCCAGGTCAGGCCAAGACTGAATCCCTGGTCAAGCCAAGTCCGAGTTACAGTTCATGCCCAGGCCGAGTTCCAGGTCAAGCCTAATCCGAGATCCAGGTCAATCCAAGTCCGAGTTCTAGGTCAAGCCTAATCCGAGTCCCAGGTCATGCCAAGTCCGAAGTCCTTGGTCAAGCCAAGATTTACTCCCTGGTCAAGCCAAGTCTGAGTCCCTGGACAAGCCTAATCTGAGTTCCACATCAAGCCAAGTCCAAGTCCCAGGGCAAGCCAAGACTGACTCACTGGTCAAGCCAAATTTGAGTTCCTGGTCAAGCCTAATCCCAGTCCCAGGTCAAGCCAAGTCCGAGTTCCAGGTCAAGCCAAGTCCGAGTTCCAGGTCAAGCCTAAGCCGAGTCCCAGGTCAAGCATAATCGGAGTCCCAGGTCAAGCCAAGTCTAAGTTCCTGTTCAGGCCAAGTCCATGTCAAGCCAAGTCTGAATCCCTGGTCAAGCCAAGTCCGAGTTACAGTTCATGCCAAGGCCGAGTAGCAGGTCAAGCCTAATCCGAGATCCAGGTCAATCCAAGTCCGAGTTCTAGGTCAAGCCTAATCCGAGTCCCAGGTCAAGCCAAGTCTGAGTTCCAGGTCAAGCCTAATCCGAGTCCCAGGTCAAGCCAAGTCCGAGCTCCAGGTCAAGCCTAATCCAAGTTCCACATCAAGCCAAGTAGGAGTCCCCGGTCAAGCCAAGTCTGAGTTCCAGGTCAAGCCGAATCCGAGTTCCAGATAAAGGCAAGACTGAGTCCATGGTCAAGACAAGGCTTAGTCACTGGTCAAGCCAAGTCTGAGTCCCTGGTCAAGCCAAGTCTGAGTTACAGGTCATGCCAAGTCCGAGTTCCAGGGAAAGCCTAATCCGAGTTCCAGGTCAAGCCAAGTCCGAGTTCCAGGTCAAGCCTAAATCGAGTTCCAGGTCAAGCCTAGTCTGAGTTCCAGGGCAAGCCTAATCTGAGTCCCAGGTCAAGCCAAGTCCGACTTACAGGTCAAGCCTAATCGGAGCTCCAGGTCAAGCCTAATCTGAGTCCCAGGCCAAGCCAAGTCTGACTCACTGGTCAAGTCAAGTCCGAGTTCCAGGTCAAGCCTAAGCCGAGTCCCAGGTCAAGCATAATCGGAGTCCCAGGTCAAGCCAAGTCTACGTTCCTGTTCAGGCCAAGTCCGAGTCCCATGTCAAGCCAAGGCTGAGTCACAGGTCAAGCAAAGTCTGATTCCCTGGTCAAGCCAAGTCTGAGTTACAGGTCATGCCAAGTCCGAGTTCCAGGTCATGTCAAGTCTGAGTTCCAGGGCATTCCTAATCCGAGTCCCAGGTCAAGCCAAGTCCGAGTTCCAGGTCAAGCCTGATCGGCGTTCCACGTCAAGTCAAGTCTGTGACCCTGGCCAAGCCAAGTCCGAGTTCCAGGTCAAGACTAATCCGACTTCCTGGTCAAGCCAAGACGGAGTTCCAGGGCAAGCCAACTCAGTGTCCCAGGTCAAGAAAAGTCCGATTTCCAAGTCAAGCCTAATCCGAGTTCCAGGTCAAGCCAAGTCTGAATCCCTGGTCAAGCCAAGTCCGAGTTATAGTTCATGCCAAGGCTGAGTTCCAGGTCAAGCCTAATCCGAGATCCAGGTCAAACCAAGTCCGAGTTCTAGGTCAAGTCTAATCCGAGTCCCAGGTCAAGCCAAGTCCGAGTTCCAGGTCAAGCCTAAACTGAGTTCCAGGTCAAGCCTAAGCCGAGTCCCAGGTCAAGCATAATCGGAGTCCCAGGTCAAGCCAAGTCTAAGTTCCTGTTCAGGCCAAGTCCGAGTCCCATGTCAAGCTAAGTCTGAGTCCCAGGTCAAGCCAAGTCTGATTCCCTGGTCAAGCCAAGTCTGAGTTACAGGTCATGCTAAGTCCGAGTTCCAGGTCAAGTCAAGTCCGAGTTCCAGGTCAAGCCTAATCGGAGTTCCACGTCAAGTCAAGTCTGTGACCCTGGCCAAGCCAAGTCCGAGTTCCAGGTCAAGACTAATCCGAAGTCCTGGTCAAGCCAAGACTGAGTTCTTGGTCAAGCCAAGTCCGAGTTACAGTTCATGCCAAGGCCGAGTAGCAGGTCAAGCCTAATCCGAGATCCAGGTCAATCCAAGTCCGAGTTCTAGGTCAAGCCTAATCCGAGTCCCAGGTCAAGCCAAGTCTGAGTTCCAGGTCAAGCCTAATCAGAGTCCCAGGTCATGCCGAGTCCGAAGTACTTGGTCAAGCCAAGATTTAGTCCCTGGTCAAGCCAGGTCTGAGTCCCTGGACAAGCCTAACCTGAGTTCCAGATCAAGCCAAGTCCAAGATCCAGGACATGCCAAGTCCGAGCCCCATGTCAAGCCAAGTCCGAGTTCCAGGTCAAGCCAAATCTGAGTCCCAGGTCAAGCCAAGTCCGACTTCCAGGTCAAGCCTAATCGGAGCTCCAGGTCAAGCCTAATCCGAGTCCCAGGGCAAGACAAGACTGACTCACTGGTCAAGCCAAATCCGAGTTCCAGGTCAAGCCTAAGCCGAGTCCCAGGTCAAGCATAATCGGAGTCCCAGGTCAAGCCAAGTCTAAGTTCCTGTTCAGGCCAAGTCCGAGTCCCATGTCAAGCAAAGTCTGAGTCCCAGGTCAAGCCCAAGTCCGAGTCCCATGTCAAGCAAAGTCTGAGTTCCAGGGCAATCCTATTCCGAGTCCCAGGTCAAGCCAAGTCCGAGTTCCAGGTCAAGCCTATTCGGAGTTCCACGTCAAGTCAAGTCTGTGACCCTGGCCAAGCCAAGTCCGAGTTCCAGGTCAAGACTAATCCGAGTTCCTGGTCAAGCCAAGACTGAGTTCCAGGGCAAGCCTACCCCGAGTCCCAGGTCAAGAAAAGTCCGATTTCCAAGTCATGCCTAATCCGAGTTCCAGGTCAAGCCCAGTCTGAATCCCTGGTCAAGCCAAGTCCGAGTTACAGGTCATGCCAAGGCCGAGTTCCAGGTCAAGCCTAATCCGAGATCCAGGTCAATCCGAGTTCTAGGTCAAGCCTAATCCGAGTCCTAGGTCAAGACAAGTCTGAGTTCCAGGTCAAGCCTAATCTGAGTCCCAGGTCATGCAAAGTCCAAAGTCCTTGGTCAAGCAAAGATTTAGTCCCTGGTCAAGCCAAGTCTGAGTCCCTGGACAAGCCTAATCTGAGTTCCAGATCAAGCCAATTCCAAGATCCAGGACATGCCAAGTCCGAGTCCCATGTCAAGCCAAGTCCGAGTTCCAGGTCAGGCCGTCTGAGTTCCAGGTCAAGCCTAATCCAAGTCCCAGGTCAAGCCAAGTCCAAGTTCCAGGTCATGCCAAGTCCGAGTTCCAGATCAAGACTAATCTGAGTCCCAGGTCAAGCCAATTCCGAGTTCAAGGTCAAGCCAAGTCCGAGTTCCAGATCAAGCCTAATCTGAGTCCCAGGTCAAGCCAAGTCCGAGCTCCAGGTCAAGCCTAATCCAAGTTCCACATCAAGCCAAGTAGGAGTCCCCGGTCAAGCCAAGTCTGAGTTCCAGGTGAAGCCGAATCCGAGTTCCAGATAAAGCCAAGACTGAGTCCATGGTCAAGACAAGGCTTAGTCACTGGTCAAGCCAAGTCTGAGTCCCTGGTCAAGCCAAGTCTGAGTTACAGGTCATGCCAAGTCTGAATTCCAGGGAAAGCCTAATCCGAGTTCCAGGTCAAGCCAAGTCCGAGTTCCAGGTCAAGCCAAGTCCGAGTTCCAGGTCAAGCCTAAATCGAGTTCCAGGGCAAGCCTAATCTGAGTCCCAGGTCAAGCCAAGTCCGACTTCCAGTTCAAGCCTAATCGGAGCTCCAGGTCAAGCCTAATCCGAGTCCCAGGGCAAGCCAAGTCTGACTCACTGGTCAAGCCAAGTCCGAGTTCCAGGTCAAGCCTAAGCCGAGTCCCAGGTCAAGCATAATCGGAGTCCCAGGTCAAGCCAAGTCTATGTTCCTGTTCAGGCCAAGTCCGAGTCCCATGTCAAGCCAAGTCTGAGTCCCAGGTCAAGCCAAGTCTGATTCCCTGGTCAAGCCAAGTCTGAGTTACAGGTCATGCCAAGTCCGAGTTCCAGGTCAAGTCAAGTCTGAGTTCCAGGGCATTCCTAATCCGAGTCCCAGGTCAAGCCAAGTCCGAGTTCCAGGTCAAGTCAAGTCTGAGTTCCAGGGCATTCCTAATCCGAGTCCCAGGTCAAGCCAAGTCCGAGTTCCAGGTCAAGCCTGATCGGCGTTCCACGTCAAGTCAAGTCTGTGACCCTGGCCAAGCCAAGTCCGAGTTCCAGGTCAAGACTAATCCGACTTCCTGGTCAAGCCAAGACGGAGTTCCAGGGCAAGCCAACTCAGTGTCCCAGGTCAAGAAAAGTCCGATTTCCAAGTCAAGCCTAATCCGAGTTCCAGGTCAAGCCAAGTCTGAATCCCTGGTCAAGCCAAGTCCGAGTTATAGTTCATGCCAAGGCTGAGTTCCAGGTCAAGCCTAATCCGAGATCCAGGTCAAACCAAGTCCGAGTTCTAGGTCAAGTCTAATCCGAGTCCCAGGTCAAGCCAAGTCCGAGTTCCAGGTCAAGCCTAAACTGAGTTCCAGGTCAAGCCTAAGCCGAGTCCCAGGTCAAGCATAATCGGAGTCCCAGGTCAAGCCAAGTCTAAGTTCCTGTTCAGGCCAAGTCCGAGTCCCATGTCAAGCTAAGTCTGAGTCCCAGGTCAAGCCAAGTCTGATTCCCTGGTCAAGCCAAGTCTGAGTTACAGGTCATGCTAAGTCCGAGTTCCAGGTCAAGTCAAGTCCGAGTTCCAGGTCAAGCCTAATCGGAGTTCCACGTCAAGTCAAGTCTGTGACCCTGGCCAAGCCAAGTCCGAGTTCCAGGTCAAGACTAATCCGAAGTCCTGGTCAAGCCAAGACTGAGTTCTTGGTCAAGCCAAGTCCGAGTTACAGTTCATGCCAAGGCCGAGTAGCAGGTCAAGCCTAATCCGAGATCCAGGTCAATCCAAGTCCGAGTTCTAGGTCAAGCCTAATCCGAGTCCCAGGTCAAGCCAAGTCTGAGTTCCAGGTCAAGCCTAATCAGAGTCCCAGGTCATGCCGAGTCCGAAGTACTTGGTCAAGCCAAGATTTAGTCCCTGGTCAAGCCAGGTCTGAGTCCCTGGACAAGCCTAACCTGAGTTCCAGATCAAGCCAAGTCCAAGATCCAGGACATGCCAAGTCCGAGCCCCATGTCAAGCCAAGTCCGAGTTCCAGGTCAAGCCAAATCTGAGTCCCAGGTCAAGCCAAGTCCGACTTCCAGGTCAAGCCTAATCGGAGCTCCAGGTCAAGCCTAATCCGAGTCCCAGGGCAAGACAAGACTGACTCACTGGTCAAGCCAAATCCGAGTTCCAGGTCAAGCCTAAGCCGAGTCCCAGGTCAAGCATAATCGGAGTCCCAGGTCAAGCCAAGTCTAAGTTCCTGTTCAGGCCAAGTCCGAGTCCCATGTCAAGCAAAGTCTGAGTCCCAGGTCAAGCCCAAGTCCGAGTCCCATGTCAAGCAAAGTCTGAGTTCCAGGGCAATCCTATTCCGAGTCCCAGGTCAAGCCAAGTCCGAGTTCCAGGTCAAGCCTATTCGGAGTTCCACGTCAAGTCAAGTCTGTGACCCTGGCCAAGCCAAGTCCGAGTTCCAGGTCAAGACTAATCCGAGTTCCTGGTCAAGCCAAGACTGAGTTCCAGGGCAAGCCTACCCCGAGTCCCAGGTCAAGAAAAGTCCGATTTCCAAGTCATGCCTAATCCGAGTTCCAGGTCAAGCCCAGTCTGAATCCCTGGTCAAGCCAAGTCCGAGTTACAGGTCATGCCAAGGCCGAGTTCCAGGTCAAGCCTAATCCGAGATCCAGGTCAATCCGAGTTCTAGGTCAAGCCTAATCCGAGTCCTAGGTCAAGACAAGTCTGAGTTCCAGGTCAAGCCTAATCTGAGTCCCAGGTCATGCAAAGTCCAAAGTCCTTGGTCAAGCAAAGATTTAGTCCCTGGTCAAGCCAAGTCTGAGTCCCTGGACAAGCCTAATCTGAGTTCCAGATCAAGCCAATTCCAAGATCCAGGACATGCCAAGTCCGAGTCCCATGTCAAGCCAAGTCCGAGTTCCAGGTCAGGCCGTCTGAGTTCCAGGTCAAGCCTAATCCAAGTCCCAGGTCAAGCCAAGTCCAAGTTCCAGGTCATGCCAAGTCTGAGTTCCAGGTCAAACCTAATCGGAGTCCCAGGTCAAGCCAAGTCTAAGTACCTGGTCAGGCCAAGTCCGAGTTCCAGATCAAGACTAATCTGAGTCCCAGGTCAAGCCAATTCCGAGTTCAAGGTCAAGCCAAGTCCGAGTTCCAGATCAAGCCTAATCTGAGTCCCAGGTCAAGCCAAGTCCGAGCTCCAGGTCAAGCCTAATCCAAGTTCCACATCAAGCCAAGTAGGAGTCCCCGGTCAAGCCAAGTCTGAGTTCCAGGTGAAGCCGAATCCGAGTTCCAGATAAAGCCAAGACTGAGTCCATGGTCAAGACAAGGCTTAGTCACTGGTCAAGCCAAGTCTGAGTCCCTGGTCAAGCCAAGTCTGAGTTACAGGTCATGCCAAGTCTGAATTCCAGGGAAAGCCTAATCCGAGTTCCAGGTCAAGCCAAGTCCGAGTTCCAGGTCAAGCCAAGTCCGAGTTCCAGGTCAAGCCTAAATCGAGTTCCAGGGCAAGCCTAATCTGAGTCCCAGGTCAAGCCAAGTCCGACTTCCAGTTCAAGCCTAATCGGAGCTCCAGGTCAAGCCTAATCCGAGTCCCAGGGCAAGCCCAGTCTGACTCACTGGTCAAGCCAAGTCCGAGTTCCAGGTCAAGCCTAAGCCGAGTCCCAGGTCAAGCATAATCGGAGTCCCAGGTCAAGCCAAGTCTATGTTCCTGTTCAGGCCAAGTCCGAGTCCCATGTCAAGCCAAGTCTGAGTCCCAGGTCAAGCCAAGTCTGATTCCCTGGTCAAGCCAAGTCTGAGTTACAGGTCATGCCAAGTCCGAGTTCCAGGTCAAGTCAAGTCTGAGTTCCAGGGCATTCCTAATCCGAGTCCCAGGTCAAGCCAAGTCCGAGTTCCAGGTCAAGTCAAGTCTGAGTTCCAGGGCATTCCTAATCCGAGTCCCAGGTCAAGCCAAGTCCGAGTTCCAGGTCAAGCCTGATCGGCGTTCCACGTCAAGTCAAGTCTGTGACCCTGGCCAAGCCAAGTCCGAGTTCCAGGTCAAGACTAATCCGAGTTCCTGGTCAAGCCAAGACGGAGTTCCAGGGCAAGCCTACTCCGTGTCCCAGGTCAAGAAAAGTCCGATTTCCAAGTCAAGCCTAATCCGAGTTCCAGGTCAAGCCAAGTCTGAATCCCTGGTCAAGCCAAGTCCGAGTTACAGTTCATGCCAAGGCTGAGTTCTAGGTCAAGCCTAATCCGAAGTCCCTGGTCAAGCCAAGTCTGAGTCCCTGGACAAGCCTAATCTGAGTTCCAGATCAAGCCAAGTCCAAGATCCAGGACATGCCAAGTCCAAGTCCCAGGTCATGCCAAGTCCGAGTTCCAGGTCATGCCAAGTCTGAGTTCCAGGTCAAGCCTAATCCGAGTCCCAGGGCAAGCCAAGACTGACTCACTGGTCAAGCCAAGTCCGAGTTCCAGGTCAAGTATAATGGGAGTCCCAGGTCAAGCCAAGTCTTAGTACCTGGTCAGGCCAAGTCCGAGTTCCAGATCAAGCCTAATCTGAGTCCCAGGTCAAGCCAAGTCCGAGCTCCAGGTCAAGCCTAATCCAAGTTCCACATCAGGCCAAGTAGGAGTCCCTGGTCAAGCCAAGTCTGAGTTAAAGGTCATGCCAAGTCTGAGTTCCATGGAAAGCCTAATCCGAGTTACAGGTCATGCCAAGTCCGAGTTCCAGGTCAAGCCTAAACCGAGTTCCAGGTCAAGCCAAGTCTGAGTTCCAGGGCAAGCCTAATCTGAGTCCCAGGTTAAGCCAAGTCCGACTTCCAGGTCAAGCCTAATCGGAGCTCCAGGTCAAGCCTAATCCGAGTCCCAGGGCAAGCCAAGACTGACTCACTGGTCAAGCCACATCAAAGTTCCAGGTCAAGCCTAAGCCGAGTCCCAGGTCAAGCCAAGTCTGATTCCCTGGTCAAGCCAAGTCTGAGTTACTGGGCAATCCTAATCCGAGTCCCAGGTCAAGCCAAGTCCGAGTTCCAGGTCAAGCCTAATCGGAGTCCCACGTCAAGTCAAGTCTGTGACCCTGGCCAAGCCAAGTCCGAGTTCCAGGTCAAGACTAATCCGAGTTCCTGGTCAAGCCAAGACTGAGTTCCAGGGCAAGCCTACTCCGAGTCCCGGGTCAAGAAAAGTCCGATTTCCAAGTCAAGCCTAATCTGAGTCCCAGGTCAAGCCAAGACTGAGTCCATGGTCAAGACAAGTCTTGGTCACTGGTCAAGCCAAGTCTGAGTCCATGGTCAAGCCAAGTCTGAGTCCATGGTCAAGCCAAGTCCGAGTTCCAGATCAAGCCTAATCTGAGTCCCAGGTCAAGCCAAGTCCGAGCTCCAGGTCAAGCCTAATCCAAGTTCCACATCAAGCCAAGTAGGAGTCCCCGGTCAAGCCAAGTCTGAGTTCCAGGTGAAGCCGAATCCGAGTTCCAGATAAAGCCAAGACTGAGTCCATGGTCAAGACAAGGCTTAGTCACTGGTCAAGCCAAGTCTGAGTCCCTGGTCAAGCCAAGTCTGAGTTACAGGTCATGCCAAGTCTGAATTCCAGGGAAAGCCTAATCCGAGTTCCAGGTCAAGCCAAGTCCGAGTTCCAGGTCAAGCCAAGTCCGAGTTCCAGGTCAAGCCTAAATCGAGTTCCAGGGCAAGCCTAATCTGAGTCCCAGGTCAAGCCAAGTCCGACTTCCAGTTCAAGCCTAATCGGAGCTCCAGGTCAAGCCTAATCCGAGTCCCAGGGCAAGCCCAGTCTGACTCACTGGTCAAGCCAAGTCCGAGTTCCAGGTCAAGCCTAAGCCGAGTCCCAGGTCAAGCATAATCGGAGTCCCAGGTCAAGCCAAGTCTATGTTCCTGTTCAGGCCAAGTCCGAGTCCCATGTCAAGCCAAGTCTGAGTCCCAGGTCAAGCCAAGTCTGATTCCCTGGTCAAGCCAAGTCTGAGTTACAGGTCATGCCAAGTCCGAGTTCCAGGTCAAGTCAAGTCTGAGTTCCAGGGCATTCCTAATCCGAGTCCCAGGTCAAGCCAAGTCCGAGTTCCAGGTCAAGTCAAGTCTGAGTTCCAGGGCATTCCTAATCCGAGTCCCAGGTCAAGCCAAGTCCGAGTTCCAGGTCAAGCCTGATCGGCGTTCCACGTCAAGTCAAGTCTGTGACCCTGGCCAAGCCAAGTCCGAGTTCCAGGTCAAGACTAATCCGAGTTCCTGGTCAAGCCAAGACGGAGTTCCAGGGCAAGCCTACTCCGTGTCCCAGGTCAAGAAAAGTCCGATTTCCAAGTCAAGCCTAATCCGAGTTCCAGGTCAAGCCAAGTCTGAATCCCTGGTCAAGCCAAGTCCGAGTTACAGTTCATGCCAAGGCTGAGTTCTAGGTCAAGCCTAATCCGAAGTCCCTGGTCAAGCCAAGTCTGAGTCCCTGGACAAGCCTAATCTGAGTTCCAGATCAAGCCAAGTCCAAGATCCAGGACATGCCAAGTCCAAGTCCCAGGTCATGCCAAGTCCGAGTTCCAGGTCATGCCAAGTCTGAGTTCCAGGTCAAGCCTAATCCGAGTCCCAGGGCAAGCCAAGACTGACTCACTGGTCAAGCCAAGTCCGAGTTCCAGGTCAAGTATAATGGGAGTCCCAGGTCAAGCCAAGTCTTAGTACCTGGTCAGGCCAAGTCCGAGTTCCAGATCAAGCCTAATCTGAGTCCCAGGTCAAGCCAAGTCCGAGCTCCAGGTCAAGCCTAATCCAAGTTCCACATCAGGCCAAGTAGGAGTCCCTGGTCAAGCCAAGTCTGAGTTAAAGGTCATGCCAAGTCTGAGTTCCATGGAAAGCCTAATCCGAGTTACAGGTCATGCCAAGTCCGAGTTCCAGGTCAAGCCTAAACCGAGTTCCAGGTCAAGCCAAGTCTGAGTTCCAGGGCAAGCCTAATCTGAGTCCCAGGTTAAGCCAAGTCCGACTTCCAGGTCAAGCCTAATCGGAGCTCCAGGTCAAGCCTAATCCGAGTCCCAGGGCAAGCCAAGACTGACTCACTGGTCAAGCCACATCAAAGTTCCAGGTCAAGCCTAAGCCGAGTCCCAGGTCAAGCCAAGTCTGATTCCCTGGTCAAGCCAAGTCTGAGTTACTGGGCAATCCTAATCCGAGTCCCAGGTCAAGCCAAGTCCGAGTTCCAGGTCAAGCCTAATCGGAGTCCCACGTCAAGTCAAGTCTGTGACCCTGGCCAAGCCAAGTCCGAGTTCCAGGTCAAGACTAATCCGAGTTCCTGGTCAAGCCAAGACTGAGTTCCAGGGCAAGCCTACTCCGAGTCCCGGGTCAAGAAAAGTCCGATTTCCAAGTCAAGCCTAATCTGAGTCCCAGGTCAAGCCAAGACTGAGTCCATGGTCAAGACAAGTCTTGGTCACTGGTCAAGCCAAGTCTGAGTCCATGGTCAAGCCAAGTCTGAGTCCCACGTCAAGCCAAGTCCGACTTCCAGGACAAGCCAAGTCTGAGTTCCAGGTCAAGCCTAATCCGAGTCCCAGGTCATGCCAAGTCCGAAGTCCTTGGTCAAGCAAAGATTTAGTCCCTGGTCAAGACAAGTCTGAGTCCCTGGACAAGCCTAATCTGAGTTCCAGATCAAGCCAAGTCCAAGATCCAGGACATGCCAAGTCTGAGTTCCAGGTCAAGCCTAATCCAAGTCCCAGGTCTAGCCAAGTCCGAGTTCCAGGTCATGCCAATTCTGAGTTCCAGGTCAAGCCTAATCCGAGTCCCAAGGCAAGCCAAGACTGACTCACTGGTCAAGCCAAGTCTGAGTTCCAGGTCAAGCCTAATCTGAGTCCCAGGTCAAGCCAAGTCCGAGCTCCAGGTCTAGCCTAAACCGAGTTTCAGGTCAAGCCAAGTCTGAGTTCCAGGGCAAGCCTAATCTGAGTCCCAGGTCAAGCCAAGTCCGACTTCCAGGTCAAGCCTAATTGGAGCTCCAGGTCAAGCCTAATCCGAGTCCCAGGGCAAGCCAAGACTGACTCACTGGTCAAGCCAAGTCCGAGTTCCAGGTCAAGCGTAACCCGAGTCCCAGGTCAAGCATAATCGGAGTCACAGGTCAAGCCAAGTCTAAGTTCCTGTTCAGGCCAAGTCTGAGTCCCATGTCAAGCCAAGTCTGAGTCCCAGGTCAAGCCAAGTCTGAGTCCCAGGTCTAGCCATGTCTGATTCCCTGGTCAAGCCAAGTCTGAGTTACAGGTCATGCCAAGTCCGAGTTCCAGGTCAAGTCAAGTCTGAGTTCCAGGGCAATCCTAATCCGAGTCCTAGGTCAAGCCAAGTCTGAGTTCCAGGTCAAGCCATGTCTGATTCCATGGTCAAGCCAAGTCAGAGTTCCAGGTCAAGCCAAGTCCGAGTCCATGCTCAAGCGAAGTCTGTCCCTGGTCAAGACTAATCCGAGACCCAGGTCAAGCCAATTCCGAGTTCCGGGTCATGTCATGTCTGAGTTCCAGGTCAAGTCAGGTCGGTGTCCCTGGTCAAGCCTAATCCAAGTTCCAGTTCAAGCCAAGTCCAAGTTCCAGGCCAAGCCAATTCCAAGTTCCAGGGCAAGCCTAATCTGAGTTACATGTCAAGCCAAGTCTGAGTTCCAGGTCAAGCCAAGTCCGAGTTCCAGGTCTAGCCTAATCTGAGTTCCAGGTCATGCCACGTCCGAGTCCCTGGTCAAGCCTAATCCGAGTCCCAGGTCAAGCCAATTCCGAGTTCCAGGTCATGTCAAGTCTGAGTTCCAGGTCAAGCCAATCCCGACTCCAGGTCAAGCCTAATGCGAGTTCCATTTCAGGCCAAGTCCTGCTCATGCCAATTCTGAGACCCTGTTCAAGTCAAGTCGGTGTCCCTGGGCAAGCCATGTCCGAGTTCCAGGTCAAGCCTAATCCAAGTTCCAGTTCAAGCCAAGTCCAAGTTCCAGGCCAAGCCAATTCCAAGTTGCAGGGCAAGCCTAATCCGAGTTACACGTCAAGCCAAGTCTGAGTTCCAGGTCAAGCCAAGTCCGACTTCCAGGTCTAGCCTAATCTGAGTTCCAGGTCAAGCCAAGTCCGAGTCCCTGGTCAAGCCAATTGCAAGTTGCAGGGCAAGCCTAATCCGAGTTACACGTCAAGCCAAGTCTGAGTTCCAGGTCAAGCCAAATCAGCGTTCCAGTTGAAGCCAAATCTGAGTCCGAGGTCAAGCCAAGTCCGAGTTCCTGGTCAAGCCTAATCCGAGTTCCAGGTCAAGCCAAGTCTGAGTTCCAGGTCAAGCCAAGTTGGAGTCCCTGATCAAGCCAAATCCGCGTTCCAGGTCAAGCCATGTCGGAGTCCCTGGTCAAGCCAAGTCTGAGTCCCTGGTCAAGCCAAGTCCGAGCTCCAGGTCGTGCCAAGTCCAAGTCCCTGGTCATGCCACGTCCGAGTCCCTAGTCAAGCCAAGTCGGAGTTCCAGGTCATGCCAAGTCCGTGTCCCAGGTCATGCCACATCCGAGTTCCAGGTCAAGCCATGTCCAAGTCTCTGGTCAAGCCATGTCGGAGTCCCTGGTCAAGCCAAGTCCGAGTCCCTGGTCAAGCCAAATCTGAGTCCCTGGTCAAGCCAAGTCGGAGTTCCAGGTCAAGCCAAGTCCGAGTTCCAGATCAAGCCTAATCTGAGTTCCACGTCAAGCAAAGTCTGTCCCGGTCAAGCCAAGTCTGAGTTCCAGGTCAAGCCTTATCCGAGTTCCAGGTCAAGCCAAGTCCAAGTTCCAGGTCAAGCCTAATCTGAGTTCCACGTCAAGCCATGTCTGAGCTCCAGGTCAAGCCATGTCGGAGTCCCTGGTCAAGCCAAGTCTGAGTCCCTGGTCAAGCCAAGTCCGAGCTCCAGGTCGTGCCAAGTCCGAGTCCCTGGTCATGCCACGTCCGAGTCCCTAGTCAAGACAAGTCGGAGTTCCAGGTCATGCCAAGTCCGTGTCCCAGGTCATGCCACATCCGAGTTCCAGGTCAAGCCATGTCCAAGTCTCTGGTCAAGCCATGTCGGAGTCCCTGGTCAAGCCAAGTCAGAGTTCCTGGTCAAATCAGGTCGGTGTCCCTAGTCAAGCCATGTCCGAGTTCCAGGTCAAGCCATGTCCAAGTCTCTGGTCAAGCCATGTCGGAGTCCCTGGTCAAGCCAAGTCAGAGTTCCTGGTCATGCCTCGTCTGAGTCCCTTATCAGGCCAAGTCTGGGTCGGTGGTCAAGTGAAGTCTGAGTCCCTAGTCAAGCCTGATCTGAGTCCCAGGTCAAGTCAAGTCCAAGTTCCAAGTCATGCCAAGTCTGAGTCGCAGGTCAAGCTATGTCCAAGTCTCTGGTCAAGCCAAGTCTAAGTTCCAGGTCAAGCCAAGTCCGAGTCCCTGGTCAAGCCAAATCTGAGTCCCTGGTCAAGCCAAGTCGGAGTTCCAGGTCAAGCCAAGTCCGAGTTCCAGATCAAGCCTAATCTGAGTTCCACGTCAAGCAAAGTCTGTCCCGGTCAAGCCAAGTCTGAGTTCCAGGTCAAGCCTTATCCGAGTTCCAGGTCAAGCCAAGTCCGAGTTCCAGGTCAAGCCTAATCTGAGTTCCACGTCAAGCCATGTCTGAGCTCCAGGTCAAGCCATGTCGGAGTCCCTGGTCAAGCCAAGTCTGAGTCCCTGGGCAAGCCAAGTCTGAGTCCCTGGTCAAGCCAAGTCAGAGTTCCTGGTCATGCCTCGTCTGAGTCCCTTATCAGGCCAAGTCTGGGTCGGTGGTCAAGTGAAGTCTGAGTCCCTAGTCAAGCCTGATCTGAGTCCCAGGTCAAGTCAAGTCCAAGTTCCAAGTCATGCCAAGTCTGAGTCGCAGGTCAAGCTATGTCCAAGTCTCTGGTCAAGCCAAGTCTAAGTTCCAGGTCAAGCCAAGTCCGAGTCCCTGGTCAAGCCAAATCTGAGTCCCTGGTCAAGCCAAGTCGGAGTTCCAGGTCAAGCCAAGTCCGAGTTCCAGATCAAGCCTAATCTGAGTTCCACGTCAAGCAAAGTCTGTCCCGGTCAAGCCAAGTCTGATTTCCAGGTCAAGCCTTATCCGAGTTCCAGGTCAAGCCAAGTCCGAGTTCCAGGTCAAGCCAAGTCCGAGTTCCAGGTCAAGCCTAATCTGAGTTCCACGTCAAGCCATGTCTGAGCTCCAGGTCAAGCCATGTCGGAGTCCCTGGTCAAGCCAAATCAGAGTTCCTGGTCATGCCTCGTCTGAGTCCCTTATCAGGCCAAGTCTGGGTCGGAGGTGAAGCCATGTCCAAGTCTCTGGTCAAGCCAAGTCCAAGTTCAAAGTCATGCCAAGTCTGAGTCGCAGGTCAAGCCATGTCCAAGTCTCTGGTCAAGCCAAGTCTAAGTTCCAGGTCAAGCCAATTCCGAGTTCCAGGTCATGTCAAGTCTGAGTTCCAGGTCAATCCAATCCCGACTCCAGGTCAAGCCTAATGCGAGTTCCATTTCAGGCCAAGTCCTGCTCATGCCAATTCTGAGACCCTGTTCAAGTCAAGTCGGTGTCCCTGGTCAAGCCATGTCCGAGTTCCAGGTCAAGCCTAATCCAAGTTCCAGTTCAAGCCAAGTCCAAGTTGCAGGCCAAGCCAATTCCAAGTTGCAGGGCAAGCCTAATCCGAGTTACACGTCAAGCCAAGTCTGAGTTCCAGGTCAAGCCAAGTCCGACTTCCAGGTCTAGCCTAATGTGAGTTCCATGTCAAGCCAAGTCCGAGTCCCTGGTCAAGCCAATTGCAAGTTGCAGGGCAAGCCTAATCCGAGTTACACGTCAAGCCAAGTCTGAGTTCCAGGTCAAGCCAATTCCGACTTCCAGGTCAAGCCTAATCTGAGTTCCAGGTCAAGCTAAGTCTGAGTTCCAGGTCAACTCTAATCTGAGTTCCAGGACAAGCCAAGTCTGAGTTCCAGGTCAAGCCTAATCCGAGTTCCAGGCCAAGCCAATTCCAAGTTGCAGGGCAAGCCTAATCCGAGTTACACGTCAAGCCAAGTCTGAGTTCCAGGTCAAGCCAAGTCCAAGTTCCAGGTCGTGCCAAGTCCGAGTCCCTGGTCATGCCACGTCCGAGTCCCTGGTCAAGCCAAGTCGGAGTTCCAGGTCATGCCAAGTCCGTGTCCCAGGTCATGCCACATCCGAGTTCCAGGTCAAGCCTAATCTTGAGTTCCAAGTCAAGCCAAGACTGTGTCCCTGGTCAAGCCATGTCCGAGTTCCAGGTCAAGCCTAATCCAAGTTCCAGTTCAAGCCATGTCCAAGTCTCTGGTCAAGCCATGTCGGAGTCCCTGGTCAAGCCAAGTTGGAGTTCCAGGTCATGCCTCGTCTGAGTCCCTTATCAGGCCAAGTCTGGGTCGGTAGTCAAGCGAAGTCTGAGTCCCTAGTCAAGCCTAATCCGAGTCCCAGGTCAAGTCAAGTCCAAGTTCCAAGTCATGCCAAGTCTGAGTCGCAGGTCAAGCTATGTCCAAGTCTCTGGTCAAGCCAAGTCTAAGTTCCAGGTCAAGCCAAGTCCGAGTCCCTGGTCAAGCCAAATCTGAGTATCTGGTCAAGCCAAGTCGGAGTTCCAGGTCAAGCCAAGTCCGAGTTCCAGGTCAAGCCTAATCTGAGTTCCACGTCAAGCAAAGTCTGTCCCGGTCAAGCCAAGTCCGAGTTCCAGGTCAAGCCTTATCCGAGTTCCAGGTCAAGCCAAGTCCGAGTTCCAGGTCAAGCCTAATCTGAGTTCCACGTCAAGCCATGTCTGAGTTCCAAGTCAAGCCATGTCGGAGTCCCTGGTCAAGCCAAATCTGAGTCCCTGGTCAAGCCAAGTCTGAGTCCCTGGTCAAGCCAAGTCAGAGTTCCTGGTCATGCCTCGTCTGAGTCCCTTATCAGGCCAAGTCTGGGTCGGAGGTCAAGCCATGTCCAAGTCTCTGGTCAAGCCAAGTCTAAGTTCCAGGTCAAGCCATGTCTGAGTCCAGGGCCCGCCTAATCCGAGTCCCAGGTCAAGTCAAGTCCAAGTTCCAAGTCATGCCAAGTCTGAGTTCCAGGTCAAGCCATGTCTGAGTCCAGGGCCCGCCTAATCCGAGTCCCAGGTCAAGTCAAGTCCAAGTTCCAAGTCGTGCCAAGTCTGAGTTCCAGGTCAAGCCAAGTCTGAGTCCCTTGTCAAGCCAATTTCGAGTTCCAGGTCATGCCACGTCCGAGTCCCTGGTCAAGCCAAGTCGGAGTCCCAGGTCATGCCACGTCCGAGTCCCTGGTCAAGCCAAGTCTGAGTCCATGGTCAAGCGAAGTCTGAGTCCCTGGTCAAGACTAATCCGAGTCCCAGATCAAGCCAATTCCGAGTTCCGGGTCATGTCAAGTCTGAGTTCCAGGTCAAGCCAATTCCGACTCCAGGTCGCCTAATCCGAGTTCCATTTCAAGCCAAGTCCACGTCCCTGGTCATGCCAATTCTGAGTCCCTGGTCAAATCAGGTCGGTGTCCCTAGTCAAGCCATGTCCGAGTTCCAGGTCAAGCCATGTCCGTCTCTGGTCAAGCCATGTCGGAGTCCCTGGTCAAGCCAAGTCTGAGTCCCTGGTCAAGCCAAGTTGGAGTTCCAGTTCATGCCTCGTCCGAGTGCCTTATCAGGCCAAGTCTGGGTCGGTAGTCAAGCGAAGTTTGAGTCCCGAGTCAAGCCTAATCCGAGTCCCAGGTCAAGTCAAGTCCAAGTTCCAAGTCATGCCAAGTTTGAGTCGCAGGTCAAGCTATGTCCAAGTCTCTGGTCAAGCCAAGTCTAAGTTCCAGGTCAAGCCAAGTCCGAGTCCCTGGTCAAGACAAATCTGAGTCCCTGGTCAAGCCAAGTCGGAGTTCCAGGTCAAGCCAAGTCCGAGTTCCAGATCAAGCCTAATCTGAGTTCCACGTCAAGCAAAGTCTGTCCCGGTCAAGCCAAGTCTGAGTTCCAGGTCAAGCCTTATCCGAGTTCCAGGTCAAGCCAAGTCCAAGTTCCAGGTCAAGCCTAATCTGAGTTCCACGTCAAGCCATGTCTGAGCTCCAGGTCAAGCCATGTCGGAGTCCCTGGTCAAGCCAAGTCTGAGTCCCTGGTCAAGCCAAGTCCGAGCTCCAGGTCGTGCCAAGTCCGAGTCCCTGGTCATGCCACGTCCGAGTCCCTAGTCAAGACAAGTCGGAGTTCCAGGTCATGCCAAGTCCGTGTCCCAGGTCATGCCACATCCGAGTTCCAGGTCAAGCCAATTCCGAGTTCCGGGTCATGTCAAGTCTGAGTTCCAGGTCAAGCCAATTCCGACTCCAGGTCAAGCCTAATCCGAGTTCCATTTCAAGCCAAGTCCACGTCCCTGGTCATGCCAAATCTGAGTCCCTGGTCAAATCAGGTCAGGGTCCCTAGTCAAGCCATGTCCGAGTTCCAGGTCAAGCCATGTCCAAGTCTCTTGTCAAGCCATGTCGGAGTCCCTGGTCAAGCCAAGTCTGAGTCCCTGGTCAAGCCAAGTTGGAGTTCCAGTTCATGCCTCGTCTGAGTCCCTTATCAGGCCAAGTCTGGGTCAGTAATCAAGCGAAGTCTGAGTCCCTGGTCAAGACTAATCCGAGACCCAGGTCAAGCCAATTCCGAGTTCCAGGTCATGTCAAGTCTGAGTTCCAGGTCAAGCCAATCCCGACTCCAGGTCAAGCCTAATGCGAGTTCCATTTCAGGCCAAGTCCTGCTCATGCCAATTCTGAGACCCTGTTCAAGTCAAGTCGGTGTCCCTGGTCAAGCCATGTCCGAGTTCCATGTCAAGCCTAATCCAAGTTCCAGTTCAAGCCAAGTCCAAGTTCCAGGCCAAGCCAATTCCAAGTTGCAGGGCAAGCCTAATCCGAGTTACACGTCAAGCCAAGTCTGAGTTCCAGGTCAAGCCAAGTCCAACTTCCAGGTCTAGCCTAATGTGAGTTCCAGGTCAAGCCAAGTCCGAGTCCCTGGTCAAGCCAATTGCAAGTTGCAGGGCAAACCTAATCCGAGTTACACGTCAAGCCAAGTCTGAATTCCAGGTCAAGCCAAGTCCAACTTCCAGGTCTAGCCTAATGTGAGTTCCAGGTCAAGCCAAGTCCGAGTCCCTGGTCAAGCCAATTGCAAGTTGCAGGGCAAGCCTAATCCGAGTTACACGTCAAGCCAAGTCTGAGTTCCAGGTCAAGCCAAGTCCGACTTCCAGGTCAAGCCTAATCTGAGTTCCAGGTCAACTCTAATCTGAGTTCCAGGACAAGCCAAGTCTGAGTTCCAGGTCAAGCCTAATCCGAGTTCCAGGCCAAGCCAATTCCTAGTTGCAGGGCAAGCCTAATCCGAGTTACACGTCAAGCCAAGTCTGAGTTCCAGGTCAAGCCTAATCCAAGTTCCAGTTCAAGCCATGTCCAAGTCTCTGGTCAAGCCATGTCGGAGTCCCTGGTCAAGCCAAGTTGGAGTTCCAGGTCATGCCTCGTCTGAGTCCCTTATCAGGCCAAGTCTGGGTCGGTAGTCAAGCGAAGTCTGAGTCCCTAGTCAAGCCTAATCCGAGTCCCAGGTCAAGTCAAGTCCAAGTTCCAAGTCATGCCAAGTCTGAGTCGCAGGTCAAGCTATGTCCAAGTCTCTGGTCAAGCCAAGTCTAAGTTCCAGGTCAAGCCAAGTCCGAGTCCCTGGTCAAGCCAAATCTGAGTATCTGGTCAAGCCAAGTCGGAGTTCCAGGTCAAGCCAAGTCCGAGTTCCAGGTCAAGCCTAATCTGAGTTCCACGTCAAGCAAAGTCTGTCCCGGTCAAGCCAAGTCCGAGTTCCAGGTCAAGCCTTATCCGAGTTCCAGGTCAAGCCAAGTCCGAGTTCCAGGTCAAGCCTAATCTGAGTTCCACGTCAAGCCAAGTCTGAGTCCCTGGTCAAGCCAAGTCAGAGTTCCTGGTCATGCCCCGTCTGAGTCCCTTATCAGGCCAAGTCTGGGTCGGAGGTCAAGCCATGTCCAAGTCTCTGGTCAAGCCAAGTCTAAGTTCCAGGTCAAGCCATGTCTGAGTCCCTGGTCAAATCAGGTCGGTGTCCCTAGTCAAGCCATGTCCGAGTTCCAGGTCAAGCCATGTCCAAGTCTCTGGTCAAGCCTGATCTGAGTCCCAGGTCAAGTCAAGTCCAAGTTCCAAGTCATGCCAAGTCTGAGTCGCAGGTCAAGCTATGTCCAAGTCTCTGGTCAAGCCAAGTCTAAGTTCCAGGTCAAGCCAAGTCCGAGTCCCTGGTCAAGCCAAATCTGAGTATCTGGTCAAGCCAAGTCGGAGTTCCAGGTCAAGCCAAGTCCGAGTTCCAGGTCAAGCCTAATCTGAGTTCCACGTCAAGCAAAGTCTGTCCCGGTCAAGCCAAGTCCGAGTTCCAGGTCAAGCCTTATCCGAGTTCCAGGTCAAGCCAAGTCCGAGTTCCAGGTCAAGCCTAATCTGAGTTCCACGTCAAGCCAAGTCTGAGTCCCTGGTCAAGCCAAGTCAGAGTTCCTGGTCATGCCCCGTCTGAGTCCCTTATCAGGCCAAGTCTGGGTCGGAGGTCAAGCCATGTCCAAGTCTCTGGTCAAGCCAAGTCTAAGTTCCAGGTCAAGCCATGTCTGAGTCCCTGGTCAAGCCTAATCCGAGTCCCAGGTCAAGCCAATTCTGAGTTCCTGGTCATGTCAAGTCTGAGTTCCAGGTCAAGCCAAGTCCGACTCCAGGTCCAGCCTAATCCGAGTTCCATTTTAAGCCAAGTCCACGTCCCTTGTCATGCCAATTCTGTGTCCCTGGTCAAGCCAAGTCCGAGTTCCAGGTCATGCCAAGTCCGTTTCCCAGGTCATGCCACATCCGAGTTCCAGGTCAAGCCTGATCTGAGTTCCAAGTCAAGCCAAGTCTGTGTCCCTGGTCAATCCATGTCCGAGTTCCAGTTCAAGCCTAATCCAAGTTCCAGTTCAAGCCAAGTCCAAGTTCTAGGCCAAGCCAATTCCAAGTTGCAGGGCAAGCCTATTCCGAGTTCCAGGTCAAGCCAAATCTGAGTCCCTGGTCAAGCCAAGTCGGAGTTCCAGGTCAAGCCAAGTCCGAGTTCAAGGTCAAGCCTAATCTGAGTTCCACGTCAAGCAAAGTCTGTCCCGGTCAAGCCAAGTCCGAGTTCCAGGTCAAGCCTTATCCGAGTTTCAGGTCAAGCCAAGTCCGAGTTCCAGGTCAAGCCTAATCTGAGTTCCACGTCAAGCCATGTCTGAGCTCCAGGTCAAGCCATGTCGGAGTCCCTGGTCAAGCCAAGTCTGAGTCCCTGGTCAAGCCAAGTCTGAGTCCCTGGTCAAGCCAAGTCAGAGTTCCTGGTCATGCCTCGTCTGAGTCCCTTATCAGGCCAAGTCTGGGTCGGAGGTGAAGCCATGTCCAAGTCTCTGGTCAAGCCAAGTCCAAGTTCAAAGTCATGCCAAGTCTGAGTCCCAGGTCATGTCACGTCCGATTCCCTGGTCAAGCCAAGTCTGAGTCCATGGTCAAGCGAAGTCTGAGTCCCTGGTCAAGCCTAATCCGAGTCCCAGGTCAAGCCAATTCTGAGTTCCTGGTCATGTCAAGTCTGAGTTCCAGGTCAAGCCAAGTCCGACTCCAGGTCCAGCCTAATCCGAGTTCCATTTTAAGCCAAGTCCACGTCCCTTGTCATGCCAATTCTGTGTCCCTGGTCAAGCCAAGTCCGAGTTCCAGGTCATGCCAAGTCCATTTCCCAGGTCATGCCACATCCGAGTTCCAGGTCAAGCCTGATCTGAGTTCCAAGTCAAGCCAAGTCTGTGTCCCTGGTCAATCCATGTCCGAGTTCCAGTTCAAGCCTAATCCAAGTTCCAGTTCAAGCCAAGTCCAAGTTCTAGGCCAAGCCAATTCCAAGTTGCAGGGCAAGCCTATTCCGAGTTCCAGGTCAAGCCAAATCTGAGTCCCTGGTCAAGCCAAGTCGGAGTTCCAGGTCAAGCCTAATCTGAGTTCCACGTCAAGCAAAGTCTGTCCCGGTCAAGCCAAGTCGGAGTCCCTGGTCAAGCCAAGTCTGAGTCCCTGGTCAAGCCAAGTCTGAGTCCCTGGTCAAGCCAAGTCAGAGTTCCTGGTCATGCCTCGTCTGAGTCCCTTATCAGGCCAAGTCTGGGTCGGAGGTGAAGCCATGTCCAAGTCTCTGGTCAAGCCAAGTCCAAGTTCAAAGTCATGCCAAGTCTGAGTCGCAGGTCAAGCCATGTCCAAGTCTCTGGTCAAGCCAAGTCTAAGTTCCAAGTCAAGCCATGTCTGAGTCCAGGGCCTGCCTAATCCGAGTTCCAGGTCAAGTCAAGTCCAAGTTCCAAGTCATGCCAAGTCTGAGTTCCAGGTCAAGCCATGTCTGAGTCCAGGGCCCACCTAATCCGAGTCTCTGGTCATGCCAAGTCTGAGTTCCAGGTCAAGCCAAGTCGAGTTCCAGGTCTTGCCAAGTCCAAGTCCCTGGTCAAGCTAAATCTGTGTCCCTGGTCAAGCCAAGTCTGAGTCCCTGGTCAAGCCAAGTTCGAGTTCCAGATCATGCCACGTCCGAATCCCTGGTCAAGCTAAGTCTGAGTCCCAGGTCATGTCACGTCCGATTCCCTGGTCAAGCCAAGTCTGAGTCCATGGTCAAGCGAAGTCTGAGTCCCTGGTCAAGCCTAATCCGAGTCCCAGGTCAAGCCAATTCTGAGTTCCTGGTCATGTCAAGTCTGAGTTCCAGGTCAAGCCAAGTCCGACTCCAGGTCCAGCCTAATCCGAGTTCCAATTTAAGCCAAGTCCACGTCCCTTGTCATGCCAATTCTGTGTCCCTGGTCAAGCCAAGTCCGAGTTCCAGGTCATGCCAAGTCCGTTTCCCAGGTCATGCCACATCCGAGTTCCAGGTCAAGCCTGATCTGAGTTCCAAGTCAAGCCAAGTCTGTGTCCCTGGTCAATCCATGTCCGAGTTCCAGTTCAAGCCTAATCCAAGTTCCAGTTCAAGCCAAGTCCAAGTTCTAGGCCAAGCCAATTCCAAGTTGCAGGGCAAGCCTATTCCGAGTTCCAGGTCAAGCCAAATCTGAGTCCCTGGTCAAGCCAAGTCGGAGTTCCAGGTCAAGCCAAGTCCGAGTTCAAGGTCAAGCCTAATCTGAGTTCCACGTCAAGCAAAGTCTGTCCCGGTCAAGCCAAGTCCGAGTTCCAGGTCAAGCCTTATCCGAGTTTCAGGTCAAGCCAAGTCCGAGTTCCAGGTCAAGCCTAATCTGAGTTCCACGTCAAGCCATGTCTGAGCTCCAGGTCAAGCCATGTCGGAGTCCCTGGTCAAGCCAAGTCTGAGTCCCTGGTCAAGCCAAGTCTGAGTCCCTGGTCAAGCCAAGTCAGAGTTCCTGGTCATGCCTCGTCTGAGTCCCTTATCAGGCCAAGTCTGGGTCGGAGGTGAAGCCATGTCCAAGTCTCTGGTCAAGCCAAGTCCAAGTTCAAAGTCATGCCAAGTCTGAGTCCCAGGTCATGTCACGTCCGATTCCCTGGTCAAGCCAAGTCTGAGTCCATGGTCAAGCGAAGTCTGAGTCCCTGGTCAAGCCTAATCCGAGTTCCAGGTCAAGCCAATTCTGAGTTCCTGGTCATGTCAAGTCTGAGTTCCAGGTCAAGCCAAGTCCGACTCCAGGTCCAGCCTAATCCGAGTTCCATTTTAAGCCAAGTCCACGTCCCTTGTCATGCCAATTCTGTGTCCCTGGTCAAGCCAAGTCCGAGTTCCAGGTCATGCCAAGTCCATTTTCCAGGTCATGCCACATCCGAGTTCCAGGTCAAGCCTGATCTGAGTTCCAAGTCAAGCCAAGTCTGTGTCCCTGGTCAATCCATGTCCGAGTTCCAGTTCAAGCCTAATCCAAGTTCCAGTTCAAGCCAAGTCCAAGTTCTAGGCCAAGCCAATTCCAAGTTGCAGGGCAAGCCTATTCCGAGTTCCAGGTCAAGCCAAATCTGAGTCCCTGGTCAAGCCAAGTCGGAGTTCCAGGTCAAGCCTAATCTGAGTTCCACGTCAAGCAAAGTCTGTCCCGGTCAAGCCAAGTCTGAGTCCCTGGTCAAGCCAAGTCTGAGTCCCTGGTCAAGCCAAGTCAGAGTTCCTGGTCATGCCTCGTCTGAGTCCCTTATCAGGCCAAGTCTGGGTCGGAGGTGAAGCCATGTCCAAGTCTCTGGTCAAGCCAAGTCCAAGTTCAAAGTCATGCCAAGTCTGAGTCGCAGGTCAAGCCATGTCCAAGTCTCTGGTCAAGCCAAGTCTAAGTTCCAGGTCAAGCCAT